>NW_021940208.1:8901595-9481421 GCF_001715985.3 Manacus vitellinus | reverse complement strand
TGGACCTGCCCCTCCTAAACCCATGCTGGCTGGGTCTGATCCCTTGTCCATCCTGTAGGTGCTGAGTGATTGCACTTAGGATGATCTGCTCCATAACCTTGCCAGGCACTGAGGTCAGGCTGACGGGCCTGTAGTTTGCCAAGTCCTCCTTCCGGCCCTTTTTGTAGTGATTGAAAGTAAGTGTTTAAGATTTCATGTGTTTTCCTTCTCAAGGCCTTCTCAATATTTCCAGGGACTAGATCTCTGCTGTGCAGCTGACATCCCTAAGGATAGCAATGGTGAGAAAGACTCTGGTCTGATGCATTTAGAGAAGAATCTATGCATTCATCCAGAGTGAACCTCCATACACTGGTACCATAAGAGAGATGGAGGAGCTGGGAGCAAAGTTATGACTTTCTTGTTCTGTTTTTAGGTTCAGGAGGTCACAACAGTCTTCAGAAAGCAACTGAAGAGTTAGAGTAACTCTTTCAAACCATGGGAGATTACGCCTTGGATCTGTACCTTGCACATCCACAAAAGACTTGCTAGGAATACAGATCCATAGCATGGGGTGGGAAGCAGGTATTATTTCTATCAATGACCTTCTACAAATGTTGGACTCTTTATTCTTAAGAACTTAATGATGGTAATGAAAATGAGATCTTAGTTCCATTTCATAACCAAATAGTCAGATGATTTCTTTCTACCTTTTCATAATGCTCTATCAGAATTTCAACGACGATATTCTGAAACTTAATGTTCATCATAGCAGCCACGGTTTCTTCTTGGGCTCTCATCAGAGTTGGTCCAAAGATAACACCAAGGTTGGATACAGTCATTAGATTTTGCTGACTGTGCAATGATACCCTTTAAATAAACACAAAAAAAATGCAATTAAATTGATTTGCTAAACTACAATTTAAACACGCAAAAACCTAAGACTATTTTTTAACAAAATTACAAGTTCATGACTCCCTTTTAAATACATTTTTAAAACTTCCACTTTTACTGGAGTCAAAATACAGTGTAGTAAAACTACCATACTTCCATTAAGGCTCCTATCCTGCAATAGCTTAATAGTAATGAGCACGTCTTCCGAGAGTATTTCAGTTCCTGACAAAACTGATAGGAAAAGGCAGCTATATTTGGAGGTCTCCACAGAGAGATCCAGACCACCTAAGGTTTAGGAGTCTTAGAGCAGGCACCTATCTCTCCAATAGTTCTACAGGAATTTAAATACTTTAGTTGGATTGATTGAAACTAGTATGTGATAACAGAGATCAACCATATACCTTAGTTTTCACGTAAAGGAAAGAAACTTAGTTTCTGAAAATACTTATTTCACAATGGGATCTCTTTATTAATATGATGAAAGCACAGAATCAATGGATTCAGTGAAATCATTGTTTCTATGAATAGATAACATTAGATGATCATAATGACATCTGGCTTTGAAATATAATAACCTTTTGCTTCTGTATATTCTGTTGTAACTTATTTTACCTCTTCTTTTTTTCTTCTTAATGTAGAATTCAGAAATTTAGCTTTACCAACAATTTATCAGATAGAAAAATGAAAACCATCAATCAGTAATCCTCAAAGCCTCTTCTCTCTCCTTACAAATAAGATTTGCCAAATAAAAGCCTTATCATCATAAACCCTTTGAAATAACTGCCAGTTATTTCAAAGCTGTCCTATTGCCTCATGTCTGAGGAATATTATGCCAAGTCAAGATTTTATAATTTCCTTAATGCTTAATTTTACTGCATCTGCTACCAAATGGAATTAGTTATTGAGGCACTTGTTCACACTTTCCTTTTCCTTCTCACTGCTATCTCCTACCATTGTCAAGATGAGCATCTTCAGCAATTTCCTACACAATTAAATAAACTCTTGTACCTTTTAAAATGTAGAAACAGTAAAATCTATAAAACATTCCCCTCATATTTGGGATAGGAACATTTTAGCACCCTATTTACATCAAGAAGAAGGAGAAATATGGGAAAGGGGTTTGTACTGGAGGCAAGTAAAAAAATGCCTATCTTCTTACATGTTTCCTATGTTGCTTCATTAAATCATGTCAAAGCTTTCCCAAATGTTACCTCAGACTAGCACTAGCAGAGATCATTATTTGGAAGCCATGTCATGAAAATGACTCCCTTGTTAAAGTAGAATTTTAACCAATTATCCTAATCTAACTTTCTCTGAAACAGATCTTATGTTTGTCTTAGATGACTAAGGGGCGTTTGGGAAGTCCACCAGTATTTTAATGAAAATGGAATGTTGAATAACTCAGCTCTAGATTTGCTAAAAAAACCTTAAAAAACTGCTCTGCAATGTTAGTCTTCTTTGTGCTGTACAGTAACTGTAGAGACCTGTTACACAAACATCATAGTCTTACACCATAAGAGAGAAGTAATATTTGTCTACTGTTCATGTTTCCTTGGTAACAAATTCAGTAGCTTGGTTAATAAAAGAAATGGTAAATTTAATAACACTGTAACCAGAAAGGGCTTTCTACAAAGCATTTTAAGGCTCAGTTTCTTGCAAACGAGAAAGAACCCAGGGCTGTAAATGGATCATTTTGATTGCCACTTTCCCCTGACCTAGTCCTACTGTTGCTGGGCTACTGCACAGACACAGGCTGAGGCAATCATGCATTTCAGGGAGCTGTAGGGCATTCATTGAGGTGTCATTGCTTTCTCCTCAAAATCTCCTTCTTTGATGTATCACCAGCAATTTTTTGATACTGCTGGATTGCAGACTCCCAACTATCTACCATAGAAAAGTATTGTATTATTAAATCATACCAAAGAATGATTTACTCTTTAGAGTAGATAGGTAATTTGACTACTAGGGAAGTTTAAAAACAAAAAATGAGCTATTTATGTGAAACTAACACCAAACTTCCCGTGCTTGCCTAGCTACTCACTAAGTATGTATGCATGCAGTATCACCTCTTTCCTGGGTGCTTTTCAGGATTTGCTAGTTTTTGTTTGTTTATTTGTTTTCAGCATGATCTATATCTCACATCATCTAGATCATATTTAATTTTCCACAGTGACATAAAATTCAAGGTGGGCAGAGATGTAAAGACCTTATGAATTAAACCAAGATAAAATAATATCCTTATTTTATAACTCATAGTTAAAGGTATAGTATTTTCATCAAGATGCAAAAGCATACATAAAGGAACTGAACAGCTAAAAGAAATATAAAGAAACAATGTACACTTTGAAACTGGATTTTTAACAAAAGAATGAGGAAACAGGAGGTTGGATTTTTTTTTTCAAATTTTCTCATTTTCATAAAACTAGGCACTTCACCTGCCATTTGCTCCTTGAAAAATCCCCACACAGTGGTAGGAAAAAGATGAGTAAGGAAGGTGACTAATACACTCAAGAGACTTATTTTGAATTCCGTCTCATTAGAATTGCTAGCATAAACAACAACTGGCAAATTATATGAGAAATTAGAAGGGGTGAATTGAATGTTGGAAAGAAACTACTAAAAGCATTCAGTGTCAAACCAAGATTACATTTACAGGAAATGAGAATCACAACAAAGATAACATAGGCAAGAATTAAAGAGAATAATTAAAGAGAGGAATACTTCAGGTGTGCTTTTCTTTGGAATTGCATCTGAGATTACACTGAGAATAAAAGAGGTCATGAAAAGAGGTCAATGCTTGCCTAACACTAATTTTGGCTACAAATAAGTCAGTTCCTATGCGTATATCTCTCTAAGTTTGAGGCTTCCAGACCAGCAGCTTTTACAAAATTGTTAAGCCCTCATTAAATGCTTTCACTTTTTAGGGGGTTATAAAGGAATAGGTATTATAGTGTTTAGCTAATCAAACAATTCCCTGAGTAAGGGAACTTAGGAAACTTTTTTCCATCTGGTTCTCTGCATCATCTCAATAAGATGCAAGGTCTACCTTTTTGCAATGGAAGCATTCACAGCAGCTTGCTATCATGTTAGTTCTACAGGGGCTAATGACATAAAGGGCTAAAAATAATTTCTTAGGGCTAAATAATTTCCTGTCAAATTTTCAAAGTTCTCATTTCTATAACAGGAAGCAAAACTGCATTAGTCCCTGCTGTAGACAGCTTACTGCAAGCTGTGGCTCAAGCTGTGATCAAAAAAGCAAAACAGTTGGGATGTAGTGAATGGAATGAAAACGATATGGACTCCTCTCTTATGTCTTCTACATATCTCAGTCATGTGTACTTTAACTGAACAACTCCTGCTTCACTATTCACATTCCCAGATCACTGACAAATGTACTAAAAAGTATAGAGCACCCCAAATCAGAAAGAATAATGCATATTAAAAAGTATTCAGCAAATACCATTGAAAACTAACTGTAGATTTAGAAAATATACAAATAACATTTGATGCAGAAACAGGATAAAGTAAAATGCAATAATGGTATGTAATGACAGCTAGTGATACAGAGAGACATAAGAGAATAAAAACCTGTCTTTTTTTGTTTCACAGCATATGCCAAGTGTAATTCAATGAAGACAAAAGGTCATTGGTTTAAAGAAATGCAAAATCTTTTCTATCTGACAATTAATACTCCAGGTAGCGTTACGGGAGATTCAAAAGTGGGGCATTTATATAAATATCAAAAATATAAATTAAAGCACTTAAATTAGTGCTTTCAAATGTCACTGCATTTCAGAGTTGTTAGAGAGAAAAATAAGATCAAATGTGAAGGACGAGTATTATCACATCGGCCCACCTCTGTCGTGAAACAGTGTGGGACTTTGCGACAGATTCAAACCAGCGTTTTCCATCAACCTTGGCATAGTTTTAGATGTTTCTTGAATTTATTTAGTTACGAGTCCTGTAGTAAGTAGGAACATGAATGAAAACATTGACTGGGTTTATTTTACAAACATAGTTAGCCATCTTGGTGACTCTATGATTTACAACTCTCTATTTTTTATTGTTTCTACAGAGTATTATTCAAGTTAAGTTGAGAACAGCATTTAAGAAATTAAATGTAATTTCAAGTGGCATTGTTTCAACACAGAGAATGGATTAAACAACACTGACAAATTTAAGCAGAAATAATAGCATCTTACAATAATATCAAAGAGAAAAATAAAAAATAATTACTTGACCAAGTGCTTAATAAGGATGTCCAGCATCTCTCTGTTCTTCTCTGGTAACTTATGCACAAGTGCATGCACTGCCTCAACTCTGTAGTTCTGATCATCTGACTCTGTTAAACAGAAAACAAATTGTTAATAACTCAGAACATGTGCTAAGAAGTGACTACAAATGGCATCAATGCCTGTATGCTAACATAAACATGCATTAAGAGGAGCCAAACACAATTAGCCTTCAAAATGATGAGGACAATTTGATTACATTTATTACATTCTGAAATCTGTATTTAAACTAATTCATCTAAAGCAATTACCACGAATACTGGAATCAATAAAATTAATGGCAATATAGACCCTACGTGCCACTTCAGTGAAATCTAAGCTTTTGCTCCTTGATTTTTAAAATATCTAAAGTTCTTCAGTGTCTTTTATTCTTATCAAGACAAGAGGAAATGGGGAAATAACTTCAAATTCTAAACTGAAGTCACTGGAAAAACAGTATTTCCTATCACTTGATCTAATTACTCCATTTATTGAAAGGAGATAATTATCGCCCCTTCTAATTTTTCAAGGCAAGCTGGGAAAAAAAAAGTCCCTGGATGAGAGGGATCAATGTTATAAAAGAATTATCAGCCTATATGAAACAAACAAACATCTAAATCAAGGTTCAAAATTTCATGCAGAAGGCAGTCACACAGAACCACTAAAAAGATCAGAACAAACCACTGAACAGCTTCATCTAGTGTGACTTCTCTGCTTTGAGGGCTGGATCACTGAATAATAGAGCAAGGAGAAAAGTAAAGATAGTGACTGGGGAGATCGAAGTTTAGAAACAAATTACTTTCACAAAAGTGTATTTATCACTTTACTTACTAACAGCAACAATGAAATCTTTGTGCAGCTTGAAAGTCATCAGTGGTTCTGAAAGACATCTGGTTGTAAAAAAACATATTAAAAGGTTATTTAAAACAGACTCAAAGTCTTTTTAAGTTTTATGATTGTGATTATGATAGCCCTCAACATCTGCACAATGTCCTATTGATCCTAGGAAACCCAATTCAATGATGACTGATTACAAGTAGCATACAACTTGGTCATGGACATAGTCTGAAAATCAATGAGTTGAATCTTATGTCACCACGTAAATTACTGAAATGTTACTGGCACTGACTTCAGAACAGAGGTTCACTGTTTCCTGTCTTAAATATAGGTGCAGACATGGTATAGTGGGCTGCAGAATCAATCTTTTGTCCAAGAAAGGTAAAAACATGATGAAATTTGGGACTGAAATTCTGATCTGAGAGATCCTAAAAGAGTCAGCCTCTGAAAGGCAGACTGTGAGTTGCCTTACAGAGACAAGTACACAGCTACTGCTTGCTGCCTCATGTTCTAATTTCACAAACACAGTATCTATGACGATTTGTGTGTCTGAAGATGCATACTAAGTTTCTTCAACCAAAAGCACTCTTCTCAATGAAATGTACATGAGTACTCCACTATAAATCCTAGGCATATTTTCCACAGTTAATAGAGATTTCTGATGCTGAGTTTTGTTAGGTGATTGGTTTAGGAAGTCTAGATTTTTAGAAGGCATAGAACACCCACCATTTAGATTGGATACTTTTCATTATGGTTTTTTTAACATTATATATTGAGAACTGAAAGAGTTATCTCAGAAGTACCATAATTTCTGAATATTCTGTTTCTTATCAGCAAAAATGAAAGTGTTGGAGGGATATTTTGTTTATGAACAACAGCATAAGATAAAAACTTGTGTTTTGCTGGGATTTTTATTCTGTTCCAACAATGATGTCATGAAATCTTGCGGGATTCAGAAACAAAAGACTGAGCACAACGTGCTTTGTGGTTAACATAAAAAAATTTAAATAAAAACATGCAATGAATAAATTCTGTCAAATTTAGGGCTATATAAGCCAGAACTATCTTAATAAGGTAGAAAGTGTGTATTATTACACAAAATCACGGAGATATTAGGCAGGATAATAATATACTCAATTATCACCATGCTAATGGGTACAAGAAATGTAATATGATAATAATAAGCAAAAGACTAATGGGCCAGAAAAGGAATACTGAGACTGTGTAGGATCATACTTACCTGAGGTAGTTTTTTAGTCCGCTTGTTATTGTCTTATTGTCCCAAAGTTCCATATCAATATCCATATCAGGAGGAGATTTAGGGGCTGGTAGAAATTTGAATTATGATTGTGTTATAGATTGACTAACGCAATAACTAGAAAAGCAGCAAAACAGAAGCTACTAAATTAGCCATTTAGCTCTAGCAATTACTTATTAGCCAGACTAATTACCAATCTGATCAGTTTGAATCTTTTAATCTCTGGCAAAGTATTAATAAAAATAAATTTAGCAGTCATACTTAGTAACTGCAAGTATTAGCTTTATGCACTGTGTCAAAGTGAAAGGTAAGCCCAAGTGCACACAGAGTTACTAATGTGTTTGCCTTAGACATGCAAACAGAGGCATAGGAGTGCCAAATTAGCAAGAAAAGTGAAAGACTGGAAAAACTGTCTATTAAGCTAAGTCGTGATGTATTATGGACCTAAGCTTTGGAGAACTTCTGAAACATGCCAAATATATATGAACAAATAGAACTTTAAAGATAAAAGAAGAAATGCATTTTTATTTGTTATTTGCTCATGTATAAAATGCAGAAGTGAATAATACTGTTCACAAGAAACTAGTTAGAGATGAAGCTCTCATTTTAAGACTGCAAATTAATTTAGTGGCAGTAAGAGCGCATACAAAATTGTAAATATCATGACACACTCTTCTGAGCACAGCACTTAAGGCAAAAGGACCACACTGCACACTGACAAAGGTTCACTTCAGATACTTACAAAATACGGTGTTCATCAGCTTCTGCACCTTGGAATTTACACCACCTATTCTGTACAATCCCAGGATTGTAATACCTATGTTGGGAAAACAAGTAAATGAAAATAATGAAAATATGGTTGTTTCAATATACACTGATGTATCCTTGGTGTATGTTTTCAGAATATTTAAATGCGTTTATGGAAAACTGTACCATTACATTCTTGAGTACTGTGTTGTTGAGTACTGAATTCTCTTCTGGGATAATAACAAATGCATTCCACTGAATCCACACCACATTATACACTAAGCATAATTTTACATTAACAGAACCCTTCTGCATGGAAATGACACATATTAGCAAACAACAAGGTAATGGCTAGGAAAAGTGAAAAATAAGACCCAAAAGCAGTCTGAAAACATATTACACATCAACAAGTTTGTATCACCTAGAAGTCAATGGAATTACTGAGCATCTATGTTTGCTTAAACCACCATCCCTTCCAGTTAAGATCTGATTGACATTTATAAGAGAAATGATTGTACATACTGTAATCTGAAAATAAAAATATATACTGTATACTGTTGCAACACATCAGTTGAAAATTTATACGTTACCTGTAAGTTAAAATTGCTATGCTTTTTCTTAATAGCACAGATAATAATAAAAAAATGTTTCAAGAGTGACATTTGCAACACAGTAATCTAAATATTTAAATTATGATAATTTTATTGTTTTTAACTGCCTTTTAAAATCAGCAGGATTTAAATGTCTTCCATTCTCCTCACTTCAAGCCTTACCATCTAAAAATTATCTAATTTTCCTTTGAAAACAACATTCTAAAATCTGACCTCACTTAGATAACCTAGGTGTTTGGTTTTAAAACATTCTTTTTACACCTCATTCCCCCAGAAAAAAATGCAAGCTCTGAGTCAGCAGTGATTTAAAAGCTACATAACACTATTGACTGAGAAGTTGAATTCATGTTGAGTTCAAGATTGCACAGAGACCACATTTGGATTACTAAGAGATCTACACACTGAAAGTTCAAAAAAAGGTTATTTTATGGGAGATGATATAGCCACACCTCTCCATTTGGAAGGGGTAATTTAAAACTTATTGTGAGTTGTAAAATATCACCTCATTAGCAGAGTGATTATTACTTCCTTATTGTATATTATCACTACCAAAAATGAGTTGTAAACATTTAAAAACAAAATAACAAATCGTGTGCAAAATTATAGGAGTTATGCTCCGAAAAAAACCAGATTTACCAGCAGAGAGTACTGATGTCCCTTTTCAGTCTTCAGGTTTCATGCCTGAAACCAAAGTTGGGAGCTGAGACTCCCTACAGTTTTTATCACAAGAAAACACAATTCAGTGCACACACATTAAAGACTAAGGTTGTGAGCAAATGTGTATAAAGCTGCCTAATCAACAAGGAATTACAGAAAATGTTTAAAAAATCCACTTAAATGGTATGTTAAGAACTGTTGTTGGAACTTGTGGCAACAATTTTGAGTTGTAAACTGGAAGTGTAAATCACACAGATAAAATGTGGAAATTCCAACCCAAATGATGGACATATTCCAAAGCACAGCTGTAAAACATGTAGAATTAATCAAAGTAATATTTCAGAAAAAGAAATCATAATAATCTAATACATAATTTGTGATTGAATACACACCTCTTGTTTCTACAGCATGAATACATTTCCTCACAAAGTTGAAACCTGCTTCATTTAAGAACACTATAAAAAAAGAAAAAATGGTAATTACTTCCTAACATCAATACACAAAATCTCCCTGTTTAGCTACATTCACATATTAGTCAAGGGCTGATACACATTTATCCACAAGGTTATGATACTCATTCTGTAATAGTATTTCTGTAGATAAATCCTTAGCATTCAAATCCAACTTTCTAGTCACTAGTGCATCTTTAGAAGCTTAATATTCTACTGTCTTTCTCAGAAATCAGTAGCTCCTCTAAACATACACCTGAAAGCTTGTGGCTTTAAAAGGAAATTACTGTACTCCGCTCTGCTGAGCAAAATGCTTTTAAGAGTTCAGGATTTACATTATGAACAGAATATATTCATTGGATTTAATGCAACAAGATTCCTTGCTCTTTACACATGCACATAACCACTCATAAAATGGTAACATAGGAAAACGATCCTTGTTATTTACTTTAATTAGTGGGCTTATTTCAAGTGAATGTATTTCTCATTCATTTTCTATCTTCAACACCCACTGCTCTAACTAGCTAAATAAAGAAAAAAAATAAACTGTCTAAATAACTACTTAAATAAAGAAAATCATAAATAGTATATTTTTCACCATTAAGAAAAACCAGGTGCATTTGCTTAAATATCAGATTTTCAGTCTCAAATACACCTCCTATTAAGACGTATGTCCTAATGTGACAAATCTCTCTCTGAGATACATACACCCACATATATATTTAAATTATTTTTACATATTTAAGTTAATATAATATGATGTTAATAACAGACGTATCAATATAATGTTAATACAATTATGCACACAAATCTCATAGTATCTTTAAATACACTCATCCTGTTACTCAGTGTATCTAATAAGTGCATATACACCTAAAACTAAAAAGATGTGATGGGCCAAGATCAATTGTGTGAGGTGCCACGAGGCCAAGTGCCAGGTCCTGCACTTGGGTCACGACAACCCCAGGCAGTGCTACAGGCTTAGGGAAGTGTGGCTGGAAGCTGCTTGGCAGAAAAGGACCTGCAGATGTTGGTCAGTAGTGGTTGAACAGGAGCCAGCAGTGTGCCCAGGTGGAAAGAAGGCCAATGGCATCCTGGCCTGTGTCAGCAATAGTGTGGTCATCAGGACCAGGGCAGTGATCGTCTCCCATACTTGGCAGTGGTAAGGCCACACCTCAGATCCTGTGTTCAGTTTTGGGCCCCTCACTACAAGAAAGACATTGAGGTGCTGGAGTGTGTCCAGGGAAGGGCAGTGGAGTTGGTGAATGGTCCAGAGAACAAGTCTGATGAGGAGCAGCTGAGGTAGCTGGGGCTCTTTATTCTGGGGAAAAGGAGACTCAGGGGGAACCTTACCACTCTCTACAACTACCTGAAAGGAGGTTGTGTGAAGTGAGGGTTGGTCTCTTCTCTCAAGTAACAAGTGACAGGACAAGAGCAAATGGCCTGAAGTTGTGCCAGGGAAGGTTTAGATTGGATACCAGGGAAAATTTCTTCACAAAAAGGGTTGCCAAGTATTGGAAGAGGCTGGCCAGGGAAGTGGCTGAGTCACCATCCCTAAAGGGATGTAGATGAGGCACTTAAGGACATGATTTTGCGCTGGACTTGGCAGTGCTGGTTTAATGGCTGGATTTGATGATCTTAAAGGCCTTTTTCAACATAAATGATTCTATGACTCTATATAAGATATTATCTCAGCACAGTGGTATGTATTTACATTTAGATTTACAGACTACCGACAGAAACTTAAAAGATTTATTAAATATATTGTAGCTTTGGAGACACTCAATTTTTTTTCCAGCAATACAAAAGTTGAAGGCTGTCTCATAGTTTACATAGTTTAGGATGTGCTTTTGTGTAACCAAATCACTTAATCCAACAAAATTACTTCACAGCAATAGAAATAAAACATAAAATAATTAGTATCTCTCTCCCACACATATATCAAGAAACTGGAACATGACAGAAATCTAGCAGTATTTGGTAACTCAACAAAAAAAAAGCTTACTTTCTTCCTTCTTGCTAATAATGGCTGGCAGTGTGTAGATCTGTTAAAAAAAACAAACAACCGAACAACAACAATGCAACAGGACAATAATTGTACTTTAAATTCTTTATTACCAGGTTTGGTAGTAGTTGCAGCATGCTGTGTATTAGCTTGCTGCTAGGGAAATGCCAACTCTGCCTTTCACCATCTCTTGATGTTTACCACTCCAGTACACACCCGGGTTAACAGCCCATGCTACTATAGGCAACTAATGCATTAGAAGTAAGATTTACAGAGTCCAAGCGGGTTAAATTTCAATACTACTAGCAATCCAATTTCTGTAGTGGTTCAGTCAAGCAAGAAGCATGTAAAAACACTCATCTATCTCATAAAACTGGTCAACCTTTTTTTTCCTATCAGATACAGGTCTGACATCACCCTCATTCAGTGACTACTTTAAGGGTAGACAAATAGTGGGAAGAAAACTCAGACAAGCCTGTCTCTCAGTAGCTTTCAACACATTTTTCTGGGCTCTGCAGTGCCTTTTGAGATGATAATTGTTTACCCCACGACATTGCCCAAAAGATGGTTGATCTTTACTACTGTAATAACTACCACATCACATAATTTACCTGCATCATGAATCCTATTACTATGCTAGTCTACTACTTAAACTATTATTATTTAGAATATCCTAACATAAAATAATGATATATAACTGTAGGCTTAAATTAATAGTTCTCCTTTTCTACTTTGTACCTATTTTCACTATGTACTTGCAGTAGTGTCTCACAAAGAAAAGAACTGTATTTGCTGGTATTGCAACAGAGTATCTGAAGTTTATACTAGCTTCTTCTTTAATATGTGTGCCATAAAACCGTAAAATGAAAAGAAAATTAAAAAATATCCTTACTGGTTCCTTTCCATCCATAGCTTCAAGCCAAAGTTTTCGGTTGGATTCTGAAAAAGCTTGCAGTGTGATGATTCCAGGTCTGTCAAAAACACACACAGTCAATGAAATTACTACTTTTCTCAAACAGCTTCCAAAGTTAGAATTCAAATGCATATTGACATGTGAATACATAAAAGACACAGCAGTCAGAGAAAGTTGACAGTTTCTGACATAACAGAATCATTTTGAGGTAGATATAAAACGGGTCTGTTTTCTAAAAGTTTGGCAACAGTCATAAAACATTTTTTAGGAGAACAGCTACAAAAGTCAGTCTATTTATCATATTTTAACAAAAAAATTAATTCAATATTTCTCTTTATCCCTGAGCTTGGAAAAAATACTTCTACAAACTACTGTATACATATAGTTTAAATATAGGAAAGCTGTTTTCATCTATCTGATGCAATAATAATACCCAAGAATAAGTAGAAAAAATGTTATAGATGTAATTTCCAAGAAAGAAAAACAATGTGCTACCGTACATTTCTGAATGAAATAGACCTTTGAGCAGAATATGCTTATTAATAGGTATTTATAAAAATATGTATGATCTGTTTATAAAAGAGGATAGTTTTCCTACAGGTTCTGTAAGAACCTGTCTTGTATCTGCATGCAAATATAATGTAGTAAAGACAACACATATGCAATGTGACAAATTTTGTTAGAAAACCGTGTTTGAACAAAGAAGTATTAAGTCTTGAAAGCCTAGTTTGTCTGCATACAAACATATTGTTTCTGCATACAAACATATCTGTTTCTTTTACAGGAGTAATTATTATATATTGGTTACGATTATTTTCAAATTGTTAACACAATGAAAACAATTCAAACCTCTCATATACTTCAATATCGAAACAGAATCGTTTATCAATTGAATCTGTCTTTCTCCTGATGCAAGATTTTAGCTTGAACATTTCTGGTGAGCTTGTGACAAGACCATTCTACAAAACAAAACAAAATGAAATAAGTAGAGGCAGTATGCTTATATAACTTGGCTTCACATCCTAAACTTAACTGTATGAACAGTCAAAATATGTCTTAAGACAGGGACTGAAATTATTTAGGAACATATAAAATATACAATATTTTTTCTGTATATAAAGTAAGACAGCAGTTAATAGTTTTCTGTCACATATTTGTTATTTAATCATTATATTTCAGAAAATTCCCTAAATTCAAAACTTATAAAATCATATAATTCTGCCAACTCTCACATGCAGATAAAAAGATTTATGAAGAATAAAGCTGACTAACTCCTAATTCTGGCTACCATGATCATGAGACCTCTCTATAATGTTGGCAAGGCTGACACAGTTGGGGATTCTGAGTAATGGGAGGAAGCAAATGTCACTCCTGTCTTCAAGAAGAGCGAGGAGAAGGATACAGAATAGTAGAATCATTTAGGTCTGAAAAGGCCATGACTAAACCATCTACATGTCTTTTAAATACCTCCAGGGTTGGTGACTCAACCACTTCCCTGGGCAGCCTGTTCCAATGCTTGACAACCCTTTTGGTGAAGAAATCATCTGTAATATCCAATCTAAATCTCTCCTGATGCAATTAGAGGCCATTTCCTCTCATCTTATGAGGAACTATGGGCCAGTCTGCATCACCTTTATCCCTGAGAAAGTGATGAAGTGAATAATCATGGAGAGCATTTCCAAACATATTCTGGGAACAAAGGTTACTGGAAGTAGTCAGCATGAATTTAATGAAGGAAAATCATGCAGGATCAACTTGATAGCCCTCTACAATATGATAGATGGCTCAATCTATGATGGAAGAACAATGAATATTGTTTATCTCAACTTCAGCCAGGCTTTTGACACTACATCCTGCTATATCCTCACAGACAAGTACAGGTGGAGCACAGGCTAGGTGGTAAGGTGGATGGAAAACTCTCTGACTTGCTGAGCTCACAGCAGAAGTCTAGCCGCAGACAGTGACCAATGCTACGCCCAAGAGGTCAGTACTGGGGCCAGCAATGTTAAGTATAAATAGTGATAAGCCCAGGCACCATGACAGGCAGAAGCTGACAGAGTGGAAAGCAGCTTGGCAGAAAAGGACTATCAGGTTCTCGTGGGCAACAAATTAACCATGAGCCAGCAATGTGACCTTGCTGCGAAAGAAGGTCACCAGCCTCCGGGACTGCACCAGGCAAAGCACTGCCTGCAAGTGGAAGGTGATCCTCACTCACCATTCAGGACTGGTGAGGCATACGTGGAATGCTGTGTCCAGTGCTCAGGTCCCAGGTACAAGGGGGACAGCGAGGTACTAGAGCAAGTTCAGCTAAGGGCTACCAAGGACTAAGGACTTGGAGCACAACTACCTGAAAGGAGGCTCTAGTGTGGTGGAGTATCTTTTGCCATGTCTCAAATGAAAGTATGTGAGAGAAGGCCTGAAGTTGCGTCAAGGGAGGTTAAGATCAGCTATTAGGAAAAATTTTTTCAGAATGGTTAGGCATTGGAATAAATTGAAAAAGTTGCCCAGGGAGGTGGTGGAATCACCACCTCTGGAAGTGTACAAGAAGAGTCTGGATGTGGCACTTGGGGATGTGGTTTAGGGGTGATTATGGTGGTACTGGGTTGATGGTTGGAATAGATGAGGTGGAAAGTTTCTTCCAACCCTGATGATTCTGTGATCTGTCACATGAGGAGAAGCTGAGAGAACTGGGATTGTTCAGCCTGGAGAAGAGGGATCATATCAGTGATTTATCTACAAATACCTGATGGGAAGGAGTAAAGAAGACTGAGTAAGATTCTCCTCAGTGGTGCCCAGTGAAAGGGCAGAAGGCAATGGGCACAAACAGAAACACAATTAATTCCATTTGAATTAAAGAAAAAGCTTTTTTATGGCAGTCAAACACTGAAATAGGTTGGTCACAGAGGGCTGCATCCTTGGAGATATCTAAAACCTGACTGGACATAGACCTCACTAGCCTGTACTGGTTGACGCTGCATTGAGTTTAAACTAGAGGTCTCCAGAGTCCCCTCCCAAAACTCATCCATTCTATGAATCTGTGCAAATGCGATTGATTTCCTACACATTCGCAATGACCACATTAGAGAAGTTAGTTAATATGAGGCTTATATATGTTTTAAAAGAAATATTACTTAAATATTTACCCATGCGGTATAAGACACGTACTGCTTCATCTATGAAAACAGCCTTATGCTGGGTTCACATTTTTTTCTTTAATAGTTCTTAAATGCTTAATGTAAAAGATGGAATATATAGTTCATGTATGTATCATGTATGTGCAACTCACCACTTTTCCACCAGATTTGGTTTCAGCTATACTCATCGTAAAAGTTTTTGTTCCTTTGTCATAAGTGCAGTAATGTTTTACCCATGTAAATCCAAGAGGTCCTAGAGTAAACAGAGATAGTATTAAAAGTATTTGTTTTAGCATTTTATCGCTATTTTAGTTGCAGTTAGCAGAGAAAAATAAAACATAGCAGCATCCACATGTAGCCTACAAAATCTAAGACTCTCTTAATTTTTTAATCTGAACATGTTGTTCAGGTATAATTTTCAAACACTGCAGCTTAATAAGGTTGCCCAACAAAGTTCCAGCAGACTTATTTTCTTTGGCGACTGGATAGGTAACTGCATTTTATTAGGGTAAACAGGCAGGAAACAGGTAAGAACAGAACAGGAGGATTTTTCTGCCTAGGAAATACAGTTGAAGATTTTACCAACCTAAGTGAAACACGACTCAGTATTACACACTTTCTCTGAAGGAAACCTTGAAGTCTGTTATTAAATGCAGAAAATTGGATGAACTCATAAAATTGGAGTGCATTTTCCCTTATTTTCAGAATTCCTGTCAAAGGTAACAAATACTTGTGGTACTATCATAGAAAGGTTACTCTTCTACCTGTTACCTTAAGGGTAAAATGGCATTGGCTCAGAGGTAAATTTAATCTTACATAGTTGAACACTGACAGGAGATTTCATTATATGAAAGAAAGCAAAGCAACTGTGCAGTCTAAAACAACATTGGTTTAGAGATGAGGGGATAAAGTGGGATGAGGGTGGCGGAGGTGGCACCTCCAGCAAGAAACACTGGCCTTTTATGCCTTGGAGGGGATCTTGCTGGGGAAGAGGTGGCTGTAACAGTGGTGCATAACGACCACGTCCACAAACGGAGAGTTGCACATGCTCACAATACCAGAGTACACTGTACTTAGGGATTCAACACTCTTCCTTTTCAATGGCCATAAGTGAAATCTACAACAATCTCCAGGTGGATGTGTGCCTGATCCTGGAGAGATCACATCACACTACTTCTTAATCCTACTGCAAAGCATAGGATCTCTGATGCGGAAGATATTTTCACTCCTGGATTACCTAGAGCTTTGTTCAGGCACTGCTGTGAATCTAAACACAAAACCCTCTTGATCTTAAGCTCAATGGTATTTTAAACTTGGCCCATGCTAATGCAGCTTAGATACAGGTATTTATAATGTGTCCTTCACTGTGAGGTCATGGAGTAAATCCTCCCACCATTTGGAGAACTCTCTCCACATCCTAGAAATACAGCTAAGATCTCCCACATTTTTCTGAGAAAAAAAGTTTAATGTAGCAGAGGGAAAACACAAGCTCCCAGATTCTTACAGATATGTCTGGAGGGGTGATGCACTTCAGAGGACAGGATAATTCAGGTTTTTGCAGTGTGCTGACTGCTCCCCCTTGGGCCGGAACATTATGGCTATACCTGCACTGGTTAATAAACAGTGATGGTAGCATTTACCGTGACTAGGTAGCACAGGTAACTTGGAAAAATCTTTTTGATTTTTAAGAATAGGAAATTTAGCGCAGAGGGTCAGATATTTTGTGCAAGATTGTCTCAGTGGCAGGGAACAGTTCCATTTATTTTACTAGCATTGACACAGATTCCGGGTACTCAGCTCCAGAGACCAAACACACTGGCCACGTGAAGAGGTAATGAGAAGGAAGAGCACTTCTTTCCTCTTGGACAGCATTATGCTTCAGAGCCTAGCATTATAATATGGCACCCTTCTGCAAAGCTATAACAAATGGAGGTGTCAAAGCAGAGAAAAATACACATATATATATATAAAATGCAGTATTGTAACTTTTGTGTAAATTCTGAATAGAAAAGGACGATGAGACTTTCAACCCACATGTGATTTTCCAATTCATTTCAATGAGAGTTAGTCATAGGAAAAACATGACATTGATTTTTTCAGACTACAGTATGCATGGATCTATTAATTCTTTTTAAAATGTCATGATTTAGGAATGGTATTCCCCAATTTAGCATTCCCACTAAAATACTCCAAACCAATGCGCTGCTTGCTCACTCCCCGTCCTTCCCCCTAACTCCCCTGCAGCGGGATGGAGAGGAGAATTGCAGGAATTAAAGGTAAAGATCACAGGTTGAGATAAGAACAATTTGCTAGAAACAGCAATGAAATAAGAAAACAAACAGTAATAGCAACAGTAGTAATAACACAGTGGCCAAGAGGCAACCAATTTCTGTGTGAGTGCTCACCACGTGGAAACACCAGACAATACCTGACTGCTCCCTCTGCCACGCTATGTGACCCAAAAGGGACCCCTTCCCATGTCCCTGGAAAATGGCATAAGGTAGTATACTATAACCTTCAGGTCCTATCCATGCCTCTCATGGATAACTGAAAAACTAACCCTGTCCTGGCCAGAACCAGGACAAAATGAAAGAGCTCTAACTTTAAAAAATGTATTTTAAGGGGTTTGGGTTTTTTTTTTTAATGTAAAGAGTTAAATAAAAATGGAAGGTGTTGAAAACAAATCTAGTAGTTTTACTATAGATACAGTAGCTTTGCCTTCTAAATGTAGCCACAAAGGTGATGGTCATATGACAGACTGCATCAATCATGTAAGTTGGATGTCTGGCAATTCAGAAATGTAGATGTGGGAATTTACATGGACTGCTATGCTGACTTCAAGAAAGCTCTCCCATTGCCTGTGTTTTGGAGGAAAGCAACATCATGCTTCAAAAAGTCAACTGGTTATGCACCCGCAGAAGTTACTTGTTCTGCTCTTATGTTTTATTTCCACTTAGTACAACAAAATCTGTATTTATTCTGAATCAATTTTTTCTCTGATGGCAATTCATACTCTCTTTTAGTGTATATAAGAAGGCTGAGCACTCTCAAAGCAATTTTTGATTGTAGTCAGTACCATTTTTTTCAAAAATTACCATGACGCATATCAGTAATAAATATATATAGCATTTACTTTCAAAAATAGCAAACATTTAACCCAGTGACCCACAATTTGACAAGAACCTATAGGATGACAGTTGTAGGAACATAAACTTGCATGACAAGGAATTATACAACTAGTACCTTCCCCACTGCACAGTGATTACAGATCCTCTCACTGTTATTCCAGAATAAACTAATGAACCAACATCTTTTCAATAAGAGGATGTCAAGTTGGCCTCTCACTATTTAATGAAGCACAGCATGTGCCCAGTGCTTCACTGCTTTTCACCTTCCCCCATTAGCAAGGCTTTGGTCCACTTAACACAGGTTTCTTTTATGGTTATTACTCAATTAAAATATAGAGGGTCTTCTTAAAACTTTCAGTGCTACCGAGGGTAAAAGAGGATGAGGTTAACTAATATAAGACTTTATTTATATGACTTTTCTCTTACATCATTGATTCCCATTAAGTGTATGCTCATTTAGTCTTAAGATGGCTGGGTCAGTGGAGATCCCTGGCACAAGATGCTCCTGATGGCTCAACTACAGGCCCTGTTCATGCAGGGAAAGTCCAGGTGACAGGAGGGAGCCAAAGCAGAGTTCTGGGAGCTTGCAGCAAGGCACAGGGCAGCCAGCCAGAGCAGAACTTGCTACCAGTGAGCCACTGGGGCAAACAACAGCAAGGACCTTCCCACAAGGATCCAGAGAGCAGGAGCTGAGTTGCTTACAAGTGTTTTGATTACCATTCCATTTGACTGTAGCTACTCTAAGTGCTTTTTGAAAAATCAAACCCTTATTTTTCTTTTAAACTTTTCAATCATTAGGAAAGTAACTAGAGCAGAAGCCTGCAGCCATTCAAACACAGAGCTGTTGATTTATCCTGCTAACTAAACCATATCCTCGTTCTCGCCTTTCAAATCAAATCAAAAGATACATCTGTTGTACTCACGTTTCTCCTGCACATAGAGATAGCCTTCCATTGTCCATTGACTTGGTGGTCTGTAATCCTGGTTGGCTGATTTCATTCTTTGCATGAGTCTCTCCACTTCCTGCCTAGTGCTTTCAAAGTTATTCCGAGTCTAATACCCGGAAAAGGAAACAAACAAAACCCCACATTATCTCATACAAGTACTGAAACAACAATGAAGAAGTAATTATTAATAATGTCAAATAGACTGTATCAGAGACCAACAGAAACATTTGCCTGAGACATAAAAGGAAAAAAAAAAGGCAATAAAGAATAACACTCTTCACTTCTAGAAGCCTAGGAATAACATACTAATGAAGAATTCAACTTAAGTACACAAGTGTAAAGGAAATGTAGCTGAGAATAGCACCATTCCTCTTTCTGCAGGTCACTAACCTCAGACAGGAGCCATTTCATATCTTTCAGTATGCTTACACAGTATTTTGCAGACAGATGCAGGCTTTCTCTCTGTATACTCTAGGATTCTCAGACAGAAGCCTGGCTAAACTAGAAGCTGCTGACAGCTTATTCTGAAACTTGAAGTAATAAGACCCACTGAACCACCTGAAGTACAGTGCAGAAAACACTAATCTGGGTTAAAGCCAGGCTAATGTATCCAGACAGCTGTGACTTCTCCACACGTGGAAGTGACAAATGTACTGTGTATCTATATCCGTAGCAATACCACAAGTGCTGATTCTCAGAACAGTCAGGTTATTGGCACTGTCATGAATGTTTTTTGATAGGACTATGCAAACATCACAGTTTAGTATAACAAAAATATGGTATGTAAGAAACAGTTCACAAGTAGTAGAACTGTACCAAAAGCATGGAAGTACTGTTTCTATCCTAAATATCACGTATATAACCTGGCATCTTGCAAAGCAAACAATTACAGCACTAAGATGTGTTTTCCATACTTCCTAATATCTATATGCATGTGAATTCAGTGAGGTTAGGGTTTCCCTCCATGCACCTAGCATGGACAATTATTGTGAGGTGCCAGAGGTTTGATAGGTTGTTCTTAATAGATAAGATATTGAACACCCTGTTCCTACAGGTCATAGAAAAAAATAAAGATTTCAGTAATGTTTCTACAAAATCATATATGGACTCTAATCCTGACTAGTCAGAAAGATATGCTCAGGACTTTATACTTTCCACTTTTCACGGGCCATTCATGCAGTTAGTTGTGTTATAGTATAATAATACATGTTTAATCTCCTTTTTGAAGACAAACATTATTATTAGAGAGGAAGTAAAATTCTACTCTGAACTTTTCAGATTTGAGACCTTCAAGAGAGACATGTCATTGAAGGAATGTTCCCATGTTGAAAGCTTATGTCTGTCTATTAAGTCCTTAATTACTTTTAAGCAGCCAGGTCTCTGAACCAAATTATAGAGAACAAAGCCAAATGGACATATAAAGTACGCCACTGGCCAGCTGAAACAGTTAAAGTGACAACAGGTCACGTTAGAACATGGTGACCTGTTAAGAGCTGTTGGTCTGCTACTACTCTCCTACTCCTGTGGCTGTTACCACTCCTGCTGTAACCAGTAGGACAGAAACAGCAGTTCAGGTCAACTGTTCTCCAAGACCTGAACACGCAATGCAGTGGTGAGGAGTACTTTTGGCAGCTATAACAAACAGGCTGAACACAATTTTCCCTGTCTGCAGTTTGTCTTTCCCTATATAAATTGTTTCACTTTAGTCTGAGGTTGGGTGATGCTATTAATGGCAAGTCAGAAGAGAGTCCAGCTGGCTAAAGGAAGCTGTGGATCTCGATCTGGAGGCAGAATTCATACTTCTGTCTAACAGGAGTTAATGATGTACTGATCACACTGTTTCTTCATGTGTATATTTTTTCTAATGTATAAATACAATGAACAAAAATAATCATAATACATTGATAATTCTGCCTAACTTTATATCTCCCTTTATCTCTGTAGTCTATTTACAATAGCAAGTTGCATTAATATAATATTCAGAAAACATTAAATTTAACTATTTCTTAATTAACACTGACATAGAAAAAAATCCTCTAACAATTCTGCTTCTATAGATATGTGCATAGAAGATACCAACATATTATGACTTACAATGTCAGTTTTGGTCTGTGCTATGGACTCATGCCCCTCTCAGAACTTGCCATATTAAAATAAATAAATTTCTGAAGTGCATTTTTCACCCTTTCAGTGAAACTGCTGTGCAACAACACTGACCTCTTGTGCCTTTATTTGAAAGAGTCTTAGTAGCAAACAAAGTAGAAAACACATAATTTGAAAGGACAAGGGGCTGAGATGCTCTACAGTCAGAGAATATTTGCATTTTGATTCAAAAGGAAAAGGTTAATCATCTAGGAAGTTTAGCCTTATTTCCTCAAGCAGTTTTTAAAATGGAATCTATACCTATGTATGAACAACAAGACATAAAAGGGAAGGGTGTTGTGGAGGTCTTCTGCTGAATGTGTTTAAGTGCAGCAATATCCGAAGAGTGCAGTACTCCTAAGAATGCAGATCTACATTAACAGTCATTTTCCAACTTTGAGCCAACATAGGCCCCTCTAATAACAAGGTGTTACAGGGGAAATGTCAGTATTTTATTTTTCAGTAACCCACAGGGAACAGCAGTTGAGCACAGTTAAGATGTTCTTGTACTTCCAGATGTTTCATATTCCCTAAGTTCAGTGGCCAAGGCACTATCCACTAATGCTGATGTCAGGTATTCTACATGGTTGTAGCTTCTTTGCCTCTAGTGGAGCTACAAAAATTTCTGTCAGGTGTGTCTTTTCTTGAAAGAATAAAATGGATTTAACTTCTTTTTAAAATTTTGTTCTGGACTTTGATGTTACTTGGCATGAAAAATACAGGGCTGGCCCAATATGAATATGCTGAATTTCACTTGTATACAGAAGTTATAATGAGTGGAAAAGTATGTTGATTAAATGCATTTTAGTTATCTCTAATAGGTATGAAATTTTTGGGTATAGTTTGTGCCTAAAATAGGATCTTGTATGGTTCAGACTACCAAATCCAGACCAATCTACAGCAAAAGATCTATCTGCTCAGTTGAGAGTAACTCTGTACACAAAAAAAGAGATTTTTTCTACATGTGAAACTTAACATTTGTGAGAGCTGCTCATAGAAGAATGTCCCACCAGGTCTTTTATGGCCCAGGGAGCAGCCAGAGAAGGGTTTCCCAAGTATGCTTTATATACAGTGGGAAGCTAGCAAACAGCCAGACAAACTGTATCATTCTATACCAGCTGGAGCATTTTTGGTACTTTCACTTACTCCAGAAGACAGGCATCACTCTCAAGAAAGCACTTATACAAGTTTAAACTATCTGCTGTCCTGTTTTTCTTGACCTTCCTCACAAAACTTTGATCTGGAAATCACAAATTAACTATCTGAAGATTAATTTTTCCGAAGTTATTTGCTGTCAGGAATCTTACTTACTTTAACCTTATAAAAATAACTTTTACCTATTTTTATATTAATTTGATTTCAGCTTACTAAAACATTGCAAGATTTAGAGTTTCAATAAAGTGCTACGAGTCTAATATTCTGAAATTAAATTAGCAAATTAAATGGGATAAATACAAATCACCCTTACGTTCTGCAAATTGAACTGCAGTTGCTGCTTGTATGGTGCAAACTCCTGAGCCAATTCATATCCTTCATGGTAAAATGTAAATAATCCTTGAAGAAAGGCCAAGAGCTGAAAAGGTAAAATTGAGAAGCATTATACATTTTAAACTCCTGGAAGACTCTATACTTTATGCACAAAAGCAAAGCTTTACTGAGAACGAATCCACGGTCAGAACTTAAGAAACAGAAAGAAGTGTTAAACAGCTTTTTCATCATAATTTACATAACAATTTAATTCACTGTCATAGTAATTTTATCCAGTATTTCAGCTGGAGTCTTTGCTAGTATTCATTTTCCAAGTTCAAACTTTCAGAGTTCAAGATTTTTTTTTTTCAAAATATTTTTGCACTTTCTTCATAGTAATTGCTTGGGCTATGACTTATTTTCCACAAATGAGACTTTTGAAACTATGTTTTGGGTAGCTTAGTACAACACAAGAAATCCAGACTCTTTCCTCCTGCTCTGAACAAAATGCAAACTCTATCTGGTATGTCTGTGAATGACTCCAACAGAACCACTGAAGTCTGTATATACCCAGTTGAAAAGTCTTTTTAAAGTTTGCTTTAAAACAGTGTTCAAGTAGTAAAAGGAGCATCTAGATTTTAGCTCTTGAACTAATGCAGTCCTGTCATCTCTTAGTTTTGAAAGCCTTCTAACTTACTCTGTTTTAAATTTTTAAAGCGTTTTAACATTGCTGTAAATAACAAGCATTTAATTTCTTATCAGGGACTGTTCTCTTTGTATAGGTAATTTAGATTTAAAAAAAAAGTTAATAAAACAACAACAAAAAAGATAAATTAATTTGTATGTACAATAACATAAGCCCTAACAAGAGGAAAGATTTTTCTTAGTATATTACACTACTGAAAAGCTAATCGTTTAGGCTAAGTAACTGGATGTCTAGGCTGCCTCCTAAATCAGTAAAGAACCACAGGTATTCAGGAGTATAATTCTTTTTCCTTTTCCAGACTTCTCCCTCAGGATGGGATGAATGATCCAATGGAAACATTTCTCTCTCTCCATTGACTATTGAAGTAGTCTAGACTTAGGCAACAAAAATGCCATTGTTCATATTTAATGCACTTTGCTTTGTGTTACCAGTACCATAGATTACTGCAAGTGGAACAGCTTAAAAATGTAGTTTTTACTGTGTTTATATTTTCTTTACATTTACTCTCAGCCCTACTTGGAGAAGTGTCCTTAAATTGTTCTGCCTCCTTTCTCCTGTTACTCTCTAAAAGACTGCTGAGGACATGCTTATCTGCCTGCTGTTTTGCTGCATTAGTAAGTTAAAGCAGTTCAAGGTTAACAGACCATCAGTGCTGGCACAAATGAAAACATGAGGATAAGGCTGGGAGAAGGACTTTGCTCTTGGTGTTGCAGGATCAGCTGAAACCCTGGCCTCAGGCAGAGATGGTGTGGGCCAACAGCTGCCCAGTAAACTGGTCATAGAGCTTGCAGAACTGAGAAGATCCTTGGACATCAAAGTAAGTTTTTGTGGGGGCCTCTGCAGTGGGTATGAATTCCTGAACTGTATTCCACTACCAAACAAACAAATGAAGGCAACACAGTCAAGTGGAATGCTCCACAGCTTGTGTAAATTGTCTGTCCACCTGAAATCATTATCTCAGCTAAGGACCTGACCTTGAAAGTCTCTTATTGGTTAACCAATATTGGTTGACCACCAATTCAGGTGGTTCTGAGGAAGGTCCAAATACAACAGTTTATCTTAAGAAGCTCCAATTGCATAAATACATAGAAAGAGTTCTATAATTTTGTATAACTTTAGACTATAATTGTAAATTTCTATAATTCTAGAAAGAATTCCATAATAGAAAAGAAAGAAAATTAATCTTGCTTTTTTATGAATAGAGCATAAAATAAGTAAATTATAACTAAGGCTCTGCTCTGGCTCCAGTTATGTGAAGCCTGCACTCACAGTCTACATCCAGTTACTTATCAGTGTCCCCAAATACAACTCCTTCAGATGCAGCAGCATAACTACTCCTGTGCTTGCTCTGGCTTGGTTCAGTCTAAAGGATTAACACAACCTGTAAGTACAAGTTTGATGCTAAACCCACCCCTTTCAGCTAAAGAGGTACTGCAGGAGTAGCATGAGTGCTTAGCAAAACTGCAGCCACATCACAACGTTAGAGCACACCAAAATTACAATAAAAAAACTAGTGGGAGAAAGTTTCAGTGTGTCACCTTATGCCTGAATTATAAAGACCAGTTTACAGAGCATTTCAGGAGAATGTACTATAAACTGTTTAAATTTCATCTTCAATACTTGAAGAAAACCATTTTCCACCATACAAAACACAAGATGGCAGCAAAGCTGAATTTATCAGAAAGCAAAAATACAGCAGCAAAGAAAAAAAAAACAAACCCTGAGAAAAATCTGAATTCATTTTGGTTAAAACACTTCTCAGGTATTTTGGCAGTTGTGCATTGCAGAGGATCTGGCCTTGAGGTCCTCTTGGTCAAATACTCTCCGAGCACTTAGAAAAATAGGAATAAAAGAAAAATATTATGCAAGTCTTATATCAGCTTATTCAAGTTCTGTGCTTCAACAATGTGACACTGAGGATGATATTTTTCTCAAAATATGTGTCACTAGCAGTGGAAAAACAAGGATCAGAAAATGCCCAGTACCCATGGGCCTATGCCATTGAGGCAATGCCATAATCACTTTGATTGACAGGTACAGCCAAAGCTCTGCACAGAAGAGATCTAAAAGCCAAGGACTTTTGCTGTAGGCTTATGCTTATAGTGGGGTTTTCTTTTTCCTGGTGTTAGTGCTGCTGAAGGCAGGCTCATAATTTTAAAGCAATTAATATTAAATAGAATAGAAAAAAATACTAAAAACAAGAATAGAAAATCAGTGCTTTTCCTTTCAAAGAAGATTTTCAGAATGTATTTTGAGGTGCTCTTCATACATAAAAAGGTAATTTGTTTCATCAAACATCACAAACAATGCCGGATGCTTTCATATCGCAATTTTTCATTTTAACAAGTGCCTTATAGTTACCTCATTCTGAGTATCTAATCAGTCACATCAATAAAGAGTGCGGTCTGAACTCCGTAATACAAAGCTACTCACCACCTCAGAGCCACGAGGATTTCAACACAGAACCTGAAACTAAATCCAACTACTTCTAAGACTTTATTTATTTTTATGTAGAGCTGGTGACCTCAAGACTGCCTGGTCATTTCATTCTCACAGGAAGAAGACTGTACTTAGGTTTCGGGTAGGGGAGGAATTTAACCTTTGGCTTGCAGCACATCAGCCAGAAGTCCCTGTCTCCCTGTTTTCATTTTATTTATAAGCAGATAGTGCTTACTCTTCAGATTAAAGTGAATGTAGTTAATAACACAGAAAATTCAAGAAAGAGGAAATCAAGTTTAATGTCCACTGTGAAGTCTCATGGAAACGCATACAATTACAGGCAGGGTTTTTCGGTTTGCTGTTCTTTTTTGGACCACCCCATACATTTCAGATAGTTTACTGCTTATGAACTCTATGCCCTGATTTCTACAGTAGAAGGAAGTCCTGGCATCACCAAAGGACAAAGCAGAGCTCTAGGAAGGTGTTTGCATTTTTTTAACAAGCATAACATCCTCAGAAAGTGGTATTGGTTTGGACTAGCTTCTTTGGGCTCACAAAGGAAAAGCTAGCAAGACAGATTAGTGTCACTTTGCTTTTTTGTTTAACTTGATGTAAAGTAAATTTTAACGTTAATTTGACCTTCAGAAAAAGTTCAAATTCATGATCTCTGTGAAAACCTGAGTTGTTTTTTTTTCTTGGAAACAATCAAGATCTAGGAGGATCACAAATAGGAATATGTCAGTTACTCACACTAATACACATTAGCAGCCCCTTCAATCAAGATGCAGAGAACACCAGAGAAACCCAGGGCCCTGGAAGCAGCTGCATAAGTCTACCCAAAATATTATAATCCTCTATTCTGTGTCCGAGTCATTAGCATGTACGTTAAAATCTTTCCCTATTCTCCTTCAAGAAAGAACATACTCCACTCTTACTGTCCTAGCTGTAACCCACCTGGCAATTTTTGCCAGGTTATTGCTCCCGCTCTGGTTCCCAGATCATCCCTATCCTCTGGCACGGAAAACCTGAAGGTCTTGAAAGGAGGTCCAGCAGATCATTTGCTTTTCAAGTTCTATTCCCATGCCATGAACTTATCCTTCTTTCATATGGGCATCACAGTTTCCTCCTTCACTGCACTAACAGATTTATTTTGTTAAACACTCCTTCAAAGAGTCTATCAGCAACACATCAGACCAAGAATTATACAGAGATGTGACACTGCGCTGATAAATCAGAGACATGGCTAGCACATGCACTAGAATGCCCCACAACCATCAGAGCTCCTAAGGAGGAATGTCTATATAGACACACATCACCAGGCATCGTCCACCATCTGAATATCCATAGAGCACATTTTAGAAAGCCTATTTTGAAGTCTTTGTGGAGGGTTTTTTGTTTGTTTTTGTTTTGGTTTGGGTTTTTGTTCATTGTTGTTTTGTTTTTTTTTTTTTTCCTCATGGTATTGCTGATTTGTATTATAATTTACTTGGCATACTTTGCCTTATGGGTTTTAGTAAATGGTTTTATTCCAGCATTTTGCATGTAATAAACTAGAAACATAAAATTAAGAATTTTGACGGTTCAAAATTTTATAACTGATGTTATAATTTAAGCTCTGTTTATATTCAGCTTGATTATAAATAAATTCATACCCAGAGTCAGAAGACACTGCCTGCAAGGGCTATTATTCCCCATACCTTCCAGAGTATTTCCCACACCTTCCTCTGGAAAAACAAGTAATGAGCTGTATGCAACAAACAGCATACTGGGCTGAAATGCCTACTGGTCTGAGACAGCATAGAAACTGATCCACTTAAAAGTAAATTTTACCTATTTTAACTCTGTGCAATTGCACAATATTTTCCAGTGTAAAAGTCTTTTCAATACTGAAAGTTTCTATTACATTAAAGGAGCATAAAGTCTTCTATACTAGGGTCAGAGCCAGGTCAAGATTGCTAGATTTTTCCAGGATGTGAGAGTTTTGCAGAAGGAGACAGAGAGAGACACTCTGGATTAATCTGTGACAGGTAGAAAAATGTTCTTATTTAGGAATCTGAGCAAAGTTTTAGTCCCTAAGATTTGGCAGCTGTACGCCATAAAGATAGGATTTCTGTTAAGTACTGCTTGCTGAATCCAGGTTCATTAGTTTGCATCAATGTCAAACATTCACTACACAATACATTCTCATCTCATGGAAAGAAGGCATCTGAGAAGCTCTTCTTGGTGACAGTGGGTGTTAGAGATATAATTCAACTTTTTTCACAGTCAAGAGTGTTGCTTCAGTAGTTACAAGGAGGCTGGAAGATGGTGTGAAGAGGGAGAAAAAGTTATATTTGTCATGTTCCTCTATCATGACTGACATTCTGCTATGCTCAGTAGGCTTAATGGGAAGGGACAGATGACACTGGAAGTTCTCTGTCAAGGGCTACAGGTACTAACTAAATGAAGCAACTGGCAAGCTAGTCCTGTATGACATGAACAGTAATACTACTAATATGCCACAGAAATATGCTAGCACATCATACACATCATACTGCTTTTGGTACTGACTGACCGAGAAGATAGCTGGGAGCTGAGGGGGGGCAGAAACACAGTCCAGAAGAAAATCCCAGACCTAAATATGGACTTTGAAACACAACTTTATCTTACTCTTTAATGGAGTGTCAACACATGCTTTCCTTTATGTGCAAAGTACACTAAAGACAAAGGGCTCCACCAACAAAAAATAAACCAACCTATCCTACAGAAAAGTTATTTTTCACTTTATTTCATATGTAAATCAGAAGAACGTACGTGTACACTACATACATGAAATATTTAAATTAAAAAAATGGCTTAAAATTTAAGCCATTAAATCACAGTATTAGTTAACATCCATTATGTGTTGCACAGACACAACATTACATGTTGTCCCATTAAAATGTTATACACACTTCAAGTCATCAGACATTTCACTTCACAGTAGATATGAAACTCTTATGTAATCCTTTAATAAACATGGAAAGTGCCCAAGTCGAGATCTTAATGTCTACGTACGAACAACCTGCATTCAGAACTTTAAAAGGGAGCAAAAAAAATCAATAATTTAAATTAAATTTTTAGCTTTAAATGTGTCCATTCTAAAGAAAATAAAACAAAACTTACAGGTTCTACGAATTCAAATTTCTTTTTCTCTTGTACTTCTTGAATTTTAAAAACATATTCTAATGATGCTTCATAAAAGTTCTGATGTTCTCTGTCAATCTGTGTATCTGCCTAAAAGACAAAATGAAATACAGACAATATTAATTTAGTCTCATGATGAAAGACTATGTCTTTACCAAACAGATTTTCCATAAAATTACTTTACAAGTTTCATGGGGTTCAGTTTTCTTCCTGAAAATTGGAATACCTCCTTAAAATAGCTCAGTGCAAGTTTAAGAAGCTAACATTACACATTTTAGCCTCATGCCTTTTCCCCTCTTTTTTTCCAGTTTGTTCTTCCTTTTTTCACTTTCATATTCTAGTTTTTAGGAAAGCCTGGAGGGGAAGAAAGGTGGCAGCAGGTACTTGGTGTATGCAAGTTTAGAAAAAGAAATAAAAGTGAGTAGCGTAGGAATCAAAGAGAGACAAAAAGATAATTATTTCTATCAAAATGTTTAAGTATCACATGCACTGAAATTGTATCTATTTCTTAGCTTCAAATACCTTCTCAAGAACATTTTCCTTTCTTAAATAGGCTGTCTTTAGCATTGACATCTTGCAACTAGTTATTTTATAGGATGAATCACATGCTCTTGGAATGTAAACATATTTAAGTCCTTAACCTCATAAATAAAATATTTTTCCAGTTTTAATTTTCAAGTGACAGAACTACAAGGCAATACTTGTCAGAAGTGCCTGACTAATACCACCCACCATGGTGATCCAGTACCAGAACAGTGTCTTCTGCCTAAACAGCTAAAGAATTAACTCTTATCAGTTGATAAAGAGTAATAGGCTTTTTTCCTCAATTTAAACAAGCCACAGGAGAGGGAAGTAACAGACAAGCAGCGTAGCATGTAGATAATGCTAAAAGGAGATGCAGATTATCCTTCTTCAAAAAAATTATTTTCTCAAGCAAATCCCTTTTGGGCTGCATTAGGTTTATGGTCTTTGGTCAAAATTTTTTCACGGATTGACAATGTGAGTAAGACCACTTCACTTACTTTTGATGTATGCCTGTTAAAATACAGAAGGATACTTCTGTATATTCTCTAGTTCAATTCTGGCATTAAAAATAACAAATAATGTATGGAAATTGGAAAAGCTTGATGTTGCCTTCCCTTGAAAACAAACCAGCAAACACATCATAAAAGACGTTTAGTATTTTTAACAGTATAAAAGCAAAAAGTCAGTGTTTTCCTTCAGGCAGGAGTTGGTCATCAATAGCACCATATATAATTAAGATTGCTTGTTTAGTCAAGGACATCCTACTACTGTGATTTGGCTACACAGACTCTTAATATTGATCCACCTCCCTAGTCCAGTGCTCTAACACTACTTCAACACATGGGCCTCAATGTTATATTTCAAGTGATTCAGCACCAGCATTTCCTTCCGATGCCTATAGCAAACAAACAAACAAAAAAATCAGTAAATTAAGTACACAAACTAATATTATGAAGCAGAAATCAAACACTCAAAATGCTAATAATGAACCACTCTATCTCAAAATTAACTCCGCGATTTGCCATTCATGTGGTGTGTTTGGCTACTGTTTTCTCTGATACTCTGTTAATAATTTTATTTCATAAAAAAATGTATCACAAAGTCAGTGCTACATAGCTGAACTAAAGCAGTTGCCACCACTTTGGGACATGATCCAAGAATTCCTTGCTCATAAAAGTGGCATCAATAAGCACGTGAGACAGACCTCAGCTCTCACATTTAATTGTAAGTAAATAATAAAATCTAGTTTTAGAAATTATCTCTTTCAGGTTTTGGCTCAGAAAAGGTATTTAAACACCTAATTAAATCCATCTCTATTCTGAATAGCATTTAAGCAGGTTGTAGTTGTAATGATACTTACACCAACCAAGTACCATCTCAAATATGGATAGGTTCCTAAATTAAGGCCATAATCACCACCAGTGAAGAGAGACTATATCAGAATTTCACAAATATCACAGAATCACAGAATATGCTGAGTTGGAAGGGACCCACAAGGATCATCGTGTCTAACTCTTAGCCCTGCACAGGACCAATATACATTCTGTAGAAGCTTATGAATTTATGTGAACATCAAAGGATTCAGATTTGTAAGAATCACTTTGAAAGTGATTTTAAAGTTTCAAAAGGTGAAAGGATTTTCACATTTTCCTGTGACTTCAAGCTTCATGTATAAAATGAAGACATTTGATGTATATGATTTTGAGTCTCTATGTGTATATCTAGTTATAGTAATATTTTCATTGATGTAGGCTATCACTACAATGTATACCAGAACATCACATAAGCTTAGGGACTGATTCTGGAACAGATTTCAGACAAATAAAATCAGAAGTTTATTAACTTTCTCACATCATTCAATTCTGCCCATTTTCTACTCCTCCTTGCTCATCCCAGTACTCCTTAACCCACATAATGTGAGCAGGTATCAAGAAACCTCATAAATCCAAGGAAATAGCAAGTTTTAAAAGAAGCATTTTTTCTGTGTAAGTGTAGCAGTCAAAAAATAGTATTCCTATCTCACTAAATGCATGATATTGGCTTGAGGCATGGACTTCCCATCACCTGAACTGAACATCAAAGTCCCAGCTGCCAGAACCACTTGGTTCTTTGCTCATGCCCTGGTTCTGCTGTGGGCAGAACCAACAGACTCCATTCTGGACATCCGTGCCATAAATGGGACTCACCCAAACCACTCTGGATACGAGTCAGCACTTATCACTTGGATTTCAGGCCAGGAATTAGTGCTTGGCCTCCTTTTATTTACAATACAGATATAGGCCAAAAGTCTCCCTAATTAAAATTTTTGGTACCGATTTGCTATTGTACCTTCTGCTTATGGCAGGTCTATGTTGCTGATTCAGCACATCTTCAGCTGCAGAAAACTGGGGAAGACAGAAAGGCCCTTGATTCTTTACAAGGGAGGCATCTGGGAAAGCAGAAAACCTCAGCCTCAGTTACAAGATTTTAAATCCAGATATGTCACTTAAGGACACAGTGGAAAATATTATTCTGGTTTTTCATTAGTTTATATACTTGAGTCAAATCCACTGTTATTCTACCATAGTTTATTAAATTCACAGTTGTTACTTTTCACTTCAGTTGCTACTTTCAGACTGCAATTATTCTCATGTCTCAAGAGTAAAATATTTTATTTGTTTTATTTTATTTCTATTCTAGAGTAATTTGGTGCTTAAGTTCATTTTTCCACATTTTGGTAAGAAATTTTTTTTTCATCTGGAGCTTAGCCTCTAACAGAACTGCTTCTTTATCAATACGCAAGATATGTAGAAAAAGTGAAAGCTCTGACATACAAATTGAATAATTAACCAACCCTACATAACTGATGTCTGATATAGACTGACTACAGCAATTCAGGTATATAAACATTATTACAAATTTTGAATTGCTAAGCCTTATTTAATTTGAATTCTAATATTACTGGTAAGCATGAAAAAAATCTACGACTTGTGACTGAGTGATGGTCACATCTCTGGTGAAAATTCCATCTGCAAACTAATTCCCATGATTTAAGAGCCATCATGACAAGAGTTATCCCATCAAAATAATTTTTAACTATTTTTGGCATAAATCCCAAAATATCATTGATACCATATTGCTGAGTTTACTATAATTTGCTTCAAAGACAAATCACAATTATTTCTACCAGCATACTGAAAAGCCCTGGAATCCTCCTGTAAAACTAGAAGTCTTCATGGTTTGTGTTTTTAACAGAAAAGAATTAGCCATACAGGCTCTTCAAAGCTGAAGTTGTGGATACAATTTCAGGGTATGATGCTGCAATCTCAGAATGAAAAAGAGGAAAAAAGAAGAAGAAAAGAGTATCATTAAAGTGATCTCAGTTCAGTCTTCCAGCTTAAATTTTATGTGAAAGAGAAGTGCAATTTCATTGATTAATACATTAAATAGCAAAAACCCCCCAACAATTAATAAACTGACTTTCAAATATTCCACATTTAGCTTATCAAACTCACACTTTTATTATAGTAATATAATTCCACTGTAACCAATAAACAGTAGCTGTACTTGAAATACACAAAGTTGCACAGGTAGAATATTGCTTTGTTAAAATATTTAACAAATATTTGTGTTGTATAAATTGCAGTCATAACAAGCATGACTACAAGAAATCACCACAATTTCACATTAACAAACTACAGCATGTCTTGAAGAGAACCAGTTTGTTACCACGATTTCTATGCAAATGTGAAACTGGGTAACAGTGCGTTCAGTGCTTACATCTTGCAAATGAGATTCTTTCTTCTTTGCTGATAAATTTAAGTGCTTCTCTAAGATGGAATAATATTTCTCACTTTCCTTGTCAAACTTCTTCTTCCCATCCTGAAAAACAAAACATTGCCAAGTAAAGTACTTGACTAAATATTACAGCTCACTTAAAAGAAATAACAGGTGCCAAAATATGGCTGGGTATAAAACCATTTTTGTTGATTCCAATATTTTTAGAGTTTAATTCTTAATTGGACCTGAAGACACTAGGAGTACTGTTTCAATTATCAAAAGCAATATTAGGTAGGATTTTTCCCGTAAATAATCAACTCATACAACAGACTCACATGGTTTCCCATAGTAAATATACATGAGGTTTTATGTAGGTGGTATCTTTCTAGGCAGACATTCATCCTCCCCTAGTTTTATAAGTGTACCTAACTGCCACACTGCCTTTGTTGAAAAAAACCCAAAACACTGTGTAAGAGGTGAGTATAAAAAATGTGATGATGATATAGGCCTATCCTTTGCATTTAACACTAATATGCTTATTTTTCATCCATACTCTAAAAATATGAGGATGATGGAAAAGCATATGTGTGGCTGTAAAAGGAAATTGGTGCAAAGGTCTGTTTCCAGTAATATTCCAATGTGTCTGAATATTTAAGCTTGCCTCATTTAAAAGAGTTATCCTGCCTTTTTCCTTTCCCTTAAAGTTTTTCCTTTCCCTCCTCTTAAAGTTTTTCTCATCATGTGTAGCCAATCTTCACATTTCCACTGTAAGACTATTTTAATATGTGATAATACAAAGGAAAGCTACTACACTGAGAAATAAGAAACATCTTTTTTCTGTATTCGAATTCAGAATTCATACTTCAAAATTTTTAAATCTGCTATTCTGAAATTTAAGAAAAAGATAGTTTTCTCAAAAGCTTTTCCATCTTTCAAGAAGTACTAAATTTCAAAAAATAGGAGAATGGATCAAAGTCAATATCTCATCAGAGAATCATTAATGATAAAAATATAATTTTTTAATTAAATAACTAGCTATCCTCTAATTAAGAGCAACCCTCTGCCAATGACTTTTACAGTCTTAGATAAGTCCTAATGATTAACAAGTTGAATGTTTTGAGAAAACAAAAAACCCTCAAGACAAACAGTCCTACTTATACATGTGTAAAAACTATTAACTGCAGAAAAACTAATTACTGGACATCATGCAGTAACATCAGGTCATTTTAAGAACTGTAGTGATTCTTTCCCTGACCCTTTCTCCCTAGAAACTGTTATACACAAAACCAAATAACTAGCTTGCATTGTAGCACCAACCTGTTTCCTTTTTCATATCATGGGAAAGTCAGGTTAGTCAGAGAACTAAGATATAGGAGGAAGAATTTAATGACAAGAATTAAAACTTATCAACCAGCTGTAACAACAAACCACTTACTGATTAGCTTCAGTGACTAAAGCTCACAATGGTAATTATACTTGATTGTAAAACATATCATATACCTTATATCCTGCAGAAAGTTCAAATATATTTAGTATGAAAAATATGCACAATTTTAATGTTCTCACTACTCCACAGCAGAGATATCTCCAAAAGACACCGTAAGGAAAAGAAGGTCCTTGACCCAACAAAATATTAAATAACAATACAGAAAAATTCCCAGTGCCTTCTAGATTTAATTACATATATGCATATATGAGGATAAAAATGTAAGTAGGAAAATATATCTAAATATATATGTAAATGTATTCCAAAATCCTTCCCAAACACATTTTTTGAAGAAAGAAAGACAGAAGGCAGAAGGCAAGAGTTCCTAGATGACTGATAAGTCAAGAAATCAACTCCTGCAGGACTGAAATCACAGGTCAGTTCCACAGCCACAGCTTTATTGGGGAATACTCAAGTGCCAGGTTTTTATGATGAAGGAAGAGCAACCTGAGTATTTCAACATCACATCTGGTCACTAACAGAAATTCAGTGCAGTTGATCACATCCCACAAATATGTACCTTTTGAATAAAAGGTGCAGCTAGTTACATACTGTCTTATCTCCTGAGACAATGATGTTAAGTGCTGGGCTAGAAATATGAACCAGACTATTATAAAACCCAAGTAACAGAGGTGGCAAGTCACCATCTTGAGGAAATTCTCAAGTCAATGTAAACCTGATGCAATGAAAAATGCAAAGAGAATTACTTTTTAGGGTGGTTTTTTTCCCCATGTCACTGAAAGCTGGGAGAGGAGTCTGCCTGATCACAATATTTATGCCTTTGGTCACAAGCTACTGGAGTTCATTAGTGGATACCCTGTCCATTAGACCATCTACATCAGCAGGTAACTTGACACAGCCTTTGAGAATGAGGCCTGGGTGCAGATAACATATACTTCACATTTGGGTTTGATGTTGTGCTTGCCTTTGCTAACTAAGAGGCAAGACCAAAGGAATGAGCCAAGAAGCCAGGGGCAAACCTCCTGCAGGATTATCTGTTTCCTGCCCAGCCAGGTAAGAATGAGTTCCCTCCCTAATAGATTTATGATATGATCAGTAGGTATTTCTCTTGCCTTGTGAACTATTTGTCTCAGAATTCAAGCTGAGAAATGGGTAATGGATGATCCAAAGTCTGATCAGCCACTTGGGCTGACACTGACATTAACATAACCTTTATTAACAAGTGCTGGAAGAGTCTAAAGTCTAAGCTGCTTTGTGAAAGTCAAAGAGAAAAGTGTTCAACACCAGGATTTGGCCATCTGAAATACCTACATACAGCACATCAAACACGTCAATGCCAAGAGGGGTCCACTGGCACATTTAATGTGGTTTCCAGTGCACCAAATCCAGCTGGTTATATTTTCTATCATCTACAACAAAACATGTGAATTACATATCAAATCACCTATTCTCTTTATACGTAAAAAGGAAAACACAATAAGTAAATGATCACATCAAAATAGGTACAACTCCCCCAAGAACAAGAATAAATCAAGCTCAAATAAGCTAATTGTGGTTTTAAGGTATCTTGTATCTTATGTGAAGCTTCATGAAGATCTCCACAGAATTTGAAGGCCTCTTGGTCTTCTGCCAGTACTACCAGCCCCCTCCAAGACTGAACCTCATTCTGTCACAGATCTGCTCAACCACTACCTTCATAGTTTTTATATTGGTTAAATTGAAGAGAAAACTACAAACTGGAGCTTGCTTGTTACCAGGACAAATTCTGGCCCAAGTGCAATGTTTCCAGGAAAGTACATCCTACGAACTTCTTGTTTTCCAGATTTTAACATTACAATAATTTCTCCCTTCAAAGGTAGGAGTGGACAAACTAAGGAGAACAGAAGTAAACTGAGAATAACAATTGCTGGCAGTTTTGACTGCAATAGTGTCTTTATCTGCTGATATTTCTGGGAATAAGGTTGCAGTGCCAGCAGGAAAATGTCTCTGGTTATTTAAACAAGTTTCTGGGAAAAGTATAAAAAATACTGGCCCCAACAGGTGACGAGTTCCCTTTGCTTGGAAGGTCCTCTGCTACGCCAGTAAAAACCACATTTTTGAATGCATTGAAGCCTCTGAAATCTGTTTACTTCATAAAAACTAACAAAAAAAGACACACTCAGAAGCAGGTGATTCATTTTCTGGATGAGAAGAAACACTTTAGTTTATGCCAAAATAACTCTCACCTCACAAACTCAGTCAGTGACTCACAGCACACAGACATGTCCTAAGTGGAGTCACAGACTCAGCTCATTCCAGCTTTAGCCTGTTCTTCTGCTCTTATATACAGCTACTGCCCAAATTAATATCTGAATCCCGATCCCAGCACTCTGTGCCCATAGGACTGAGATTTCTGTTCTTCCACATGTCATGACGTTTTCAAGGAAAGTTTCCATGCAAAACTATAACTCCTAAAAGCTTAGGAGACAGATGATTGCTTTTGCCTAGATTCCATAGTGGATCAAATCCCAAGGAGAAGGGATGTGCTTGGATAAGAAAGCTCATGATGTTCTGTTACCAGAACAGTCTGCACAGTCATGACACAAAGCATAAGGTACATGGACATTAGGAAGATTCTAATTCCTGACCTCTGCACTATGTCTCTTATTCCCTTCAGACTCCAGCTTTCTTTCATCCTTGCACATCTTTCCTGCAAGTAAACCTCATCCTTTCTCTTTGCCCTGGAAAAATATCAATAATTTCTTTCAAAATATTAGCTAGGACATATTAAAAAAAACCAACAAGAAACCAACAAACCAAGACTCAAAAAAACCATGCAAGAGAATTAGGAGGGTACAGTAAAAAAATCTAAACAGAAAAAGAAAAATTACATAATACTACTCCTTGGCATGTTTTACATTGATGCATAAGTCATCAACACCTTTTGTCTAGACCAAGTCTAGCAGAATCTAAACACTGTAAATGTCTCTCTATAGTTTTTTAACCATTCTGAAGTACATCAAGCCTTAAATCAGTTTAAAAATATTTACAGTTTTAAATGCTTCAAATTTCTAACAACCACATGAGGAAAGCCCTTAACCACACACTCAGTTCCTAGCATGTAATGGAGTCTTACTAACTTCCAGTACCCTCTTGAGACACTCAAGTGATGTAATACCACGTCCAGGTTTAATTCTTGGTTTTATTCTCTTTGCTCAGATTTCTTGTATAATTTTATTTCAAAACTAATTAGACAATCTCCAAAAAAAGAAAATTATCTTTTCAGAAATAAATTTTGCTTAAGATACTACTAATTATAGGCATGCCTGTTAATAGTTTAACTCAAAAGATGTTCTTCTATCCCTCTGGTTTTACAGGCATCTGTGGCTGAAAAGACCAGACATCAATTATTAAAAAGGTGACTCAATTGAGTCAGATAAATTTTTTCCTGTTCATAAAGGCTGTGATTCCATGCTGTAACTAATCATACACATGCAATGAATCACTGGCATGATTCCTATAAATTTTACCCACAAGTTGTATTTTTGGATGTAAAGCAGAAAGAGTTGTTATATTTTGAAGCTGAATTTCCTTTTCCACTGGGAACACCAAGAAATCTGATGTTTTTTTAATGGTCTACCACGACTTTGTGTTGAGTATTTAATGTTAAAATTGTTACAAGTATCTTCAGAATCATTACATACATTATTCCTCTTCATTTTTTGCCATCTTTCTTATTTATTTTCATTTTTTTCTAGTTGCAATGAATTTTGGTGTTTCACTTACCTATTAGTATGTCTTAGCTACATTTTACATCTGTCTCTTAAGAAATTTTTTAGCGCTTTGTCCCAGAATTCATATTTAAACTTTAACATGCTAATCCTTAAAAAAACACAAACCAAACAAAACATTATCAGTAACAATATTCTTGTGAAGTCATAAAGAAAAATGTTTTGTAAGAGGTGATTTTAAAGGGATCATGAAAGGAAATGAAAATAGAAATCATTGCAAAGAAACTATTGGGAGAAAAAATGTCAGTGAGACTACCTTAATTAAAAAACAACTGAACATTGTGAAACATGGTTGTGATAATTTTTTTTTTCCCCTCACCCAAAATTAGTACGTATTTTTCTCACCCACTCGAGCTGAGGTGCAGAAACTGTACAAACTTGGCTCAGAAATGCAATACTAAGACTGAAATATAGATCAAATCAGACAACATTTGTCAGTTGAAGAACCTGAAGGCAACGGTGAACTCCATGGAGACCAATAAAGCCACATAATTTTTTTTCTCTTTGACAACTGCAAAAATGTCAATATATCAGACTGGAGATCGTTCATTGCTGGAATGTTAGACTTCAAATATATTTTTAAACCCACCCTTTTCATTACCTTGCAAACAAAAATTCAAATTGCATTTCTACAAAGTTAGTGGAATTTTGTTTGGAGTTGTAAGTTTGGAGACTATCTCTTATTAAGTGGCAGGACAAAGAGAAGTAAAACTGTAGACTAGCAAATAAACTAAACTTAGTCTTGGAAAGACTGATTTGAACTCAGATCCTATGGACTTCTTGGAAAATGTGAGATCTCTGAGTCTCACAACTTCTCTTCTAAGGAGAAAAAAAATGAATTCACCTTCCATTTTATTTTGCCTGAGGTTTTGTTGAGAATTTTCATGGAGGTGGTTGATGGTTTCTGGTTGGTTTTAATAAAATTGAAATTATCATAGGCCTCTGAGATGACAGGCTGCGTTTTGATAGATGCCTGGATGGCAGGAATTTCTTTTTGGTAGAAATTTTGATTTCTTATATGAACACTCAGGGTTCAAGGTAAGGCCAAAAGATTTTCCAGGAGGAAAAGTGAAAAAGGGATATAAAACTCCTTCCTTTCTCCTCTTCCTCCCAAACAGAATTTAATATATCATGAGGCTATAGGGTTTGCACAAATCCGTGAGAAAGCTAGGAGATTAAAGGGAATGGTTTACGTATTGTTAACAAATAATATGAAGTGGAACAAAGTTATATCATAGTTCATACAGAAATTATTGTTGATCAATATAAAATAGGGTTAATATAGTCATAAATTATGTCTTATATTCCTTATAACTTCTAGTGAAAACACTTCCATATTAAAGCCAAATGCATCATGTAGAAAATTAAATGTCCAAAAAACTATAAATCTTAAAACCAATTCTTTACTAAAAAAGAGCAACTATATGCAAACCATGATTATCCAGAAAAGAATATGGTGTAAGACACAAATAATTATAATAAAAAGGACATATTGTAACTATGAAGCATAACAGGGCAATAAACCAGGAATACTAGAGTGTTTAGTGGTATTAAAGCTATGAAGACAGATATTAAAAACTGGTAGTTTAAAAAATAACCTCAATTAAAATCAGGTAAGGAATACATAAAACTGAAATATACTTTAAACAGCCCAAAACTAATTTAAGTTTAGATGGAGTTTACATCTGTGTAAAATACTGAATAACCTTGCTAGAGATAATTTACTTCCAGGTTCAAAAACTTCTGAGGAAAATTTTCTTTTCCCTCTGTAATACCTTTACAGGCATCCAAATATCAGGTTCTTTCAAAAGTGTGTCCTGGAAGAGGTTAGTCCTACAGCCATTTACTAATTTTTCCCTCTGTAATTCCACCAGATGTTTTCAAATTAAAATGCAGTTACTTTTAAATGAGCAAATGTGTTTGTAGGATGTTTGTTTCTCTCCAAAAAATTCTCTCCTGAAATGGAAAAAAAATATTAGAAGTTTCCAGCACTGCTATGAAAAGACATGCAAACCTGCCAGTACTGGCAGGTCACAAAGCAAGACACATTAGACTCCCCGTTATTCAGCTGCAGAGCTATCTTCAGTTTATTTGGCATTTGAAGATTCCAGGAGTAGCTGCTAGATGTCTGGGAATCTGCTAAATCCCTGCCCAAACAGCAGGACTGGTAAGTCTACACACGTAATCTAGTTTTATTGCTTTACTGTCGACTAAATATGAAGTATTTTTGCTGGAATTGCTTACTTAGGATATTATCATGTTACTGCTTAAATAATATGAAGAAGTTCCCTAGAACAGCAGAAACTGACTCTTTAAACTCGTATCTGAAGCAAGTTTAGGATAGCTTTCTGAAGTTGAAAATGTTTTATCTTAACAGGAAGAGGGTCTTCTGTGTCATGATTTCAAAAAGAAAGTTACCTATGCTATTTAGGAATTCAGCAAAAAACCTGTATTAGCTCTGTATACTTCATAAAAATGCTTATGGAATAAACTGCTCATGTCATAAGTATTGCAGATATTTGATAGAAATCAATACAGCTATAGATGCTGAGCAGAAAGTAAATGACAATGGAAAATATGACTCAATCCTAAGGCATCAATTACATGAGAGAAGGAAAGAAGCCAACTCAGATTTGAGACATGCTATTCTTCAAAAATAAAAGTCAATCAGCAATAACACATGTTGTGATTTAGAATATTCAAAATGCTGAAGTCACTGAGCTGGCAACACCATCCATGGAAACCTGTTAACATTAACACTTACAAAATCAGATCGAAGACCTTCTCTCCATCAGTAGAAACTAGTTGTAGTTTTTCCCCATTATCTAGTTCCAGTATGAGCTTACAGAGCTTCTTGAAGGTCATTCAAAAAATAAAACACGTCTTCTATTGTTTCTGCTTCATTTCCATACACACCAAACTCTATTCAGTTCAGATGACAATGTGGAGCAAATGAGAGAAAAGAAGTTTTACAGGAAAAAACAAACTTAACACCATTGCACAGGTCTAGTGGGTTGTAGCTGACTCTTTGATGCAACTGTATCCCCCATGGACTGTGTGGAAAGAGAAAAGTAGATTTAGAATGCATTGTACTGAAGTGGACTGGTCTTATTCACAGGGAACAGGCAACTCCAATTTTTGCCTAATCTTCCATGTCATCACTTGGACTAAGCAGGAATAAAGCTCTCAGTTTCACCCATATTTAGACATCTAGAAGTTGGCCTTTTAAGTTCAGCAGTCACACCAACTTGTTATACAACTGCATAAACAGTGAAAAATGGTTTGTTTCCCTTGAGTGTCTAGTTCTTATACAAAGGACAGAGAAGATCGGTTTGGCTCTACAATTACTAACATACAAGCGCACAGAAATACTAATGATAGAATATCCAGCTGCTACAGGCACAACAATTGTAGCATGATCTTTGCACTTGACTGTAAGGCTCACTTTCATTCTAACAGTCAGAGAGGTGTATGTCTTAACTACAAAAAGAACATCCAATTTTTAAAACTGTATTACATTACTCAGCAACATTCCTTGGTCTCCACCACCATCCCTTTCCAGCCACTGCTGCTTCTTTTTGTCTCTGCCTGCCTAAGAGGCCATCACCCATTCCCTGAACAGCTGCTCTTGCTGGCATCCCACACCTGATGTTGCTGCTCTCCTTGTGCGTTCCTCCCATCTGCATTGGCTTTCTTTCCTTCCCATGGAGACAAACCGCCATTTCAGGTTCTCCATGCCTCCTTTCTTATGCTAGATTCCTTCACAAATGAAGTGTATTTCAGGAATGTCCCTGTACACCAGTAAACTAAAATGTCCATGAAGAGGCCACTTCCTCTGCACAGTTAGCATCTTTGCTTTGTGTACTGACAGCAAAGATAAAGCAAAAAAGCTGCAAAGAACATAATGTCACTCAAATAAAGCCATTGCAACAGACTAGTTTATAACTTCACAAACACACTGCTTTATTTTAAAAATTGAAGATTTGAAGATAAAAATATCTATTTCTTAATGAGCAATTTCTTTTTTAAAACACTCTTTGGGAATCTCCTGTCTATGCCAACCCATCAGCCAACATCTGTGATTTCTGTGTGCCAGCAGCACGTTCAGCACAGTTCATAGTCCCACGGCACCTCCCACGTCATCACAACAGGACTGCAATGCTGACCTGAGGAAGAACTTGAGGCGTGCTATGAGAAATTTTTTAGATTAATACACACAACTGGAAGCTGTGCTGTTTACAGATACTAAAAAAAAAAAGGAAACAGTCTGGGGTCAGTGTCAGAAGTGATTTTGTTTTGTTTTGAAAGCATCTATTTTCAGAGTCCCTTTTACAACACTGATAAAGGAACACAAAATATCACTTTGGGGTGAAAAGTTATGCCTCCCCAGTGGCATTGTTAAGCCCAAATAGTGCTCTCAGTTTACTTCTTAGGGGGGGTTGATCTTCTCATCAAGATAACAATTTGAGACCACCCCTCACCCCTTCTTGGCAAACTCCACAGGAACAAATGGTATATAACCTCAGAGATCCTGAAATAACAAAGCTGGTCATTTGGTGGAAAGATGGATCTTTTGATGCTCCCATATCTACACCAAGACACATTAAAGTTTCAAGTAATGATGCTCCATTATTTTTTACAGTACAGAAGTGATACTTCTCGGATACTATCACCCATCCTTAAATCCTCCTAGAGATTCTTACAACCAATTCTCAGCAACAACCTTTAGACCTGTTTCTCAGATGTGGAACATAATCCTCTCCATGCTGTGTCTGAGAGAAGGTTGGAGAAGACATAACAGATGAGTAGAGCTACTGCACCCTATTCAGCAAATTCTCCATGCCTTGAAACACTCACTAAGAAGTTCAGTTCCCCTGTGAACTGGAAATTCAGCTTAGAGGTGAATGTCCTTGTTCATACTTTTAATCAGAGCTCAGGAGTCCAGCAGGACTCTAGCAGCTGTGCAGGGTCAGGATGCAACCTTCCTGAATCCTTCCCATGACACACATTAAAATAGGCTGCAGTAGATTAGCAAGAAAAAGAGCCTTAATTTAATTAGCAAATGTACAAGTTTTCTTGCATTTTTATGTTCTTTTGTTGGCTGATACTTGCTACCTAAGTTTTTAATTTTTTGTTTTACTAACTGTAGATTTTTGAAAAAATTTCTTTTGCAAAGACAAATACACTGCATACTCACTTAGGCAATTCCACCAATTAACAAATTTATTCTAAGCCTTAATTCCTAAATGTTATGGCAGAACAGTAAATTATCTTCCTATTTACTACAGTGGACTAATTTATTTATCCTTAATTTATATCTGTTTTCTTTAGGATGCAAATTAGAATTTTATTAAACTGCAGAAAAAACACAGCTTCAAAAACCTGTTTTAGTCAGTGAACCAGTTAATCATACTAACTTATAACAGAAAAGACTGAATTTAACAGAATTTATTAAAACTGATTATGCACATAACATTAACTGCATTCTTCACAAACACCCACAGTTAACAGACTGAACCAACAGTATTTAATCACTGTGTCCATAATCTTTTAGTTATGAGATTTGAGTTTTCGCTCTCATTTCTTAAAAGAATGCACTAGAAGGGAAAAAAGCTTTTAGGATTGGTTGTTTTTTTTTCCCCTTTAACTTCTTACAAGTTTTTCAGCTTTGAATGAAAAAGTAATTAAACTGAAGTAAACTGCAATGACAAAATAATTTTGCTGCATTTGCAGAACAAGAACTGTCTCAAGAAGACCCAGTTGCTTCAAAAGAACTTGGGGTTCAGGTGCTCAGCCAGTGATATCTCCCATTTTAATTGGCTTTGCACAGGAGAAAGTAAGACTTCTTGAAAAGATGAGGTGTTTGCATGCTGGGCTCTTCACCACTATTTTTGAAATTTCCCAAATATTTCACATAGAGAAAAACAAAAGAAGAAATGGCTAATCATACTGTGACATTACAATTATTTTGTACTTAGAAAAAATAATTTTAATAGAGATTACCAAATTGATGCAGGTCTTTAACTGCTTTGTATTTCCATAAATTCATTTGAATAACGAAGGGAAAACAAAATACATTTTATCTATTTTGAAAATAATGTTTATACTATACATTTTCATTAAATGCAAATTACAAAGGGAAAAGCAGACAGCTGCAGCTGATAAAGCAACAATTTGCCTACTCCAAATTTTAGGACCTGGGTCATTTCACAGAAGACTCTATAAATAGACATTGAAATCCAGAGAGAAACAACAAAAATCAAAATGAAGTAATATACATTTTTAACAATATTTAATTTGAAGAAGTTTTCATATTTGCAACTTAAAACTGTCACAAACAAAAGTTACCATTATAAAACCAATATTATAATAAGCTTAGCCGCCTGATTTCTCAGTTCTGTCAATACTAGTTTAAATATGATATCAGATAAGACAACATATATGGAATGATTTCTGAGATAGAAATGTTCTAGGACATTTGAATTAAATGTATATTTATAAACGCAATTTACTCTTTCACAGTTCACAAACTAACCAAAATTGAGGATTTATGTAAGTAAAAGCAAAGCTAAAGAAAATTTGTACTTTTCTATCTACCAGAGATAGATCCTTAATAACCTATAATATCTAAAGAGACTGCCACTTGAGTTATTTATCAGTACAGCAGATTTTTTGGTATGCAGTTGTCTCATGACCATTGAGTAGGCTCAGTTCCTCATGCTCAGTCATTTCATCCTACACTTTCTTCCCAATGTTCCAGGCCTCCTCCTCTATCTAGGCAACCTACGTCGACACCACTAGATATTTTTTGCCTGATCATTACTGAAAATAAAACAACAGACTGATCTCAAATTGCCCCATGGGATCTTCTAATTAGTGGCTTCTCTTTAACCAGACAGTCTCTCCCATAAACAAAACTCGCTGCTCTCTTCCTGTTAGCCAGTTCCTCTGACAGATTAGACTTCTCATACTAAGCCCCATCAAAACTAATTACAATGCCTCATGTAAAGTGCTTTAAAAGCCTTGCTGAAATAGAAATAGGTTTGATGCCTTGCATTTCTTTGCCTACAGAATAAGTTATCTTATCAAAAAAGGTATCAGGTAACTCTGGTAGTAGTAACCCTTTCTGAGAAACCGTGTGGCATTTTAACCTAAAGCATTTGGACATCAATTATCCTGGCCCAGCCTCTCTTCCGTCTTCTTTCCCCTGGCCCCCTTCCACCATGCTTCAGACTGACATTAAAATATACCAGATCTAGTGGACACAAGTACCAAACCTTGAGTAACAGACACTAGCAATGAAACACCTTTTACCATACCTACTAGAGCAAGGTCATTCATTTTTCTCAGTTAAAGGATCACAAGTGCTATAATTTGATCAGATACCAAGGAAACCTGTTCAAGAAATGGGCATTTTGGTATTTCTAACCAATCTTAGATACCTATCTAAAACTCTGCTTTGACAGTTTTCTGACAGACCCTGAAAAATGGGTTTTTTGTTTGTTTTACCCTCCTCAATTTCCAGACAATCCAAATCAAACACAGAAAGAACGTGCCAGCTCCCGCATGCCTACATATGAGGATAGATATGAGCAAAGATGCAGGAAATTTAATCCCAGCAGTGAATATGGATTTGTTTCCCAAGTAGGAAGGAATTCATATCTTCCTGTAAATGAATGAAATTAAATAATAATAAAAAATAATCCTCCTGGCCAAAATAAATTATTTTATGAAACAAACAAATGGAATTGTAAGGAGGAAACAAAGCGTTCCTTTTAAGTCTTAAAACCAAAATTGCTTCTGTTGTCTTTGATCTGATTTAAGTTGTATTAAAGGTCAATGAATATTGGAACAAATGTTGCTAAATGCTCTACTCAATGGATAAAAAGAAAGATGAAAGTTCGGCTTTATTGTCCATAACACATCACACAATGAGCTCACCAAAGTTACCAGCTGGGGCCTTGCAAACCACATTGACCAAATAAGGCAAAAGGCTTCGTGCCTGGAATCCTTTCCCAGTTACCTCACCCGGCTTCTGCTCGCCTTTCTACAATAATTGCAGAGGACATTTTTTTAAACTCAGATGGAGTAAATCAACAGGCTATCCAATGCAAAGCTGGGTTTGTGTAGTCTCTGGAGAGAACTCAGCTTTATTTAAACTGAGTGTGTGCAGAAAAGGAATAACTGAAATATGTGCAATAAAAACAGAAGAGCAAGTAGTATAAATCGAGAAGAGCAAGTGATGGCGATTTGTATATTGCTGGTTAGGTTATAAATAGTAATATTTTATGGTGGATGTTTCTCAAATTTTCTTGGGTACCTTCAGGTTTTTAAAGTGCACCTGAAGGACTAGTCTTTAATGTTTTATTCTTGTGATGTTCCAAAAACACTTGAACTTTGCACTCTGAGTTTATACTGTCCTTGTATTTGAAATATAGCTCCGTAACATCAACAGGATATATTTTATCCTCCATATTCTCTTTGATTTCTGTGACAATATTTTTTGCTTAAACGTGCTATAGTTTTGAAGAAACAATGAAATATTCTCATTCTCTATTAAGCACAACTGTAGGATAGTCCTAAGTAGTTCATCATGGTAACAAAAATCTTGTGAAATTACTTATTATTAAAACAAAATGGTGATTCTTATAATTTATTTTCTCTTTTTTTCCCCTGCATATGTGTGTGGATAGGAGGGGGGGGTGGTGGTGGGGATGGCTTGGTTTTATCTCCAGCTGAATTTCATCTGGTATTTTAGAAAAGAAAGAAAAAAAGCCCAGCAAGCACTTTTAAGCGCTCTCTCACTTTATCTTCGCCCCAGCAAAATCTGACAGTAGTACCTAATATAATTTCCTATTATGTATATTGGTAACACAGATATCTAATAATCTTTTTCCTCCACAAAATTTGAAAACACAGCTTAAAAGGGTACTAAAACTGATAATTTCAAAGTCCAATTAGAAGAGAGAGAGTCCAACACCCAACAGCTGCTTTCATCGCTAGTTACTACTGACATTGTCAATGCTAAAGGCATATACAATTAATCTGGTGCTTCTATACCTAATCTTTTTAAATGTTAGTCCATAAGATATTATGATGCAAACTGACTGTAAAGTCACAGCTCTAGAAATATATAAAATGACAAAACTATCAGCTATCTTGTGGAGTTTGTACCACTCAGGTTCTCTTGAGAGAGGAACACATACACAGAAATGTTTTGAGGTTTTGGTGGGGAGAGGGGTAACAGAGAAACAGATGCAATTTTGTGTTTGATATGAATACAGTTCCACACACTGCTGTAAGTTAACACTACAGGAAAAAAACCAGTTCACACTTGGTATTTCAGAGCAAAAACTAACAATTGACACATGGTCCACACAGCTGAAGAAATAAGAAGCGATCTTCTCAGTGTTCTGTGAAACTTACTGCTGAAATCCAAACAATAAGAAAGGATCTACATTTTTTGCTTGTCTATCAGTACAGATCACCCCAGAGGAGTTCAGACAGCCAAATCTCTGTACAAACCTTCATTAATTGCAGATAAATAAGTAGGAAGCTCAACTCATAAGAGTTCATAAATGCTCAAGGGTTGATCTCAGTGAATGAAAGTGAGGGTAAGAGATCTGACCATGTTCTCAACTTTACTAACTATGAGTTTCACAAAGCCCAAATTTCTACTCTATTTCATGTGGGTCTCATTATTCCTAGATCACAGGTTGCTGTTTTGTAAAAAACTGTACTAAAATTAATTTCTCACTTCTTTTTGTTGATACCACTTAGTTAAAGGCCAACTGTAATTGCTTCAACTGATAAAAATCAATTCAAAGGCGAATGTTTGTATTGCACTTGGTCATGAAGGAGGTCTGAATCTCTAATTTCTGAGTTTGGCAGTTGAACTCCATGTGCAGCGCAAGAAAATATGAGTTTATTTGACATTTTATAAAACAATGAGCTGGGAGAGCTCTCTATAGGATATCAATGTGAACTGCCCAAAACACACAGTGCTGCATAACAAACTCCATTAGATACCGGAATAAGAGTTAGTTGAGCCAGGCTCTCTCCTGAACTCATTCTGCACACTGTTGTGTGATCACAGACAAGTCAAAACAATCACTGTAAGAGGAGAAAATGGCCATATTTTATCTGGAAGAGATATGGAAAAGAAACCAGCCATTGTGATATACCAAACATAGAGGACTCAATCTGTCCTGTAGTGCCCTGCCTTTAATGTTCAATACTTGATACAAAAAACAAGGGAGTCATCTTCAATAATATCATTTATATATGTGTTGACATCTACTGAGCAATATTTAAAGGAGACACGTGTCTTATAAAGCTCTGCACAGAGCCCTGTGAACTGCCTGTGGATTGTCTCTCTTGATGTACCAAATCAGTCAATAGTACAATGGGTTAGGCTTTCAAACAGGATGCTATGCAGAGAAGAATGATATCTCTTAAACTATAGGAATATGAAATGAAATGGTAACACAAAGAACTGAACAAGACTATGAAAACCTACTGAAAACTAAAAATAATTTTGTGCTGGGATTAAATTCTGATTTATGCAGCATGGTAAATAAACTCCCAGCCCTGCATCTCACAGCAGCATAGGGGTGGGACAAGAGAAGAATGTAGTTGTACACAAAAACGTATCCAGTAAGAGAGTAAAGAACATCCATTTCAGAGAAATCTGACCTCAAGTTCACAGCAAAAATTCTTCACAAACATCTACTTAGTTCCTGTGCGGAAGCAGTCGCATCTGTTTGCTACACATTCACAACAGCAGTACAAGAAATATAAACCTTTGGTCTCTCTTTCCAATAGTTCTGTTTTTCTTCTGAGTTTGTTTTGAGTACAGCACAAGCACAGCCTCACCTGCAACATCAGAGAACTTATTTTGTACTCATTTAACCTTACAAATGGAAGATTTCCCAGAAATTTTTATGAGTGCTAATGTACGATGCAAAATGCTTCAGAACTACCATATTTATGCAGACAGAAGGAATTGTTACTAACCATACCTCCAACTGACTACCAAGCCTTTATGCATCTCTCAGAGACTGTGATCAAGGCAGTCACTGATAGCCACTTAAGAATCCAGGATCAGATGGAAAATACCTCTTCTAGACAGTTCCTTCCAACATTTTTTCCCAATATTATCTTCTGTCTTTATACAATGGCCACTCGAGGGCAACTGCACTTATAGCAGCTGTTTGAATCCTCTCTGTGCTTCTGGGTTAATCCAAGATGTAGCACAATGTAAATGTAGACATCAGTAAATGAATGCAACATCAGATGGTAGGAATGTGCAACAGTAGCGAGAGCTGCTCCCTATGCATATTATCAGTCTTTAAGCTCCATTTCTAAATCATCTTCTCCTCTGAAGCAAAGAATTCAGTATAATTTACTAACATATTAATGAGGATGGTATCAAGTCTGTTTGAATACAAAATGCCTGTTTTCAGTCCAGCCTTCAAAACATACTGATAAACTCAAATAAACATGAAATGAAAAACAACCACAGCCACTTACTTTTGCTGCTCCTATTTGCTCTTTACGAAACTTCTCCAGCGGTGCTATTAGCACATCATTAGCATTCTGGATCTGCAAAGTTAAACACAAAGTATATCTTTTTAATAGAGTATTTGCAGAAAGTAGAGTCACTGTAACTCTGCCAATGTGCAAGACTGAAAAATTCATATCTTTAACATTCTGGTAAGAGCATATGGGTAGAAGGCAAGTAATTATGTTTTCTTCACACAAAACATACAACACCAATGTAAACTAGTCTATTATGGAACATTTTCATGAATAACTAAAGCAATTGTTATGAATGTCTCTCTTCAATATGTAGAAGGGTTTTCTGGTACTTTACTTCCATTTCTTGCATCTTGCCTAAAACCAGAATAGAAAATGAAAACTTTCAGGAACATGTTTTGGCAGAACAAAGAAGACAAATATACTGGTACTGACAGCACTGACTAAAAAAGTCTGTGTTTATAGAATCTGAAACTTGACAGTTGAATCTTTTCAGTTATCTCTTTGGATTACATACCTAGTTACACTGAACAGAGGAGAGTGAGGCAGAGAACTCTTAAAAGATAAGTAGACAATTTAAAAAATACTCTAGCTTGGGTTCCTTCACTTTTCTAAACTAATTTAAGATGTCCTGCAGCTATTTTTATCCCTTTAACCTAAACCAGAGTTCTTAATGAAACACAGTATTCCCCTCATAGCCTCTGTTTATTTAGTGTAAATCCAGTCCTGGGAATCCCTCTCTGAAAACCATTCCCAGCAGTGACCACCCAAAGTAGTCCCCAGCCTTTTTTTCTTCCCACCAGTTCAGTCTTTACCATACTCATCATTTGAGCTTTGGCAGGTTTGGAAGTCTGGGCAAAGCTAATATGCACCTAAGCCAAATATGAATGAATACAGATCTTGTGGTTCTTCCACAACAATAAGTGATAAGCCAAATGGTCAGTTAGGCACAAAAACTTCCCAAAAGCCTGTACTAATAAACACAGAGAATAAACCCATTGAAATACAAACACATTTTCTTTCCTCCCAAACATAACATTACAATTTGAAAGACCACAGAATCACCGCAACTCTTAGCAGGGAAAAGCTTCAGGAAAAGTAGAGATTCAACACCCTAATGAAGTAAAGTCCAAGACAGCAATGGCAAAACCGGAATGCTCAATGATAAAGTGATCAAAATGTGCTACATTTAAAACCAAAAATCAGGCACAGAAGATGAAAAGGAGTGTTTTCACTGCATTTAACATCCTCCATCAATTCCACTGGATCAGACCAAAGAGCTACATCTCCGAGTGGACATTTCCAAATAATATATAGACTTTTAGGCATCAGCCAGCAATCTAACTGCGACTCATCTTTTTTTAGGTCTGTGCACTTTTTTTTTCCTTGTAAAAAGTGTTAAGTTCAACCTCAAGGATCTTAAATCTTTGAAGATGAAAGATTAACAGGAGTGCAAAACTTAAATGATTTGCCTACAACCAGACAATGTTGCAGTGCATACACCTGGAAGCAGGAGCTCAAAGTTTTGATAAGTTACAGAACATGTATGTGGCTCTTGGCAGCACACACAGAAATCACAAAAGCTTAGTGGAGTCATTGGTACAGACCTGTGGATGCATTTTTTTATTTTTTTTTTCATGTAGAAAACTAAGTTTTTTCTCTGCTTTTAGGATTCATTGTTAAATACCTCACAGTTCAATTAATGTATTATGTATTATGTATTATGTATTATCAAGTAGTTACTACTGATACCAGCAATCATTGCTAGTCCTGTTGCTAGTCATTGCCTCTCAAACTAACCTCATGTGGAGCTGAATGGCCTTCCTTTCACTCAATGCTACCACAGTTATGCAACCTCCATGCCACACTAAGAGACCTCACTTCACATACTGTCCTCTTGACAGTGCTAAAGAAACTGAAACACAACTCCTACCCATCTCACTCAAAGCTGCTGCAAAGCAAATGAAGTATCTTGGAAAAAAGGAATCCTGCTTCAAACACCATGGAAGAACATATTCACAGGAAGCATATTACACTGAGAGGATTCATCTGAGAAGTAAGTAGCTTTGCCAGGATGAAGCACAGTTTTATAACTCCCACAGTTATACATGAACTGGGAATGGACAGTAGACACCGCCAGGCTACTTGAAAGGTGTCACACACTTCATCTAGACAGGGTCTGTGCCTCTGAACAGATCTGCTGAGCCACAATAACAGAACACACTGCAAGCCATTCCCTGTGCTGAAAGCTTCTACTGACGAGAACTCTGATGTGACAATTCATCTCCCAGCAAAATTAGGAGCTAAGCAAGTAATAGGCTTTGGTTTTGGGGAGGGAGAACATGGCAGCAAAGGACCAGAGAAAATCCCAGCAGATGTACTTCAACAGTCAGTATTATAAAGATGCAGAAGTCTGTGAAAAGACTTCCATCGATTTCCACCAGCTTGTGCCTAACTTCTGGAAACTGAAAATTATAGAGAAAGAAGAATTTTTGCCTTACATATGCATTTATTAATTTCCTTTCTTTGTCAATTCCTATCACTGCAACTACTTTATAGTTTCATTTTAAGGGTTACAAACCGGCACACAGGCTTCCCCCCTCCCACACAAAATAGGAGCCTAGTCCTCCCACAGCCATTTCTGGAAATCTGATTGCTTTAGGTAATCTGAAATTTTCACTGTGTGGTCCTAATAGAGTAAATTTCTTCCTGCCAAGATGATAATCCCTCTCCTACTCCTAGTTATTGTGCTAGGTTGAAATCAGGGGCACTTGGAACAGGCAAACAATGTCAAAAAGACTGTAACAGTTTCTGTAAATAGCAACTTCAGAAACCCAAGTTGTGCTTAAAATATGGATCTTACCCTTCAAAGCTTATTGAGATTAGTCACACCTTTAAAGAAGTTATACTTTCTTGATCCAATAGCTACTGAATGCTACATGGTTCCAGTGCCCAGCCTGGCTAATATGTGGCAGTCGATCCAACAATGTGATTGTTTCTCATTTGGCAAAAGCATCAGTTTTTCTCCAGAAAAAGAAAAAAACCAAAGGAACCATACAATTTTAACTTAGTGACAGTTCCTCAGTCTTTTCTAATGAAGATGCCATGCAAGTATTAGACAGATATAACAGGAGAATTACTTTGACAATTGAGAGCTGTATGAGATATAGGAAAAAATAAAAATATTTTTCTAAACTTAAGAACTTAATCAGATTTTTATCTTTGGTATATATAATTCTACTTAGTTGTAGTTAACTCTACTTATTGACAAAAATACCACTGAAATAAGTACCACTAAAATCATCCAGAACTTGTAAAATATACTTGAAAAAGGAACATTTAAAAATTCAAAACACTTTTCTAAGGTAGTTCGGACAATTTATGAGGTCAATCTCTGTTTGCATAACTGCAAATTTCAATACACTCTGACAGCCTTTGAGACAACACGGTGAAGCACCTTAAATTGTCTTTTCTGATTCTTGATAATCCACTTTTCCAACCCACACTCCTTCCCTCCAAAAGTTAGCTATGAAATTGAATTAATGCAGCAATACTAAGATTAAACTGATTTTCACACATCACAGAGAAACTCCACGTCTATACTTGGAGATATTTTGGGCTAGCAAATTTTTAAGCTTTTCTTTTTTGACTAAGACTTTTAATCAGTAAAAAGAAGAACATTATGAGAATCATTATTACAAAATGCTAGAAAGGGAAGAATAAATTTATTGCAAATATATCTGAACATTTTAATTTCTAGATTTTCTTAAATTTAATATTAATTTTTTGAATGAGTTTTCTAATTAGATTTCTAGTTTTTCTAAATTTGGGATAGTGAATGATATGTGGCCTGTACACGCAGCTGCTGCCTTCTTCTTTTACTTAAACAAAAAGAGGGTAAATAAAGATTTAAATGGAAAGAGAGTAGGTTTAGATTTGATGTTAGGAAGCAATTCTTTACTGTGAGGGTGGTGAGGCACTGGAACAGATTGCCCACAGAAGTTGTGGCTGCCTCATCCCTGAAAGTGTTCAAGGCCAAGTTGGATGGGGCTTTGAGTAGCCTGGTCTAGTGGAAAGTGTCTCTGACCATGGGAGGGGTACTGGAATGAGATGATCTCTAAGGTCCCTTCCAACCCAAACCAATCTATGATTCTGCAATTCTACTTTGGTAGAATCAGTGGATATAAACAGATATTTATCTATAAACATCGATGCAGCTGCTACTTCATTTTTAAATACTAACAGTATAGACACGGAAATTTTAAACCCTGAATCACTTTACAAGCTTTTAGCTTCATCTAAGTATCTACAATGTTGAATTGCAGCAACAAGAACAATTAATATCTTTTGAGCTTTATATTTTTATTTGTAGGGAGAATGATGAGGTAGGTTACCAAAAGAATTAGCAGAATCACCAGCTGCCAGAAGAAAACAGCAACAATATCAAGGGAGACACATTTGCAGTGACAGAATTAAGAATAAAATCAAGGTTATCTGAATTTCAGCAAAACACTTTAACTACAAAAAACTTTTGGGTTTATGTCTTGTATCTTGGAAATACACTTTTTGGTCCAAAATCTGCTATGAGTATTTTTCATGTCAACACAGAATGATCGCACTTATATATGAGAAATAAAACTCATATCCTTGAAAATCTGAATGCTGACAAATTTTAATTTGTTTCCTCTTGGTATAAGACTTCTATATAACATGAATTAAATTCATTCAAAGAATGCAACAAACCCCATAGCTACTATATTCATAGTAATGTATTTCTAATTTAGAAAAATATTGCTCTGCAAGACAAAAAGACATAATTTAATTTTAAATCTTTCCCCCAATTCCTAACAATTCTTAACATCTGACCACAAACCACTTCTTTTAATCTGTGGCCTATATCAACTGCTCCTGTTCAATACAACAGTAGAGACCAAATATGGACAACCAGGCATTTATGTAACTTATGTATCAAATTGCATGCTACAAAGAATATAAACATGCCATGATAAAACACTAGTCATGTATTTAAGTCCACAGTTTCTGTTTTAAAAGTTAAAAAGTATAAATATTACATAAAGTTAATATTGTGAATTTCAATGCCTGTAACTACTTGACCTTAGTAGGACAAATATTTTCACCATGTTGTACAGAAAAATCTACACAGACGAATCATATACTTAGAAAACAAAAACACAATAATATACTTGAAGTTTATCTTCATCTTTCTCACATTTACAAAAAAAAAAAAAAAAAGACATCGAACAGTATCCAAGTTTGTGTTAATTTTCTAAACATATCACTACCAGTGCCAGTTATTTAAAGTAGAGCTGATGTTAAAGCAGTTTCAGAAGATTACAAAGTTGTAATGACAGATGATTATTAACATAGGTTGGACAATTCCATGTACAATATGTAATGAAATATTCAGCTTCTTAGCAAAAATCTAATGCTGTATCAAGTGGTATTAATACATTGCCACAAGGGGATGCTTATAAATCACATGCTAGTTAAGGCTGGGAGTAGTTATATATATGAATCATAGAATGGTTTGGGTTGGAAGGGACCTTAGAGATCATCTCGTTCCACCCCCCCTGCCATGGTCAGAGACACTTTCCACTAGACCAGCCTACTCAAAGACCCATCCAACCTGGCCTAGGACACTTCCAGGGATGGGGCATCTACAGCTTCTCTGGACAACCCATTCCAATGTATTTCCTTCTAATATCTAATCTAAATCTACCGTCTTTCAGTTTAAACCATTCCCCCTCGTCCTATCACTACTGGAAGGCTTCTGGAAGGTTTCCCCAGAGCCTTCTCTTCTCCAGGCTGAACAACCCTTGAACAGAAGCAAGATCTACTAGAAAGCACACAACCTCATTTGTGGAGAACTAAATTTAATCTTGAAAAGTAGATTGTCCGTAAGACCTTAAGATCTGAGACAGTTTAGGATACTTTTTCAATGGAATTTTGACAATCCCATATCCTGATGAAAATCAGATTTTCCTGTGAAGCTCAAATCTCTGGCACAGAAAAACTTATGGTGGGGACTGCTGGAGAGAGGGATCCTATGACTATCAGGGCTCTCCACTTCCATAGTCAGTTTTGTCTTAAGTCTACCCATGCAGGACTCCTTTGTTGGAGACACTGGTTCACCATTCCTGTGCTCAGCCAGCCTTCATTCTACCCCTCTGCCCATGAAGCTTTCCTTCTTCAGGACACTATAAATTCCACGGTAGCAAGAGACCTCCTACTCTAAAGTTTATTTCGCCGATACATTCAAACCCCACAATTAGCCAAGCATTTAATCTGACCTCCTGCCCTTCCTGTGACTTGATGCTTAACTGTGGTGACACTCCAAGAATTTAAAGGAAAAAAGACAAAAGAGAAAATTCCAAGAGACACATGCTGTTGAACTAGAAACTGAAGGAGAAGGGGAAAAAATATTCAAAAGCTGCTTTTTTAAAATCAGCTATTGTAGAAATTTGTATTATTGCACATACTGCAAGACATCGCGTCTTTCACTCAAATCGACCCCACATATTTTCATAGTTTTTTCACTCTCCTCTTCCAGAGTGAATAAGACCCTTCACAAAATTAATAGCCTACCAACATTAATTTGAACTCCACTTTTTCCTTTGCCAGTCTTCAGTGCAGGTAACCTACAAGGCAAGTTCTGTAGAGTATCACACGAATTGTAATTGAGACCAGAACTAACAGAAAGAAATTACATTCTCGAGTTCAGAAGGAAAAGAAACATTTCATCATTCTTGAAAGCATGTTTAGCACCAGGACTGTACTTGTACCCTTTTGTGTGCTAATGCTACAAAGAAAAACCAAGAACCTTGCTGCGGGAAGCCAATTGAAGGACTACTCTTAGAACTGCACTTGAAGGGGAAAAAGAAATAAAAATAAAGAAAATAAATTAATAAAATCAAAGAACAAATAGTTCCAGTCATGCTAAGAAGACTGCTAAGAACATTATAAAAACAAGCAAACCTTGCAGAGAGTACTGTGACTATATTTGTGATCACTAACCAGATGCAACCTTGTCTCACAAGTTGGAAAGAATATCAAATACCAAGAGGTCCTCTCAGGGTCTCTGTCCCATTTGGCAGTTTCCTTTGTTCCTCACAAGTATCAGCCAAGGAAGAAAATATTATGATTTGCAATCAATACATTTTGTGAGCTCATTGACAGGAACAAGTGAGTATACGTAATTTGAGAAATACTTCATCACACTTCCTTCTTTTTTTTTCCTATTTTTACACTACCCACTATCCTATTAAGCACATCATATAATGGAAAAGAATTAAGTTTAAAATACTTTCATTACATCAGCACATGAATCATTAATAAAGAGTTTATATAAAGCACATTTCATTAATTTTACACCCCAGCAGTCTCAAAGCTGAGGCATATGCTTTCTGAGCTGTTTCCACATGCTCCTAAATAAGGTGATGATGACCTCTGCTCTTCAAGACAAGGGAATAACACAAGTACTATCAAATACAGCCCAACCACTCCCAAGCATCTTGTCTTTTTTGCAGTATTTCAATCTCTATGGCAAATTACAATATTTATGGTACTTTAGCACTCAAAGATCCCAAGTCCAGTACAACCTCTCATGAAAACAGCAACTTGATTCTCTTAGAAGGAGGCACCAATATTATCTGTGTCTGCAACAACTGTGGAGCAGAATCTCCTTTCTTCCTCCCAGAAGCCAAGGATTATTAATGACCCCAAAAGTCTGGACCTTTGAGACAACTCTGTACTAATACTGATTAATTTGCTTTAGGGCCAAGTAACAACAGAGAAATATTAACTCTAAGGATTGTCATTAAGAAAATAGAGAAAGAAAAGAAGTATATTTCAGTTCAAATAACAGCTTCCTCACAAAATCTGGGAACTTCAGGTGGCCCCTAATGAATCAGTTCATGCACTGCTAACAGCAAGATCTGACAGAGGACATTACCATCTCAGTAACAATACCAACATAAAAAGTCTCAAGGACATACTGAACAATTAACTCAGTCACTCAACACCAGATATCCATTGTCTCCAGACTCGATATGGCCACATGACCTTCCCTTCCCAATCAGTGGGGAGAAATAAGCATAGGATTCCTGTGATCCATTCAGACAAGATGCATCACATCATGAAAATTCCAGGTTGTGTGCATTCAAACTCAAGTGTATTAATCTGCTTACATGAAAGTAATTCTGCCTAGATGTATAAAGGCTAAATACAATACTATTTAGATGTTTCCAAAACAAAGCAAAAGAAAGCCTGGGCCACTGGGCTTGAAGTCTGCTCTCCCTCAGGGATATTACAAACCCATTTAAAGTTTTGTGTGATAAGCTGAAGAAATCTGAGACTGGGCAAAAGAGTCACTTCCCATTCAGCAGAAAGCAGCTAGATTGAATGGAGACATCACAAACCTTATACACGTTAAAGGATTCAGTAAAGGTTACTGTCATGTTAACTTCACAGTCCAGTTACCCTCATAAAGGTATGTGGCATTCCAGACCTGTAACCGAATAGCTGAGCTACAAATGCAGTCACACTCCCAAATTGATGAAGAATAAATTAAGGAAGTACTGAAACCAGTGAAAGAGTGTAACAAATTACTTGCTTCAGAATTTAAAGAAAAAAAATCCACTTTAACATCATGCTAAACAGGGTTAGATTTAATTGTATTAGGTCATTACAGCTATCACCAACCAATAATGTGTGGAGTGCTGAAATAGGTATGTAATCAGAACTTCTCATCTGATCTAGGCTATTTTACCTGTCAAAATCCAAATTTGTCGTAGTGCTTCATTTCTCTTTTAGATGGGGCTTCATTCAGCCTCAGAAATAAGCATTCTGCAGCATGCTGCCTCCACTACTCACACTTTCTGTCATTAATGGGTATTAAGACACCAGATTCACCTGTTGACTCTGGAACATGGCAGCTAATTGGTGTCTGACAGAGACAAGGCTCATACAGGGAGCTTGCTGAAGCTGAGCATGGAAACCAACAGGAAAAAAATGGATCTGCAGAAGACAGAAGCTTCCACCATCTGACTCTCTGCTTCAGAAACATCTGAACATCATTATGTTACCCAATAGCAATGTCTTACAAAAGCACAGGATAAGTTCCCAACAGAACAAATATTTAACAGAACTATACAGGATGCAAGGTCTTACAAATTACTTCAAGCATCTTACAGCTATTTTTCTTAATGATTTGTTTACCTCTTCATGAACTGCAACCGCAAGAAACAATTCTTAATGACTGCAAGACCAGACTCTGATTGTAGACACTGCTCAGTGAATGACAAGACACATAAGAAAGGGTAAAAAAGCACTTAGATGAGAATACCCGCCCCATGAATTTACAGCAGCAAGTTTCAAATGCATCTCAACAGTTCTTCTTTTGCATAACAAGGTAGGTTACTCATGACTGAACTTATCATTGAAGGCAAAAGAGAGTAAACTGAGCCACAAAATTTCCATATATTAAAAGGTTTTAAAGATGCAAAAATGGTGTTTGGCATATCTACATAAAATATATTATCAACACATTCATTTAATATTTATTTTAAATGCTATTTCCCTTTAATTATCTTTTTCACTCAATGCATTCATTGCCTGTGATGCCTCTGGAGGGAAAAGCTAAATTTTCATTCCATCTGTTTTAAAATCCACATCTGAGAATATGCAGTAAGCTTAATACATCTTTTTACTTTATGAAGAGAAAATATCATTATATTTAAACTCCCAGAATTGTTGTTATTTTCCAGCACTTAAGTTTAATGTTTGTATGCTAATATGTTTTGGTCATAAACACAAGATTCTTGGGCATTGTTGGATCACTAATACTTCAAGCACAACTTTAACGAGCACCAATAAGAAGCTACTCAATTCCTACCATTTGTATGTGGAACAGAAATTGCATTTATTATAATCATCTTCTACTAAATGGTCTGGTTTGGTAAACCAAACTTACATTTTAAAAGCTGATGCTCAAACTGTCCTGCTGAGTTAAGAAAGTGGAGCAGATTCATATTATCGGTCACTCCAAGTAGCAGTAAAGTCAGAGGCTACAAACTTTCCACATAGCCAGTGACAAAAACTGCCTCTGATATCAAGTAGTGGCAATCAGAAACACTAACTGAAAATTATTTACACCATATAATACAATGTGATCTGCATACAGAAAGCAGGTTTATTCTAGGAGGAATATCAGATGCCTTTCAAGCACTGTGAACTACTGAAGCGAAATTGCTACAAACTTAAGAGAATAGATTACTGAAAACAGCCATGTTCCATTTATATGCACATGTGCATGTAAAACGTCAGATATTCTCTTATTTTCTCATAATTCTTTATTTTATTGCAAATCTCAAAAGACTGCTTGATTTAATTCTCTTTAGATAGCTGAAAGAAGAAACAGGTTAAACACCTCAATTATTTGATCCAAATAAGACCAAACTGTATCTTTTCCTGCTACCATCATATTCATTAGTATTTTATAAACTTAGATTACAATAGGAAAACCATATGATGGTACCCTTCAAAAATGTCTAAATTTTCACCAGATGTTTAAAATATATTCACTCTTTTATGAAATTCTCATACCAAAAATTTACACTTATAACATCTTTTAAAGTAAGAGATTACATAACAAAATAGATACTTTTAGATGTTACAATCTACAAATAATATGAATGCAAATGAAAACAGCCTTCAGGAAAAGCAACATAAAATATTTTATGACAAACAAGGAAATGGAGAAATGAAAAACAGCAGTTGATAAGAATTCTGAGAAATAAAAAGGAGATGGTCCTAGTAATACATAATAATCTTGAGAAATTGAATGCCAGAGGTTAGTATCAAGACAAAAAAATCCAGATGAAATATAAAAGGGCATGGCTAGTTTTATGAGCATTAATAAACACAGAGCAGTTACATGTGTTAAACTGAGGGAAATTAGATCTTTTAGATGTAAAAGCATTTGCAGAGCAAGCACATAACTTCTCTCTCTTCTCCCACTCACAGCATACAAACTGGCAAAGGAGTCCTATGTTTGTTGAAATATTGGATACTCCCCAGAAGAAACATCTGTGTACAAAAGGGGCCCAAACAAATTCAGATAAGTTATGCTTTATAATGTAGTTGAAGTGGTAGAGGTAAAAATTCAAACACTAACATCATACAAAAATTATTAGTTTTAAAATTTAACTTCTCGCTTTCCCCCACGGTAGCCTGAATAAAATAATAAAAGTAATTCCACAGCTCCTCTCATGTGTCAAGTCTCTATGCCAAATGTCAAACCCTATATCAAGTATTACAAGTACTGAATAAAGATGTAAACACTGGCATGTTGTAAATTAGGCTTCATGGGAAAATTAAGATGCAAAGAATGGTATCAAGGGAATTGTCCAGACACGGGTTTAACAATGCTGCTCCTGCCCTCCCACAGTAACTTTTAACAAAATTGACTTCATTCCTCTCACAATGTGCCTTGCCAAGAAACGGATTTGAATAAAGAGCCCTCATTAGCAATAAAAGTTTGGAGGGTGGAAGTGCTGCTTGAACTTTTCTTTGCTGAAGTACATGCAAGGAAAAGTACTTTGTTGAATTACTAACAGCATCTGCACAAGCCAGTTCCAGCCTGCATCAAGTGCTGCTCCCATCTTCTTCAACAGCAGCAGAGGAATAAACCTGTAGCATCCATGCACTGATAGGGAAACTTAAGATGTCGTCCTCCTCTACCAACTGTGGAGCTCACAATGGCTATTCAGACCTTCTCATCTCCTAGCTAGATTCTGAGAGATGTTATGTGCTCTGGGAGATGCTATGTGAAGTCTGATAGAACTTTGCAATGCTCAAACCCTCTTTACCTGCTCCCTCTTAGCTTCTGAGCAAAATTTAAGGTGTTGGTGATTCCTGAATGTAGTGGTTATGTGTAGGGAAGTATCTAAGAACTATTCAGGGTTGCTCAGAAAACTCTGCTGGAATTGAGAGGACTACTACCTTAGCGACAGTATAAAATATTTATGTTTTGCTACTGACAGCACCGTTGATCCAATCTGAAAACAAAGAATGTCACATCTACTTCAAGCATCTTATGGATCAACAGAATTGTAAACTGAATTCCTGTAACACTACCTTTATTAAGCAATCTTTAATTCAGGTTCTCAGGCCACAGCTGCACATCTAAAAGGCGCATAGATCAATTTTAAGAAATTTTCATTGTAACACAGTTTTAAACACTGAGTTCTGAACAAATGCAACAAGCTACAAGCCTGGTTCCGTGAGTCAGTAATCTTTAACAGCTGGAGGTTCACATAGCATGAACTACCCTTCTTGTAAATAACGTCCCTCCTCTTGGGTGCCAAAGGCAAAAAGCAGAACTCAAGATTACTAGCATTCAAAAACAATACCAAAACTAGACACCTGAACTCACTGTGAAAACAACAAATGTGCCTGAGCAGTGTCTACAGAGGGATTTGCAGTCACCCCTTTAGCTCAGCTACAAAAGTTAACCTCAAAAACTTGAAGGGCAAGATGTTTAAAATGATCAGTTGAAAGGATAGTCTCCAGTATAGTTACCTATAATACACAGAAGAAAAAGATCACTTGAAAACAGTCCTTGGCCAACCAGAAGGTAAAATACATTTATGATCAGACTCTAAGATGTGTTGATCCACTAGAAAACTCTCACATGAATATGTTTAAGAAAATTCCTGTTCTAGGTACGGATAATAAAAGTCCTAAGTTCTAAGAAAAGAGTCCTAAGAAGGACTGAAGTGTCTCACCTTCAGTGTGCTCAGAAATCAGAAGCCAAAATGCATGAACTGGTTTTTCTTAACTCACTTCCTTGATTTGTGGGTTTAACTACACTGACTTATCCTAATGTGATGTTAACCATTACCAAACATGTTTTCCTGAACAGGCAGTGAAGGACCTTGCAGCACCGAGCACACACCCAGCCACTTCCCAAAAGAGCAGTGAGTAGACGTACAAAGAACCTGGCTGCTTATGAGTACCTGCATACTAAAAGCATTGATCATTGTAAAGCAAAATTCAAACATGGAAAGCACTGTACATTAAAGTGTGTCCTCCAATATTTTTCATTTATATGAAAAATATTCACATCTCACCCCCACATGAGTTTTAGATATATTAACAGAGGACAATGGTCAATACATTAAAAAGGAAAGGGAAAAAACCCAACTGACACTTTGTAATTTATTGTACAAGCCTGCTAGAAGATAACATACTGGGACAAATTTTCTGCACCTAGGCTCCATTTTTGTATCTCCTGTGCTTCCTTTTCTTTTCAGAATATGCTAGTGCTTTCTTTTCCCTAAAAATCTTTTCACATAACAAAGACCATGCATGCCACCTACTCTTTCACTGCAAAAGGACATACTTCAAAGAACTTCTGATTTCTCTGTCCTGTATTCCTGTTTTCCCTTCAGAGAGCAAGAGCTCAGTGAGGTTGTTGTTGCTGCTGTCACTAACAACATGAACTGGAAACTGTTATATTTTCTTTCAGCCGTTTCTCTCTCTTAGTCACTCTTATCTCGTAGACTTGCTGCTTAGTTGCATCAGCAAAATTATTTTCTATATAGATGGGACCATTTCATAAAGTGCTAAAAGAATACATTTAACTTTTTCTGATCTACACACAAATTCAAATATGACTGAAGCTGGACTAAGGCTTTATAACTAAATGGTTACACCCTTTTCCTCCTATAGGAGGAAAACTACCTGGTGTTAAATTAAAAACAAACAGCAAACAAACAACAAAAGCAAAACAAAATAAACCACAACAAAAAAACAAACCAAGCCAAAACAACAGTTTGGGTTTTCCCCCCTTTTTTCTTCAGCAAAACCCTGAAAATATTTAGAAGACAAGACATAAATTAGCAATGGATACAGTCATGGTAGGTAGCTAATTATCCAATAAGAGATATCATTTTTTTTAATGGCTTACTCCATGGACTTTAACTCAGTGAAAACTGTAAAAGATAAAGTAATCACAAATACAAAGTCATGTACTTACAAGTTTGGGTATTTATCTTTTTATCACTAACATTAATACAAACAGTGCATGTCTCTTGACTAGGCTGAGAGTTCAAGTCATACTGAAAGCAAAAGAGAGCTTGAGAATGTCATTTCACATAGCCAGCAGAAGAACACTTTTCTGTTTTTACCTCCCGTTATGGCTTTCCAACAATTAAAAAAAAATTCTCAGCTTGAATGTTTACATTACCTATTATCAAGTGGGAAATGGCTACATAAACACAGGAAACAGCATAATTGGAGCACAGAACTAATTAAGAAAAAAACTGATCCAGAATTCAAGTACACCCACGCTGCACAACATTTTTAATAGTAAACTATTTTATTGAGTACTCTGGTAAATGTATATGTTTTAATATATTACAAGTATCCTTCACATCTTAAACATCTATCACACAAAATATTTTTTTTCCATGAAGGAAAAAGTAAACATGACAGAACCAAATCTTCTTCTACTAGGGGGAAATCTTCAATTTAAGAAGTGGAGAAGTGAAGGAATCTCTGCTTTTATGGAGAGTTTCTGTGGCTTTTTAAACTTTTTTTTTTTTTTAAATTCAATGCATTAACAGTTACAGAAATTATCTGATTAAGATAAATCTTAGAAAATAAGCAACAAGCTTTACTTTACGAAGACCTTATTTTAAATCTTCCAAGGTATTTTCAATCTGGTTGTTAGATCTACTTAACAGTCACCTCAAATCAGTTCTATTACTTTGTCTCTTTGCTTTTCCAGATTTTGATCTGTAAATTTTGCGGCCAGGCCTGTTTTTCTCACTGTGCAGATGTCAATAAAAACTCTCCGTAGTGGAGTGAATGGACCTCAAACAGGCCTTCTTGTGAAGTCCATTTGGATATGAAGAGAAAGTTGGAAATCAATAAAAGAATAAATAATCACTTAACTAATCAAAGTAAGAACTTTCTAACTTACTATGAAAAGTAAACCCAACATTATTTAATTACCACACATTATTCCTTAAGGGATGCTGAGCTGTCAGACTCATCACAACATTTATTTTGAAAAGCTTCATTTGTCAGAATTCCTGAAACTGACTTTAAATATACTTTCCTCAAAAAACCAGAAAGTCGGAGTGCAGGTTCATTTTTCCTAGACTGAAGCTGGAGACACTAAGGCAGATAGACAAGCTGTTCTTTAGTGACAGACTGAAGAGTTTGAGTACCCGAATGTCATAAGCAACAACTTCTGAGTCCAAAGTAAGAAAAAACACTTCAAAATTTAAAGTGAAACAAACAAAATGAGTTTAACAGTGAGGGATAAAAATAAGCCAATGGCTAAACAACAAGCAAGCCAAGATGCTGGCACAAATGTTTACTAGAGCGAGGATTTTGTTTTAAATTTTTCAAATTGCCAGAAATATTTACAATTGATATAGTGGGTCCTTTGTCTGATTTTCTTCAAATAATCAAACAATAAAAATGACCAGCTACAAAGCTCTCCATAGAAATTTAGGTTTCTAAATACTGAAATCAATCTGTTTAGAGACTCACACAAAATGCTCTTGGGAAAAATGTCATGGCTAATAATGTTACTCTTAACTTCAACTGGAAAAGCAGATCTGTTAGAGGTTGTCCAGCTTCTGACTGTTAACTGTTTTCCCCTTAGTGCCTACCTCAAAAAATAATGTGGAAGTCTTCTTGAGAAATATACCATATTCTTAGCCCATTATCATGATGGACACCTTTGAAATAACTTGATGAACAATAATCAATGACAATCTGACTGACCAAGCTCCAGGCTAAGAAGGACGCATGGTCACTGAGTAATACAAAATGCTTACTTTGTTTCTACATTACATTTTCCAACACTTGGCTTAATGTCAGTTTGTGCCTTATATACATCTATTTTCCTTGGCAAAGTATTTCACAAAGCAGCTCATCGTGAGAAAGTTTTCCTGACAGTCAGCCTAAATTCTCTCCCAAATTCTTCCTCTCAGATGATTCTCTTCTTAGCTAGATGATGTAGCAGCATTCACACTTCTCAGACAAAAAACCAAAAGTTTCAAATCAAAGAGTGATAGCTTCAGAAGTAAGGTGAACTTTGAAATAAGTTCAAACTGAAAGAGATCTTAATTATTGATCTACACTTTTAGCAGTCCATGCAACCACTTCTGTGTGAAGTTCTGTGGCTAAGTGGTGGCTATGGGGACTCGGTAACTGTGTAAGCAGTCACGTAATACCTGTCCGCTGCTCTTAGCAAAGCCAGGCAGAATTGTACTAGTAGTACAGCTGGCCCTGCACTATTTGTAACCATTGGATGCTGCCTTCCAGTATGAAAATTAATTTTCATGTTCACAGACACTGTAGGTCTCCATAGGTCAATTCCAGTAACTTCAAAAGTGGGGTTAACAGTTCTACTATCTACTACTATTAGGAATCCCTTTGCATTATATTGGGCAGCTGCTGTGAAATAAAACACTGAGAAAGACAGTCTGACAGTTTAAGGCTTTGGTCCTTGATAGAAGAGCCATGACAGTAACCAAACTATTGACTGTTATCTCTGTAGTACCAAAAAAACCAATCCCCAAAAATTATTGTAAAAAAAAAAATTAAAAAGAAGAAAAAGTTGGGTGCTGAGGAAACTAGCTATTCAAAGAGATTAATGTAATTAGAAGTTGTATTTTGCTTTAACAACTACTTCATGAATGAACACATCCAGGCATAAAGCCAAAATCAGCTGAGCTGTTTGTAATGGTACTATGCCCAGGAACTGTTAACGCTGAAACTGGAAGTATGTATCCTTTCAGGAAACAAAGGCACGTGTATGAAAATTTAAGATATTTTCTGAAGAAATGTAGGTTAGCCACAGATTTGAACTACCCAGAGATAAGAGAACTTTTACAGGTACAGGATCCATAATAACTCTTTCGACATATGCATGCTATTGACAGCATTAACTCTCTGTGTATAGCACTCCGGTATCCCAACCAAAATGTAAAGATTAAATTAGAAACACGCAGTGCAGATGTTCAAGCTAATTCCTTACAACCACTGGAAAAGGTTATGATGTTCCTTTAAAAAACTGGCATAATGATAAGTAAACTAATAGGAAAATACAACATATGAAATATAGAAAAAATTAAATTTTATAGATGCATACGCACAAAGTTTTATTGATACCTGACACACAGAAGAATGTTCAAAGGTTATTTAAGGCTCAAATAATGAAGAATTTTAAATTAGAACGTTCTGCCACTTGTCAGTGGTGAAAATTCAAAATGAGCATGTTGGGAAAGCACACAAAATTAAAAAAGTGATTCAGGGCACGGGATGACACATTTACAGCAAAAGGTCTAGAAATAGTATCAGGCACAGATTTCTTCACCTTTTTTTTCTGCTCTCATGGAAATGTGACTAATGAAAAGATCAATTTAGAAAGCTCTTATTTAGCTTGTAAAAAGAACTGGCTTAGGGGAGAGAAAGGGTTAGCATGCTTTCTTTAAAGGTAGCCTTTTACTAAAGATTAGATAACCAAAGAAGCATCTCTCACAGTTTTAATCTTCAAGGCTACCAGACTCTGTGGCCCCACCATTCAAAACTTTCTGCAGTACCATATGATCATGGCTTCCAGATTTCTACTATAATTTCCTGTTACTCCCAGAAAAAAAACCTCTTTCCCTGACCACAACAAGTCATAATAGTGGGACTGCAACAAACATTACATCAAGAGGTAGATTTGCAGGCATTTGATTTGGCGGCCATGATAGCTTAAGCAGAGTTTGCTGATCTTGCATTGCTTCTTCATCCTATTTTTGACTATATATTTTGTCCTCTATTGATGTGACATTGAAACAGCCTGTCACAACGTGGTTGAAAAATAACCAGTAAATATTTTGTTTGTTTTGCTTTTAGCCAGGTCAGTTCTCTGAAGTGGGTACATAATAAACTGGCACTGCTGCCAAAAAACAGACAAAACTGTTAATCTGTTTCAGTCTTAGTTCAAAGCAAAAGCACTTGCTCCAGAAGATTCATCCAAGAAAATCTGTCCAAGTAACAATAACTGGAGCTTTTACAGACATTTGGAAAGAATAATAAAAGCAACCTAAGTGTTCTGCAAATATTAAGACAACATCCTAATGAGAATACTTCAAATAAAACAACTTTGTGTGTAACACAGCTATGGGCCCATGCAGATTGCCCAAGGGAGAATACTTTGCTTTCTTGGGAAAAGGTAGGGGGTTTTGTTGGTGTTTATTTGGTTTAAATAAAGGCATATTTGTTTCTACATACCCTTTGGTACCTATAGTGCTTGTGTTGTTATCTGGTTTTAATCACATTTCCCAGGACACTAAATAAGAACAACAAATACAGGGATTTCAAACTACTCCGGAGATCAGACTAAATGAAGAAAAATTAAAAAATAAGTTTTTTGTAGGGACAAAGTACCTTTTCTCATATTATTGGGAGAACTGCAGATAAATTCACAATCCATTAAAAAAATTCAGGAAGTTGTAGCATGTCTCATGTTCTGACAGCATGTTCTGACATTATTACAGGCTAGTATTGGGTACAGCACATATCCTCTGCTATGAGCAACTCCATCCTCTCCCTCTGTAGTCACAAAAAAAGTGCATAAAACTTTAATGCTGTAAGGTTGGCTGATCCAGCAAAAATAGGGTTCCTTTAAAATACTCATTTAGAAATGAAAACATCTTTCTCTTTTCTCTGTTAACAGTCATCTGAGAAGACATTTGGTTAGTGACTGTTTTGAAAGGAAAAGCATCTACAGTCTGAAACAGCAACTACACGCATTTCTGTGAAGACTAAAACACCATTAAAATAAACTCCTTCCAGCCGTGTTACTCACTAAACGCTTCTCAAAATTTTGGGAAGTTGCTGTCATGTAATGCGAGATTACATGCAGTGAAACGCATGCATGGATTGAATGAGCATATGAAATTGAGAACAAATTAGATTTATAAATTGAGAAGTAGCAAGAGGCTTTCCAACTAACCCTTCATTTTGTACTTTTAATGAAGAGAGCATTTCATATCTCTGTCTCTCCATGATACTCTTCAAGATCGGGAGTGGCAAGCAATCTCATTTTGTAAATGTTCTCACTGAAAAATGCTGCAAGGTAAAGCTGGAGAGGGACGTTTTACAAGGACATGTAGTGACAGGACAAAGGGAAATGGCTTTAAAGTGAAAGAGGGTAGGTTTAGCTTAGCTATTAGGAAGAAATTCTTTACTATGAGGGTGGTGAGACACTGGAACAGGTTGCCCTGAGAAACTGTGGATGCCGCATTTTTAGGTGTGTTCAAGGCCAAGTTGGATGGGGCCCTGATCAACCTGGACTAGTGGTTGACATCCCTGCCCATGAGGAAGAAGAGGGGCAGGCACTGATCTTGCTCTTTGGTGACCAGTGACAGAAGCCGAAGAAATGGCCTAAAGTTGTGTCAGGGGAGGTTCAGGTTGGATATTAGAAAAAGGTTCTTTACCCAGAGGGTGGTTGGGCACTGGAACAGGCTCCCCAGGGAAGTGGTCACAGCACCAAGCCTGACAGAGAAGTATTTGGATGATACTCTCAGGCACATGGTGTGACTCCTGGGGATGGTCCTTTGCAGAGCTAAGGGTGGGACTTGATGATTCTTGTGGGTCCCTTCCAACTCAGCATATTCTATGATTGTGATAATTCTATAACCATATGGAGGTAAATACAAATACAAGCACCTTGAATTTAGAAAGCAGGAGAAATTGTAATAGTTAACTGAATCAATTACATTACTCTACAATGTAGTACTCCTGCAACACACACTGTATTTTAAAATTAAATGGATTTTCTTCATTTCTATTCTCTTCATAAAACTGAAGAGCAAATACTATTAGGACACTAGTTATCAAGGCATTCTTAAGACTGGGTACACTGTTTGTGTAAGATGGCAAATGAACGTACATGAATTTTAAGAAGTGCTGTAAACAAGGACCAGAGCTAGTGAATCCCCTTATCTCTGTTCCCCTTTTCTTTCCTCTTGAACAATTGTCCCAGGTCCTACTCGCAGCCTCTTGGCCCCATCAAGACGTACGAGTGCACTCTGTTTGATGCCAGCTAACCAGCTAGCACAACAGTAGAAATCAACATGACAGGTCTACATTTTTACACCTCTGACAAAAATTGTTTGCTACAAGAAAATAACTATGTCACAATTCAGCTCCATGATAACTATCTTGGAAAACAGCAAAGATTGTCCCAAAAAACAGTCGGGTTGCTTTCCTCCTCAACTGGTAGGTTTACAAGGCAATGAAATTATCTAGGCCCAAGCCTAGCAGGATGGTGCAAAAGGCTCTGCATAAGCTATGGTTCTGCATTGTGGACATTCATATCATTAGGAAACAATTCACTTTTTCAAAAGAAAAAGAAAAACTTAAAGAGAAAGCCGCTAAGTAACACAGTGCAAAACATGAACAGTAGGTTCTCTGTTGACTTCATTATCATAAAACTCTGAGCATATTCTGAATTAACAGCATTACTCAGTAATAGCAAAATGATTCCAGAAGTACCTTCTGCAAAGTTAAAAAACACATGGACATATATTTTCAGTCCTAAAGGGTGGCAGTTACAGGGATGTGAGAGGGACTAACTGTAACTAGTTTCAACTGAGATCAGTTTGATCTTTTAAAAATTATCATATCAAATGTCCCAGGATGACTTCACTTTTCCTTCATTTCCACAAAAATAATGGAACAAATTATTTTAAATAATGAAAATTATAAGAGTGTAAAACTAAAAAGCAACGTACATTGATATATATTATTATCTAGTAAAATTATAGAAGCCGATGCAGTGTTATCTGGAAGAGTCAGTTCATGCCCTGTGCTAAGAGGACCCATAATTTTATCTCCAAATTGTCTGCCCTAGTATGTATTCTCTATTTGGGAAAAGGTCAGAAACACATACAGATGTTATATATTACACTACATTAATGATAACAAAACATGAGCTGTTTACTTTTATTACTCTGTATTTTATTTTTTTTTAATTGAGCACAAATGCTAAGAAATATTCACTGAACATGTGTATTTTTGTATGTAAGTGGTGCAAGGAAAGATAGCAAACAGGATTCCTTCTAGCTCAAGACACGGCAAGGGGGAAAAGCTGCATCATGAGCTGTCCCTCAACAAGAATATGCCAAAGGATCACATTGCAGATCTGCTCTCTACCCTTTTTGCGAGGTTGAAGATACCCTACTAAGCTTTCCAATACTAGGATGTATCCATGACATGTCCAAAGATTTCCAGGAGCAATTTACAGTATAAAGGGAGGCAGCAACCACCAATCTCTGCACTCTGAGGTACAGGGGTCCTTAAATGTTGCAGATCTGGTTTCTTCTAGCAAAGTAACTACTCTTTTGGGCTCTTTGAGGTAGACCTTCGCAGACCTTTGCTGTCCACTTCCAGGCATGAAAAACTCATGCTAGTGGGGACATAGAGATTTGGCACTGATATCTCTACCCTGCATACTAAATAAGTTCCCTAGTGATGCACTCAGTAAGAGAAGAACAAAGGTTGAAGTGTTTCTTTCATTTCCTGTGGTATTTGTAAATGACTCAGCTCAGGGAAGTGGAGTAGAAGAATCTCTGATAAAAGCCAATGGGAGAACTGGGTATCAAGCAGAGTTAGAGCGATAGAATTGTTTAGTCATATTTGAAGTAATTTCGGAATGTTTTTTCTGGTTAGTTCTTATGAAGCAAGACTCACAATTGTATCAGCAAGAAAAAAAATAATCTAATTTCAAGGGCTGAACTGATAATCTATTGCTGAGGACTAGTAGGTCTGGTCTGTCAAAAATTTTAAAGTGTGCTGAGAAGATGTAATTTCAATTACTGAATCACAGGTCTCCAAGTAACATTGATCTAATTTATTTGAACTAAAGCTAATCAAAGAGTCCTCTTTGCAGTCTCTTCTCATCCTGAGCTTCTAGGTGCTAAGCCTTTCTTGTTGTCTATCTCTGTATCTTTTCTAGGCTACATAATGCTTTTTGACCAGAAATGCATATAGCCAGTAGATAAAATGGGGGCTCACCATAAAGGTTTACAAAGGCATGTGATTTGTTTTTCATAATTTTCCATATTATTTCTAAAACTTAGCTTGACTGTCAGAGGACAGTAAGCTGATGGTCTAAAAAGAAAAGTAAAAAAAAATAACAAAACTTCTCAAGTCAGTATTTTCCTATCTTGCAGAATTTCACTTACAAATGACACGGATTTTTTCTGTAATAAATATCAAATATGTAGTTTAGTATACCTGGGATAGAGTTGGAGGAAGAAAAGAGGGAAAAAACAATAAATAAATAGATAAATATAGGTAGAAATACTGTTTATAACAAAATAAAACAATTCAGTACTGATTTACTGATCCTTGTTCAATAGAAAACTCAAAATGGGTATTTCCAAATTAGTAGCCTGGTGCACAAGTTCAGAAAATCTTTCCAAAGAAGTCAGGTTGACAGCACAGTCCGTGCTAGATGTTTACAGTCATCCTAAATATAAGAAAAGAAATCAAACCCACCAAAACCAGCTTTGAGGTGCTTTAATTAATTTTAAACAGAAAACATGATGGGGGGAGAGGGAGTAGGGGGAGCAACAGAAACAACCAAAAAACCCCAGTCTTAATTGCAAAGAAATCCTTTCATTTGTGGTGTTGTTCCTTCAGTTTTAGTAATATGCTTTCAGGTTCCTTGAAGGCAGATTTCTACCAAGCAGATTAATTTAAATGCCAAAACTTGTATGAGAGGTGGAGAGCACTGAAAGCAGTTAAAAAGTATATCAAAACACTATCACAATATTATTTTTTGTAATTTTGAGAGAGACACAATGCAAAACAAAATGCCAGGTGTATGTTCTGCAGTCTCAGGGTGCTAGTATATGCAATATAATTTTTCCCCTTTATAAACTGAGTAATAAGCTGCACCTGTGGATAGAAGACTGCTTATTCTTCTGATGGAATCTATAACCCACTTAGCATTAAAGGGAAAAGGTTAATTCTGCTCAAAAACATGTTGTGTCCTTCAGTATCTGATTTTATGAACCATTCCATGGATAGTTGGTTTTAACAGTCCATTTATTTTTCTTCAAGTGCAGCTTTCGAAACTGAATATTTTGATACTTTCCCTGGAAGCAGATCGTATCAGACCCCCTGTGTGAGGGAAAATACAGAACCACAATAAGAACATCCAGTTAATACAAAAAAAGTCCAGAAAAATGACATACTGTCTGAAGCATGAAGATTATTAGATATGAAAAGACAGATGTTATAAAGAAAAATATTCATCAAGGATAGTACAAAACTATCTACTTCAGAATTTTTATACTATTCCCTGAAGTATTTAATATTGGTCAGGAATCTCACAGATTCATGATGCCAGAAAGAAAAGCTCTGGGGCCATTCATCATTTGCCAGCAACCCATAAAAACTTGGGTAAATAGCAAGGAATGTAAGAATTAAGAGGTTATTTTAGTCTTGGATTTAGTAAATTTTCAAAAATAATCAGGGAGTTACAGTAAGATAGCACTCAAGAGAACTCATTCAATGCTTCAAATTGATAGGGGATCTCAAGGAAATCAGTAGCATGAACCAGTTCATCTATACATATGTCAACATAGAATAACCCTATGAAAGGAAAAGGAATTAGCAGTTTATTTCACTCCCAGTATATTTCTGTTTGTTATAAAGTTTACTAATAATATCAAATTAATGGGAAGCATGAATAATATATGAATCTCTAAAATAAAATAGCATATCACTTATTTAATAGAAAGGATGCAAATTCAGTGAAAGAGGAAGAAAATTATTTTAAGTAAGTTCCCTTGTTACAGATTTTAACATTCCCATTAAATTACAGCATCTCTATCATTCCCTAATAATCACTGGGAAATAGAGGTAATTATTTTACACTCCCTGGTTGCTTGTTGCTAAAGTCATTGGAAATGCAGTGTGGATGAATCTGACTTTTTATCCTATTTACACTACTGTTTATACTACAAGAGCCAGTGCTGTTTGGTTTGGGGTTTTTTAATGGACCATTTACCAACAGCATCATTAAATTAACACCATCATGAAAGGACGGATATCAAACCTAAGGTTGTATATCATAAGAAAGGCATCTTATGAGTTACATTTTCCTTTATTTGCTTTTTAAGGAGAAATGTGTGGTGCATGGCCTCTGTTTTTTCTGACTAGTCAATTTTTTATCATCAGGAAATAAAAGACGAGGATAAAAGAAAGTGACTTGAAATAATCACCATATTATTACTGCTGCCAATAATTACAGCTACAAAGCTTTATACAACAGAATACTTATTTATGTGCTACACAGTTTCACTTAACCTTCTACTTCAGTGTTTTTCCCAGAAATATTGTTCATAATATCTCATTTTATTAGCTTCTTCTAAATAAAAAAATTTAGTTCTTTCTGGTTCTTTACGTAAGAAGGGCAGAAGACTTGCTAAACAGCTCTCAAACTACTTCCTTTACAACTGGAAACACTTCATACATTCAGTGGACAAGCACTCCAACATTCTCTGTGTTCACCAAGACAAAAAATAATTTGACTTATGAAGAATATAAGAGGCATCAGATGAGAAATAAGTTGGTAATATGAATACATACTTTCAATATTCAAATCTGATTCATGCGCTTATATGCACACTCATAATTTAATAAAATTCAAGGCAAGGAAACAAGGCCATTAGCTGGTAAGTAACATTAATATCTGTCATTCCATATTCCCATACATCCTGCATTCATTGATACAACAGTGTCTTTTACTGTCATACACTTCAAGAATTAAAAGAAAGTTTTAAGTGGCATGGTGAAGTTTATCCATAAATAGCCACAACATTGCCTAGTTGTTTTTCTCCAAGCCTTCAAGAAAACGCCAAAAAGAACAAGGTTTTTTTTATAACTTTTCAAAGTTTTCTCTTTTTATGCAGAAGAAAATCAAATGCCTAAAGACTTGCATGCCCTGTCTCAAGCTTTCCCATCAGTTGAGAATTTTTTTCTAAAATCATCACTAATCTGCAAATTGGTTGGCTTGAAATGCTTCCAGCAGAGAAATCTAAGAGCATGCATAATGCTCCAAACTTCCTTAGAAATAAGCAAAAGTGTTTTGAAGATTTCACAGTTAAATCCCAAGTTTGTCAAGCAGAAAATTTATTACTGCAATCTGTTCAGCATGTCGCATGGCACGCTGATCCTCACAGGGACCTCTGGATTCTATGATGGCATGTAGGCAGTAAGAGACTGGAGAATAAATAAAAGCATCTTTGACAAAGGTGACTTAAACTTTAACAGTTTAATTCCAATAATAATTAAACAAATTCCACCCAAACTTTTTAAAAACAGAGAAAATTTAAGTTAGAGAAATTTTCTTATTCAAATATCACTACCATGAAAACAATGTGTCCTCAATGTTCTCAACATGAACATTCAGTTTGAAGAACAAACAGAATGAGGTTATTCCAAACTGAGCACAAAGATGGATACAAATGATTTCCCATCAAAAGCAGCTTCTCCATACATGAAGACCCTGTGGGAGACTCATGATGGAGCAGCCTGTTCCTGAAGGACTGAATCCCATGGAAAGGACCCACACTGGAACAGTTTGTGAAGAAGTGCACCCCATGGCAAGGACTCACACTGGAATAGTGGAGGACTGTCTCCCGTGGAAGGGACCCACATTGGAGCAGGAGTGGCACCTCCCATTCCCTGTCCTCCTGTGCTACTGACAGAGAGGAGGGAGAGAATTGGGATTAAAGTTAAGCCTGGAAAGAAGGGTGGACTGGGAGGAAGGTTAAGATTTGTTTTTTATTTCTCATTATCCTACTCTGATTTGATTGTCAATAAATTAAACTGATTTCCCCTAGTCGAGTCTGTTTTGCCTGGGACAGTAGCTGCTGAATGATTTCTCCCTGCCCTTAGCTCGATCTATGAGCCTTTCCTTGTATTTTCTGTCCCCTGTCCAGTTGAGGAGTGACAGAACAGATTTGGTGGGCACCTGGCATCCACCCAGTATCAATCCACCACACTGGGCTATACAGTCCACGCATTCCCATTGAAGTCATACTGATATAGAACAAAATATATCATTCTATCTGACTGGTTTTTTTCACTTAGTAAAATTTATGGAGTTTCTAGAAGTTTTTAGAAAACTTTTAGAAGTTTTTCTAAAAGTTTTTAGAAGTTTCACTTCTAAAAGTGAAAAAGGTAGTGACTGAGAAAAAAAAACCAACAAAATAACAGGAAATTATGTATACATATTATGAAAGACTAACCAATTTGAAAAATAAAGCCCTGGTCTATTAATTGCTTTTCCTTTTTCTAATAGTTAGCTCAGATCAATCTTTAGCTTAAACTGGAAAGCTATCAATTTTAAAACATTAACTAAGGAATTAATAAATGTTCTGCTAAACATCTTTTAAGGTGGTAAGTACTGAAGTCACCTCACTCTTCCATCTAGCCAGAAAAAATATTTAATATGAGGCAAAAACATTTTATACTTTTATAGGTTTAAATGATATTAACTATCCAACTGTACCATATAAATGTTATGATTTTGCCACTAAATATTTATCTAAATAGAAATAGTGGGATTAAATTCTATGCTTATTTACTTCTAAGTATAAGACGACTTTATGTAAACTTCTTCCTGGAGTAATAAATTTGCTCCAATCTGAGTCATACTTTCCTCAATTCTTTAAGTACCCATAAGAGGAAGGAAAACCAGGACAAAGTTATTGGATCGGTTTGAGCTAGTTAAACTTTCTCAATATTTAAAAAACCTCCTACTGAGGTTAATTCTTAGCTCACTTTTTTATTCATTACTGACTCCCAAGGAAGGAAAAAAAATACTTTCATCGCTTACATGGAATTTTTTTAAAAAATACCTACAAAAGAATACACTTAAAACTTCTTTGACAAAGCTACATTTGAATAGAAATATAAATGAAAGCACACAGTAAATCTTATCAAAGGGCATAACGACACCATATCAATGGATGAATTTGACAAGTCTGATCTATAACATATCCTACAAGAGTTTCTCTGGGGTGATGAATTTGTTTTCTCTTCTTTTCACTTACCATATTCTTGGTTCACTAGTATACATTCACTGGACAACACTTAGAGTATTCCATTAAATATAAATACCGATCTACATTTCTACTATAAGCTCATCGCGGGAAAGGAAAGGTACAGCAGCATGAAAAGGTTATTTTGGAGCAGGGAGGGGGGAGGGAGAAAACTGAGAGAAAACAATGTAAAACTCTTTGGTTGAATACTCTATTAAAAATTACTGCCGTCTGTGCTAATACATTTCTGCCTTTGTAAAACTCCAAGTAATTCTTATGAAATATTTAACACTTATTACACACATAATAAAAAAAAATTACTTAAGGGGGAATAGGAAAAAAGTACTATTTTACACAAAAAGAGACCCAATGCAACATATTGCTGCCAGCAAACTTACCAGTCGTCTTCTCTCCTCTTCAACAGCAATCAGGAGCCGAGCAAACTCTTTCAAGGACTGGGCTGAAATGAAAACAAAGAAAAAGAACGTTCTGTTTAAAATTAGATTTTAAGACCAGGTGAGTCAGTTATCTGGATTGAAGCTATAGTGATAAAATACTGTTCTTATATAGTATTTCACTAAAATTAGTAGCCATTAAATGAGGCACAAACTGAAGCAAGAGGTAGGTCAAGAGCAAAGAAAAAGAACCTGAGTCTTAAGAGGTATATGTATTTTAAAAATAAATTTTTAAATGGAATACGGCAAACTGATTTTTATGAAACATGCAAAGACCAGTCTCAAAAGAAAGAATTCTATTATCAGCCACAAAATTTACTTTAGCACACTAGAAGCAGAAAGAAAAATATTGAGGTTTTCCTATTAAGGTGCAGCAAAAAATATTTGCAAAAACAATGAAAAATACTCGGGTAAAAATTTGAAAGTCAACATTTTAGAAGAAATGCCAACTGTTTAGATTTAACAGCTCTTTGGCTTTACATTTTACAAGGACAAGCTCTCAGGTGACTCAAACAGATGATTGATTTATAAGCTTTGGATTCTGTTACAAGGGTGAGAAAATCTTTGCTCAAAACTGTTTTCAAATAGAAGTCAAAGGGCCAAAGCAAATGTCAATGGAAACATAAGGGAAGAATTAACCCATAAAAGAGGGCAAGAAAAAGGAAGATTCTGAAAGCTCTTAAGGCTTTATTCTCACGTATGTAAATCTCTCTAGAAAAGTCTCTCTTTGCATTTATATTACTTTCTGAAGGATATATGGGTTATTCAGAATTCAGCATCACAGTTCCACAGACAAAAATGTCAGAGAAGAATCATGTAAAAAGAGCTAAGTATCTCTTTTTACTTTCTCCTGATACAACCAGCAGTAATTGCTACTAATGACAGGATGCTAGATTTCATGGTTTAAATCTCTGATCTCAGAATACAGATTCATAAATCCTAGTTCCTCACAATAAACTTGAGGCAATCTGAATAATTTTTGAATGAGGAAAAAAAACCCCTGGAAACAAAACTCATGGAATTTCTCAAAAGAACAGGTTTGAAAAAGCCTTCACAGTTAACCAACACACAGTGTTGAGGTTAAGCTAACCAAATTCATCTTCTTTGCTATTCTTCCATTTTCCTAAGTGTTTTTACAAAATATGCCAGTCTCCATTAACATGGCTTTATCGCCTCTCAACTTCCCTGGAAGATTTAAGGAAATAAGCACATTTTCTAGAAAGTACTGGAACACAGCAGATCCTTTAAGAGGGAAACAGTATCTGGCTTGCCTTAACTGCCTTGTCTGAGTGCACAAATTGCTACTTAGTTTTTGGACCATTCCTAAATAATTTTTATCCTTTATACCATCTGGACCTTGCAGAGGTCACCCTTGGATTTTCTTTGCTCTCTTTTAACTTTTACAGTTGAAGAACACTTTGCTGTTTGTTCCAATTTCTTCTGCAAGAACTTACATAGTCTATTTTTTGTACCTATAATGTTATACTTGCATATCTTGACCTCTAAGTCATTTTTTGCTGACAAATTCTTTATTCCCCCTTCTTATGAGCTCTTTGTTTAGTCCAAATACACCTGGTAAGTTAAATGTGCATCTAGTTGGGTCTTGAGTCTTTTCCTTTAATATTTTCCCCTGAGAACACAACCACCAGAAGATTGTTCACCACCAGAAGTTATGTCAATATTAGAACTTAGTTTGATATCCACTGAATTAACTCAATCTCTTAGAGTCCGTTTATACTGTTCATCAAAAAAACAAAAAACCAACAAACAAAAAACAGGTAAAGAAATAAGCTGATTACGTTACTGGTTACTGGTACTGATTATGTTACCAGTTACTGATTAGGTAACTGGTTATGTTACCTGACATGGAATCTGTAGAGCATTACATTCAAGAATATTGAGTATCCAATACAACACTCTAAAAACTAAATAAACAAAGAGCCAGACAGACATGGCTAAACTACGAGGAAGTGAGGAGAAAAAACTCAGCCAGTAAGAGAGGCATTTGATTTATATTCCTAATTTCAAGGCAGAACCAGAGGGGTTTTTAGTTTCAAAATCGAAACTTTTGTTTAGTATTCAAATAAATCCAGGTCAGTCAAAGAAAAAAAGCATATACAATATGTTCTGTAAGTCTGCAAATCAAGATTTTCCTCAATATTTAATACTAATATAAAGATGTATACACCAATATATAGGTGTATGTCACCTATACAGTGCCTCAGCTAAAGACTGAGAAGCTGTCTCCGTCTCCTCTTTCCCATTGACTCACCTTCGGGGGAATCATAAAGGTCAAAGTTTCACTAAGAACACAGAACCTACACTCTTCAGAAGCACTTAGGCAATCCATCTCCCTGATCTTAAAGACCTTCGTTGGAGAGACATCTTCACATCAATACTGACTACACCTCCGCTGCTCACTGTCCAACACCCAGGAAGCCATGCAATGTCTTTCCCCAGCTCAAAAGGTGTGCAGAGAGAATAGATGCATCATGTAATTCACACCACAGTGAAGGATGCACACCCAGGGTGACCCCACCAGTTCTTGTGTCCTGGCAACACCACTGCATACATGGAAAAAGACTTTACCTGCCCCAGCTCTCCTACAATACCCCTGAGTATCGCAGTACTATTCAGAAGTTATACATCCTTCTTCCCATACAACCCTCACTCAGGGTGGCCTCATTAAAAGGCAGTCTCTGTCCCTAGAGAAGTTCAGCTGTGCTAGAAGCCACAGCACGAGGGGGAAAGGGAAGGAAAGACAGTCCTTGTTCCAGTTTTCTCAGCATTCATTTTTCCTTTCTTTCTCCTCTCTTTTCCCACAGACCCCTCCGGTTGCAAACAAGTGACAACTCTGCCGGACCTCATTTTGGGGGTGGGCAGAGGGAGGGATGCTGAGGGTAGACCTCACCAAGGTGTCTCAGGCCTCCTGGGCAGCTCACCCACTGGGTACCGGGCACCCAGGTAAGCTGGGCAGGCGCGTCCTTCCCCTCCACAACTGGGCCCCCTGCCAGGATTTCAGCACAGACCCTAGGCACAGAGTACACACACATCTAACTCTGGATTCCCAGCTCTCAACAGAAAACAAACAAATACTACAACAATAATAATCTGAGGTGCTCTTACATAAAAAGATTAAACACAAAGATTTAGAAATTAGACTGACTTGTGTCAGATGCAGCTCATCGTCAAGACGCCTGAGCATTACATACCAGCCTCACAATCTTTTCTTACTAAGGCCACAATAATTTTTTCTCCCTCTCTTTTTTCTCAGAATAGACACAGAAGAATTAAAGTGAACTTTGTAAATACAAAAGGGTATGGGGGAGGAAGAGTCAAGTATTTTACAAGAGAAAATGTCCTGGGAATGTGAAAAGAAATAAATTCTGAAACACATCAATAATATAAAGTACAATATGTAATCTAACTTTTATTAAATATGAAGATATTTTTAATTATTTTCAGAAAGAATTGTTGTTATTGGTGGGTCATTTTAAGAAAAACAAAGTGCTGACTCAACACTGTATTCTAAGTTATTAGGTGATATTAGCTTACAAAATCTCAACAGTTTTACAGTCTGCTTTTTATTTAAGGGCTACTACAAAAGGACTTGTAAGATACATTTGGCATCATGATAGAAATGATGCCTGTGAAAAGCAACACCCAACAGGTAAAAACCATTGTGTATATGTATCTGGCTGTACATTTGTGGTCTCATTCATCACAATTGCAACAGGTTGCCAGCTGTTCTCTTTGGAGTATTCCCAACCCAGCAATAATGTGTTGCAAAATTTCCCTTGATCAGGAGAAACGGCTCCTATTACTTTATTTACAAAAAACAAAGACCCACTCTCTATATTTTTAAATGAAAAAAGTCTTTTAATTAGTTTGCTTCATAAGGAAGCAAACTAACAGTACCAACAGCTTAAGCTTTAACAGTGTACATCAACAATGCCTTTTTTTTTCCAAAATCCCTAGAATTTCAAACACATAGTACAACTCCACAAACAACTACACTAACACAATCAAAAGTGAACTGAAATTTGATGTATGATTAAGTGAATGAGGGAGAAGTGAAAAGGATAAAAATGCATTTATCTGAATTTATGGAATGCATTATTAAAAATACAACTCATTTATGCTCTAGTAATCTGGTTTACTGCACTAAAATCAACCCAGTGGTCCCTAGGAAAAAAACATGTATGTAACAAACCTTATGAAGTTTTTGCTATATGCTTGTGTAGAGAATGTATCACCTTAAAACAGCATGTCTACAGACATTATTGAAGCTACTCTATCAATCATTAACTTAATATTAAAGAGTACAGTGTTATACTGTACTACTAAATGTTACACACAATAGGTATGATATCATGTACATTTAATGAGAAAAGGAAAACAAAGTGTATGACACATACAGTAGTTTAAACATGACCAATACTGCACTCAAAGACATAAAACCAAGTTTGGAAGGTAATGTTCAACCTAAGATAGACTGGAAAGTTACTGTGGAAGACAATAAAATTTAATGTTCTTTTCTGTGCAATGGACTGTTGGCTTAATTTTTATTTATACATGCAGCCTTAAACAATGCATAGGCATTTTTTAAATACTCTACACAAAACAACATTTTATAGCAATATGAGCAGATACCACCACCATCTTCTGATGACAGAAATATGTCATTTGTTCTTATGACACCATGCTGTATGAAAGACAAAAATGTGCAAGACTGTCATCCTTGTATCTTTCTGATGTGACTGAGAAAACGGCAGGAGTGCACTGCACATTGCTCCCAGTACACTTTGGCAGGAAGGTCAGTCAAGTACATCCTCCAGAAGTGGTCATATCTAGCAGAGATGTGGTACAGCAGGTTCTGAATTCATGCTTGAGCATGAACTTCAACTAAAGTCTTCAAGGGAGTTTTTCCCAGTTAGTAACACATTAGTGAATCAGAATTCAAGATGGACCAATGGCCCATAAGGAAATTTTCTAAGGTTTAACACTCATTTACTAGACTTCAGTGAGAAAGCAAAATAAATGTAAGATCCATGAAGGCTGGGAGAAGAGACTATCCTCTCCAATCCTGAAACTAAAGTAAACATATCATTAAATAGTTGTTAATTCACAGTTATATTTCCAGAGCTTTTAATGACTAGCATTATTTGCAGCCACAAATGCTGTTTCGAGCAGTTTTTCAAAAAATCACAACATCAAATAAAATTTCCATTCTTCTTTCTGTGCCTTTAAGCCATACTGAAAAAGTAGAGAAGGTGGTGGTGGGGGGGGAGGGACAGTAGGTAGGACAAGAGTAGCAACAGATGGCTTCCTAATCAGACAGAAAAATCAAAAAATTGAGATTAACACGGACAGGCCACAACAGGTAGGAACAGACAATAATCTGCTTTCTTGGTACTTTCTACCTGAGTAGAATTGTGAATGTCATAAAAGCCACATAGGATCTGTAGTGTCTATTGGAAGGTAACTAAACTGGATATCTCAAAGTATCAGATTGCAAGTTTTCAAATGCCAAAATGTAAATGCAAAGGAAGACTGTCTCAAAAGAAGACTCCCAAAGCCTGCCATTCTCTTTGTCTTTCAATACATGGTCTATGAATTTAAATAGAGCCTTATCTTATACAACAGAGGTTTCCCTTACCACTGTCACAATCTGGAAGAATTGTTAATGATTCTTTTCTTCCTTTTTTTCCTACCGCATTCAGCCCATAAAACATTAAAAGTGTACAATTATCTACAACTTTAAATGGAATTAACGTTTAGCCCAATGGGAACAAACTGAGGGATCAACACTTTAGTCTACAAACTGAAACAAAGAATAATTTGTGCTAATTGTACAAAACATGTCAAATGTACTTTAAGCTGAGTATTGGTGTCAAAGCATTTTATAACTAGTGTTGACTGAGCTTGAGTATTGCTGTAGGATGATTGAAAAAACAGTAGTGTAAGGCAACTACGACACAGTCCTACAAAAAACAGCTGTTGTTTTTATTTCTAAACCACTTTTTCAGAAAAGCTGTATTTGGATAAGTAAATGTATGTCTGATAAATCTTCCCAATTATTGCTCAGGTTTTAATTTTTCTTTAGCTGCTGCTATTTCTTCTGCTACTTCTACCCTCACTTTCCAAGTGGCACCATTTTTGGAGAAACTTCAGCTTGGGAAACTGAGCTCAGTGCCATAAGTAATATTTACTGAGAAAGCAGAAGAGAAGAAAAAATAGGAGAGGAGTGCAGAATTTTAAACCATTGTTTTTCTTACCTATTAAAATCTTACCTATTAAAACCATTAAAATCTTCTTACCTATTTTGTCCTCTTCTGAGTTTCATTCCCAAGATATTAGAGGAAACAGAGTAACTGTTTTCTTTTGTTAAGGTTTAAGGTAATATTGCTTAGATATTTATGTAAATTCCAGTTTCTAAGCTCACAGCATGACAGATAGGTTTTACTTTTAAGCTGAGTGTCAGTGTCAAAAGATAAATTATGCTAGAAGATTCCATTATGGAAAAAGAAGTGAGAATAGCAAGATAATGGTTCATTTCTTCATGGAGTTTCAATCTCATTTAAATTTGGAAAATTAAGATTAGATGTGCTGCCTTATCCTCCCCATTTGGTTTCTCTTACTTCCCTAATCTGGGTATCAGGTTTTATGGATCTGTAATAAGGACCTCATGCATTCCTGTTGTCTGTGTTTACATTTACCACAACCTCCACAAGAACAGTAAAAAAAAAAAACCCTATTTGTACCTTCCTATGATACAATGAAATGTACTTCTGGTAGTAAAAGACACAGGCTGAAACAAAGATTCAAGTGTAGAGGTTTTAAAATTACATGGATGTACCCCAAGGCAGAAATACATTCTCAAAGTGACAACAATTTCTGCCACCAGACAGTGGTTTAAATTCACAGCCCAAATAACCATAAATTTCCTTGAAGACTTCCATCATGGAAAGGTACACAAAGGTAGAGACAACTCTGTCTGGTCTATATTGCTCTTGTGATAGAATCAAGACATTCTTAGAGCAAACAAAATGAAGTCATTTCGGACTGAATAAACAAACATTATTATTATTTGCTCCATAATTTATCTGGTAAGTAAACTCTGTAAGAGCTTAATCCAGTGCTTTTTTTATCAATTAGCACCATGATCTTTCAGATTTTGAAGCAATTTCTACCTAATCCAGATTTTAAACTTTCAGCTCTGATGAACTAAAAATTAAAAAAAAAAAAAAATCGATCCAATTTCAAGGATGGTTTGTCCTGACTTAACACAGACAAGCCCATAAGAAAAATAAATAGTAACTATTGCTGTAAGAGTTAGATCCTTCCAGGGAGTACAACTTCCAGCAGTCATTTTGTTTCCTGTGGCAATTCCCTCCTTGAACTGTGAGAAAAGGTATTTTGCCTATTTTTTCAGTTACTGAAAATGTGTGCTGTCTTACAAAAGTAAATCCAAATTTGCCAAACAAATCCATTATACATCAGGAAGGAAAAGTATAACAGCAGAGAGACAGAGATGAAAAATGCCTGGTTTAAAGCTCCTGCAAAGAAATTATACGAATGAACAAGCAAGAAAAATGACAAATTTAAGACTTTTATGCCCAAATTTATGCTTCAAGGACTATGTATTGTTTTCCAAATATGATCACATCTTCGACTACATCCTGGCAAGCAGAGAATTTTATCAGAGCACAGCCACTGAAATACATGTAACTAAAAGTAAACAAACACCAAGTTTTCTCTCTACTTCATTTGAGTTAAAGCATTGTAAACTCGGAGTAAATTAAGTGGTATTTCGAGCTCCACATCATAATTTGGAGTGTATTGGCTCTCTGCAGTATTAGGACAGAGAGACGGTTGTAAGTGCTCAAAATTCCCCATGAAGACAAAACCAACAGTGAAACTATCACAGATTCAGTAACAGTCTCCCTGCTCGACCTCCCCTGTTTTATGGCATTTGATCCCTGTCTGTTTTCAGGCAGTGTTCCCCATGAACAGACATTTTTAAGCCCTTTATTTGCTAGCCATATACCAGGCACAAGCATTTGGGTTTTGTCACACTGTAAAGGCAACACAAACCAGCAGAAGAGGCCAGCAATTCCACAGTAACGACGGCACCTCCTGTCTGAGCACAATACACGTGTGCCTCACAGTGCAGGCCAGCATGAAAACCATAAAAGGCAGCAAATCAAGATCTGAGCTTAATCAAGCCCAAAGCTTTGTAAGATGTGTTTGCAAGGACAGTATAACAAGTACATACCATATGAGGCAACTGGAATTTCAAACCAAAAGTATTTTCATTTTGCAAAACTTAAAGAGCAAATATATCAAGGTATTTTATGAAGTTTTTTTCCTAAACATGTGTAAAGCATAAAATGTAGGGCCGCTATTAGAAGTAAAAATCCTTTTACCATTAGAGAATTTTATTGAAACAAACCTTCGTCAGGGTAACTATCTAAATCGAGTTACAAACAGTATGATATTTGAGAATTCTTTGCTATAAAAAGTAGCTATCATGTCACAAATATTTAAACATACAAATACAAGTCTTGTACAAAAGTTAAAACAATGCTTTGAGCCAAGACATTTACACTTTCCACTCCACTCCTTTTCAACAGAAGTCTACACAAAAAGCTACACATTTACCTACAAACTAAGAAGATTTGCAAGAATGTCAGGTATTTGCAAGAATATCCTGAATACCGAAATTCACTGTCAGTACTTGTCAAAACACAATACTTGGAGAGATAACCTGAAGACATGCAATTTAAATACATCGAATTACTTGACATAATATCAGTAAATTGCCATGCAGAACCTCACAAAACAAGTACAAGTAGAAAAATTCTAAATGGATCAAGCAAGGGCAAAACATTTCATAGAGTGCTGGAAGATTTTTAAAGCTTTTAATGGCTGTCTATCCCACAGCATGTGGGAACAACAATAAGAATAAAACCCAAACAAACCCACACCCAACAATTATTCAACTACCACCACTACACTTTTAACAGTTTGTTAAAAATACAGCTGCAATGTATCTACCCTGTATTAGTGTCCTACTGTATTTATAAAAGAAATACATATTTTGAAAAGATATAATTCTATTTGGAAATTTATTTATCTTCTGTAGCATGGATTCTGTAGCAGGGATGTGCTAGAAAAAGTCCACTCTAGACTCTATTGCTATAGCACCTCTCCCAAAAAATGGCATCCTTGAAATGACAGGAGAAACATTTTAAATCATCTAAGTAATTTCTTCAATTTCCTTAGGAACATGGGACTGAAGGATCTCCCAGGACATCACTTGCTCTCACAGAGCATTATATCAAAACCTTTCTACAACTTAGTAACACTTTTCTTGTCTCTCCTCTTCCTTCTACTCTTCTGAGAAGGGGTGGAGGCTTTCGGGACTAGTCACAAGAAACATTCTATTTTTGCCATGCTCTCATATAATAAAGAGATAATGGTTTTAGATAAGTGTATCTCTACGCCACTAAAAAATGGAGTTTTACATTATTGTATCTGCAAAAGAGAAATCAGCCTCTATTTCCACCTGATGGAGCCACATGCATAGAAGTCCTGGGGCTGAGCTCCACAGCTGCAGAACTCAGCAAGGTGTAGGGAACAATATTCAGTACATTATGTTTTGTCCAACAGGTAAGAAGTGATCTTAAATTGCTTCTGGAAACCTACTTTGAAAAAACAGCAGCTTGAATAGGCCCCTATTAAAAAATAACAACGTAACTTCCTATACCACAGAAGTTCATTTAATCCAATTAATCTTTACCTCAACTGAATTAACCATTAACCTTTGACTTGCACAGGTCCAGCTTCTCCAGAGTTGACTGATATCCTACTGTTAGACTAAGAACACCTCCAAAAACCCATGGTATATTCAGAAATAGGTCTTTTCAAAGGTAGGTTCTGGTTAAATCAGATTTCAATCCTCTCCTGCTCTCCCCTCTACCCCCTTAAGAAGAACTCTGATATAAATTGACTATGAATGCAAATCTTTCATTCTAAGAGGAGAATTGCTACTTCAAGCTCAAGTTTTTTCAATGATTAAATAACAAGACAATGTGGGAAACGACCACTGGGCAACATGCATTGTTTAGCTGCAAAAGTAATATTCAATCATAGCATTCCATCAACAAAGGAGTTGGAAGTAATTATGACTACATTTCAGGTTTGCCAATCCCCAATTCTTCAGAGGCACATCCGTACTTTAAATTAAGGAAAAAACCCTGATATTTCAATCTTTCCAGCTGTACAAACCTTATCTGTGTGTGTGGCTCTTTGCGGGTGCTGAAAAAGGGGAAGTAAAAGGAAAAGCAATATATTCAGAATGCATCTGAGAATCATTAATACTGTTTTTCTGATTTGTAAAATTTGGTGCATTTATTGCTTGAATGGTAAAACAGTTTAATTAGGAAAAATATTACCAAATACTTCAACAGATGTTAGGTTTGCCATAATTACTTTGTTGAATTTAGGCCTACAAAGGGATCAAGAACTTCCTGTGCTTAAAACTCTAATCCTTCACCTTACTTGCTCAAACCTAAAGACAAATATCGCAAAGGTGAGTTGACCAAACCACTACCAGTTTTTGAAAATGAGTTCCTATTGCTCAAGAGGTAACTTGGTAACTTGACAGCTCTAAAGTGTTATGTATTATACACAGCAACAGTACAAATCAGTTATTTTCAAAACAAATCTGTAAAGCAATTCTCTAGTCCTCAGATTGTCTCCTCACAGGTATTCATACTTTCACTGGAATGACCAACTCTAGAAATAATGGAGCTAAGTGACAAAGGAGTGAAAAAGAGGTATATTCAAGGCATGGAATAAGGGCAATAAAGTAGAATACACCTATAAGAATCCAGAAGATCAAAGTATTAATGAAGGACACAAAAGCTACTTCATCTTGATCTGTGAGTGGTATGGATTTGTCCATTCATCTAGTCAGCTGTTCAAATGTTTCCTCATTTTAACTCCTTAGCAGAATGCACCAGACAACCAAAGTTATTGCTGTCCATTGCCTGCCTCGATCTCTTTCTGTGAACAGCATGTGCTCCAAGGCAAGTGGCATCAGAGACGTCACAGTTTGCAGTCCAATACAATAAAATGAACTAACATGAATTTCAGACTGCCTTAGCACACCAGTATGCAAACTGCAGTGATTCGGGGGAGCTCCTACTTCACATTCAGCTGCTCTTGACACAGAAGAAGGGTAGGACAGACAGGAGTGCAGTAACTGCATCAACCACATCAATCTAATTTTTTTCATTTGAATATTCATTTTACGGTAAACAGGAAATGGAGCATACAAATTCAAACAACCTTCTGATAGGTATCAGAGAGGAAGAGAAAAACAAGGACTGTGTTGTTGATCTTATTTTACCTTTTCCTCCTGAACAGATGAAGGCCTATTGCAACATTATTTTATTTCCTGCTTTGTCAATCTCATTTGACCTTCCAAAGCAAGGACAAGAGCTCTGGGCTGGACCAACAGAATGACAGCCTTCACTTTCTGATGCAGATGTTGTTTTGAAGCCTTGATGGGATCCCAGTACTAGCATAAAATCACTCATTTCTTAGAGTCAAGAAACAATAGTGTTCCGGAAACAGGTGACATTTGTTTAAATTGTCAAATATGCAACAGGGATAAAAAAAAAAAAAAAGGTAGGAACACGAATAACAGATTTTAAACAAACCCTTTAGGCATTTCACACCCTGTTTGTGCTGAGATCCTCCCATAATTTGTTACTGTTTAACTTTTGTAGATAAAAATAGTCCAATAGCAGTACCAAAGAAGCCTGTCCTGTGATCTGACAAATAGCTTATGCAAAGTTGCTTTGAAAGTCACCTAAAAAGTTAATTTTAGAATTCATTCTTCCAACTAGAGGAAAAAGAGCTAGCAAATCGAAGAAGGTAATTACTGTGGAAAAACAGCATCCAATCTTTCTATGCAAATTCACTCTCCATTGTAAATAGCTTTCTAGTCTAATTCAGGACTCAACCCTTCCCCACCCATCTAAAATAAAAACACCTTTTGTAAAAACACTTGTCTCTAATATGTTCCACAAGGTCAACAAGCTCAAGCACTAGAAATGTTATTTGGATGATGCCTGTGCTAAAAAAATCCACCCCTGGAACTCTACCCTCAAGGTGGTGGCAAGATCCTCTTCTTTCTTTGACTGGATAAGGCAGTACAGACCTGACATGCTGGAATTAATTTTAGACTCATTTGGTATTTGGTAATTCCATTCAGAAACCCATTTACAAATGGGAATTCAGTACAAAGGAGGTAGAATATCAACCCCAAGAAGAACTTTATTGAACATCAAAGCTAACTTCAAGTGATTAAGGAGATAACCTGCAAGAAATCCAAGTGATTCAGACCGTAGGTGGCAATTAATAAAAAATTCAGAAAGAGCCAGGCAAATTCAAGAAGCCATTACATGCCACGAAAGCTAATAGCTTGAAATCATGAGTAGCCTGACCACTACCTTCTCAGATTCCCGATTAAACTCCAAAAGACAGTGTCTTAACTTGGAGACTGCAATGTCCAGATTGATTGTCAAGATTTCTCTCCAAACATTGTAGGCAGGCCTAAAGCTCCAACAGAATTTTTTTGTTGTTTTAAATTTATTTAAATAGAGCATTGTATGTACAAGCTTGTACCATTAAAAATGGGAATTTGGGACCTCAATGTCAATTAAATTTTCACATTGTTACAAAAGATGGGGGAAAGGAAACTGAATTTTTTTTCTCTTTTTTTTGTGTAGTTTTATATACATATTTCCCAGGACAGCAGGACAGATCTCTTTGCTACTTTGAATTACAGGATGCTTGTCCTCTAACAGGCTCTCCAAGAAGGCAAAGTAAATGCTGACTGAAAAGCATTGTGCATGTGGATGCTCACTACAGGAAAACAAGACGACTGAGCTTCTGGCATCATTGCTCAACTCAAACAAGAGAGCCTTAAAAACATAGCATTGGATTCTAACAAACAACTACTATTTACATTTTGCATTTGTTTGTTTTTAAGTTCTCTCCAGTACATTTTAGTTGATTTGACCTAACTGCTGTACACAACATAATTGCTGAGTATGAGCTAGCAGTTCTGTAGATGGTTAGCTGCTAGCAATTTAACAATCCCATGAACAACCTGAGGTGTGAGTCAGCAAAGATCACATGAGCCACAGTTGCTAGCAGCAAGAGAAGAATTCAGTTTCCACAAGAAAAGATAACATGTTTTAGAACTTTTGACCTATCCTTTGTGGCTCAATTAACAATGATTTCATAGATCGTCATAATACTATTACATTCTTAAATTAAGCATCTGATGCTACCTGAAACATCTGTCATAATATATTCTCTTCAGGAAAAAAAAAAAAATTCAAAACCAGCAGTGACAGAGTGAATTACACATGCCTTTCAGTCCTTTTTTCTAAACAGCACATGCTAATAAAAACCAGATACTAAGATAAAATGCCAGAATATCAGAATGTATGTGTTTGCCTTGTCTGCTTTTGATTCTGAGCATGGTCTTATAATGTTAATATTAGATCTCACTGATACATAATTAGCTATAACACAAAATAGAAACAAACTTGTTAAAGGCACAAGCCAGAATTCCACTGAGTTAATAATATTTATTGTTTTCATCTCTAGCAGCCACAATCCAGACAACACAAACAGAATGAAAGAGGATCAAAACAGGGAGTTTCCTGGGGAACGATCCAGGTGACACAAGTTGGATAATACTAAGAGGAGCTGGGCAAACCTTCTCCTTGCAAAATTTATTCCTGCACAGTGTATACTGAAGAAAATGAAAATGAAAAATACATGATTATTAAAAACATAGTTTTTGCACCCGTCTCATCTGTGTAACATTCCAAGTTACCTATAAGGTTTGAAACATGAAAAAATCATGCATCTATTTTACACAGAATTCTCACTGGGCACGAGAAATGACTGATCTCCTTTACATTCACTGTCAATCTGAAGTTTTGTGCAACATATTATTTGCAAAGAGGGGTGAGAGTAACTGTGCACAGGGTGATGTGTCTAAAAAGAGCAAATGGCAAAGTGTAAGCAAGTCTTGGTATTTCAGTCTGAGGAAAGCACAATTGTTAGGTGAGGGAAGCAACAGAGTAAGGGTAAGTTATATCCAATCTTCATTACTATGCCTTTTTAGTATTAATCATTCGCTGTCATTTGTCATGTTATTTTTGCTTTGAAGCTGCTACTTCTGCAAAACTTTTCAAGTGCACAAAAAACAATTATAGGTTGGCTAAATCACATGCAACTGGAGCTAATAACCATGATCTGCTATCAAACAGTATGGCCTATGCATTTCTGCAGATCACATGCTTCCACATGCATTTCAAAACAGAGAGAGAAAGAAACAACACTAGCAATTGTTGCTAGCTGGTTTACTTTTTAATGAGAAAAGCTAGTAAAGCTGGCGAGCACTGTTTCTCAAACCAAATGTGCTGGCAAAAAACTGAAAAAGCTTTTTATAGCATAAATCCTTTGATGTTCACAGTTAAAAAAAAAAAAAAAAAAAAAAAAAAAAAAAGAAGAAGCCAGTCTGCTTACCCAAGAAAGTCAGAGGAATTGCTTCCAACTCATGCATAAAATGATGCTAAACTGGGCATGGTATATCTGAAAGTGGCTATGTAGATAAATCTGGGTAACTCGCAACAACATGGAAAGACTATCTAAAATGCATTATACAGCCACACAGATTTTTTTTGTCAAAGAAGAATACTTCTATGGAAGAATTAAACATTTGTAAATAAAAAGTAAGAAATCATCAAAATTAGAATTAAAATATAGGAATTAAAACAAAAAAATAGATCACTGGATTCAATAACAGATGGATTAAAATAAATATTAAGAGCACAACCACAATTTTGTTTACATGGAGTGTGTCATAGAGCTTAACTAAAACTACTTCTCATCTATTCTGTGTAAAGGGCTTATTGGAATAGATGAGTTGTATTAAGAGACCAACTAAAAAGGCACAAGTTACAGGAAATGCAAATAAAACTGCTGTTATTAGATCTCAGGTTGGGGAAAAAAAAGTAAAAAACTTATGTTGTGCTCAGTTACTAAACAGAGACCTCCAACTCTAGTATTGCCTCAAAACAAGTTAATGAAGCTATCAACTCAGTTTCAAATATTTATTACTGGTAAGAAAAAAAAGGGAAAAAACCCACTTAAATCACTCATATTTAATTCTGAAAAAAGATGAAACTTTTCTTTAAATAATCACATCTTGACAGAAGTCTTATTCAGTGGGTGAATTTCCAATGGTAAGGTGGATAAGGGTGTATTTTCAATGCTAAGCTTGAAATACAAATGTAGTCCCTATATTAAGCCCCTACGTATATGGTGTTTTATTACAAAACTTATCGAGTCAGAGTATCACTGCACACTGAAGTAGAACTTCCCAGTGGTCTGCTCAGTTTTAGACATTCTTAAAAAAAGGAGGTGAAGGCAGAAGGAGGTACAGAGAAGGATTCACCTATACAAAGCTGTCTTTGATGATAAGCAAACATCTAGCTTGTTGGGGCATTTTAAAGATACGGATAAATTCTAGGTTACTGCTCTAGGGAGATTAAAAATTGAGTCTTACCCTATAAAAGCACACAGTATCATTCAAGCTCTGTTAGACTTGAATTTGATTTCTGTCAGTTTACCTTTTACTCTTACAAACTTCTTTGATGTACATGACAATCCATCAGGCCAGTGGTGCTTTAGAAGCTAGAAATCCCTTCTTTGAAGCTTTAAGTGAAATAAATCAGCTGTCAAACTTCATGAACTCTGTTTTTTTCCTAAATAGTTTTAAATGTCTGTTTAATGTCCAAACAATAAAATATCTTTTCTTTGCTACAATCAGGTTACAAGTAAAATGAACGTTGTCATTGTCCTCAGTCACCTCATTTTAAATGTAAAACTCTATTTCTTTAAACAAGTTATTGACCAAATCTATGACATATAACTGAGACACTGCAGATTTAGTTTAAAAATATGTACAACATAACTTTAACAGACAAGAAATAATATGTAGAATGCCAAAGAGTACATACACCATTTCTTTGCCTCTTTCCAAGCTTGATACTCTTCAAGAATGTATGCGGTTTTATACCTGAGTAGCAGCAGCTCAGTGATTTCACTACCCTAGTTTTACATGTCAGTAAAATTAAACCTCCTCTCCCTCTGCCTTGCCAAAAGCTAGTGGGCAACAGTGAGACAGTGACCAAATACTAGTCATCCGTGATGACAGTTTTCTGACTATGGCAATGTCGTAGGGTGAGGATGAGGCAAACCTTGCAGGTGAAAACAACCAGATTTTGTGTCCAATAGCTCAGTCAAGAAAAGGAAAATTTGATGAGAAAGGAGACTTGAAATTAGATTATAAGAAGAGATATACTCAGTGTGGTGGGTTGACCTTAGTTAGACGTCAGGTGGCCACCCAGCCACTCTATCGCTCCCCTTCTCAGCCAGACAGGGGAGAGAGTAAGATGGAAAACAACTCGTGGGTATGGATAAGGCAGTTTATTAAAGCTGAAGCTAGGGGAAAGCTTGTGCATGCAAAAGCAAAGCGAAAGATAACAAGGTTTATTCTCTACTTCCCATCAGCAGCAATGGTCAGCCACTCCCGAGAAGCAGGGCTTCAGCACGCGTGACGGTTCCTCAGCAGGCAGCCATTGGAGACAGTGAATGCCCACCCTCCTGCTCCTTGCCTTAGCTTTTGTATCTGAGCTGATGTCATATGGTATGGAATATTCCTTTGGTTAATTTGGGTCAGCTGGCCTACTTGTGTCCCCTCCCAGGACCTTGCCCTCAACTAAGGAAGGAATGTTACAGCACTGATGCTGTGCTCAGCAGTAGCCAAAACACCAGTGTGTTATCAACACCCTTCTAGCTACCAATGTAAAGCACAGCACTGTAAGGTCTATATGGAGAAATGAACTCCAGCTCAGCCAGACCCAACACAACCTGAAAAAGGCTAAATCCAAGTTTCCTCTCTGCATTACATAGAACTTTTTTTAAAATTGCTAACAAGCTCTACGTTCCCTCTTGTACTGCCAAATAAGTTATTTTTAGAAGCCACTACTCTTTAAGAACCATGTTACTTCCTCTCAGATGTTTTGGCAGACACATGGGGGCCATGTGGTATGTAAGACTCATGACACTGAATTTAGCCATTCTGAAGATGGATTATAATCCAAATTTTTTACCAAAGGGTCTTAGAGCACTCCAGCTGCTGTGCTACTGCCCAAAAGCATCACTACAACCACAGTAATGCCTTGCAGTAAAGATTGACTGTATTTCTGAATCCTGGAAATGTTTCTAGGATTAGTCTGTTGAAGGAAGAAGATTTTGATGACATTAAAGAGGCTTATGATGAAAATAAGTTATGTTCTTCAGTTCTGCAAGTGCAGAATTTTTGGGTGTGCACAGAGGTAGAACATTAAGCAGCTAGTAAATTTTACTGGCAAAAGTTCAGACAACTATATACTTAGGAATGCACAAGTTGTAAAGAACATATTCCTCTTTTGGACCCTTAAATACTTCCTGTGTCTTACTAGGCACTTAGGTGGTTTTTTTTTGCAGACTTATGTTACATCATAGGAATTTTGTGTACCTTTTAGTAAGCCATTGAAAACTGCCTGAAACATAAAAATAGCACCAGAATTTAGAGGATTCACAGTTGACTCAGCTGACAAAATACTGCTGAATATTTTCCGCTACAATGAACTAAGCTATGTCATAAACTCCTCGTTTTTGACATGTATTTTTAAAGAATTGCATGATTTCTACTTACTGAAATTTTTCTATTTTTGTGTCATGCACCATTAAAAAGCAACTGTGAACTGCCCCACTATATTTCTGATAACATACTAGATATATAAAAAAGCAGTATAAAAATGTTACTGCAAGCAGAGCACAGAGTCTACTTACCAATATTAATTTCATCATCCGTTTCAGCATCTCCAATACACTCAAACTGAAAATCTTGTAAAGACTGTGAAAATTTTTGCACTGCTATGGATAAATCTAGAATTCAAGAAAAAAAAGAAAAACAGAAAATCAGAATTACTCCACTACAATTTCACTGAGCAAGGTTTCATGCATTTCTTCACTAAGTACTTTTTCTGTTTACCAAGTTTCAATCTAGTATCTTTTTTGAACAGTAACCATCACCACTTCAAAATCAAAGTACCTGAGATATCCCAGACACCTGTGAAACATGCTGATGCCAGATTTCAAGTATTTAAACAGGTATTATGTTGGCAACTGAAGAATAATAGCACTTCTTGAAAAATAAGAAATTGGTATAAGAAATCAATATGTAGTGATAAATTGCATATGTAAGTAGACCACTGTTTAAAATACTGCAAGATTAATTTGCAGATTAAAATAAAGCTTATGACAGTTTTTTCATTAACATTATCAGAATAATTACATTCTAATTATTCTGACACACAACACTGTACAATGTTTAGTGTAAAAGCTTTGTAAAATGAAATTGAAGAGTAAAAAATAAACCACAAGTGCTTGACAACCAACTAGGCTGTCCATGGATTATGAGCACTATTTTTGCTGAATTACACAAAGTAATCCAAACTTTATAGCATAAAATTTCATTATAATTGTACGCAACAAACCTAAATAAAGAATATCAATGTAACCACATAAATCTGTTCTGTCCTTTTTTCTTTTTTTTTTAGCTATGCTAATAGCAAATGTAGAGATGAATGTGATAATGAAAGAACTTGGTCAAGACTAAAAACACCACCAGTCCAGGTGAACCCAGAAAACCAGTAAAAACTTTCTACATCCTAGAGGTTGTACCTGTGGTATCTATTTTGATGCTAGGAAACTTGACAATTAAGATTTTGATATCTGCTAAATATAAGTAAAATTTATGGTAAGGATAAGTTATGAACAAAAGCCAGTTTGTAAATTCTGTTTCAAAAGCATTACATATCTGTCTCCATTCTTGGGGATGTTCAAAAGCCATCTGGACATGGTCCTGGCCAACTAGCCCTGCTTGAGCAGGGGGGTTGGACCAGATGACCTCCATAAGTCCCTTCCAAGTTCAGTTATTTTGTGATTCTGTGATTTCTTTAACCCTCTGTTATTGTAAAGTCATAAATATTCTTTTACTTAATGCTGGACACAAAATTAGAGGGGTAACTTATTTCCAGGCAGGAATAAAACCTAGCAAACCAACCACACACATACAACCACAAAACATCATTTAAATATGAACAATGTCCAACAGTAAGAACCATTCCAATATCCTAAATGAAATAAGGGTTGAAAAACCTTTCAATCACCTCCAAATACAAATCCACACAGTAAGACAACTGATTTCTTTTTTAAAGGCAACCACTATCAAGTAACAGAATCCCTACCAGGATTTTGCCGTAACCCTGTATTTATTCAGTGCCCTGTTCCTTTTGTGTTTTTACATGCAGTTATATTAGTATAGAGTATATTAGTCCAACAAGAGAATCATTAGTCTTTAGACAATACAGACATGAACACATTTTTTTATTGTATTAGTAAGGAATTCAATATGTTTATCTGGTAAATTACTGGGGTGTAAAGAATTGGTAAACAAATTTTGTATCTTTTTGATAAATTGCGTGGAAAACAGAAAAGAACGCATCCTTACTGCATCCTTACTGAATATTTCCTACTGTGTAGTACTGAAGGTTATATTATTAAATGTATTAAAAGATTAGATGCTAAACACAGTGTTTCCTACTCTTGTAGAGATGAAAACGAAATAATCTTTGTAAGCTGAAGCACTGCATTTTATGCAAATACAGTATCTTTGATAACTAAGTAAATAATTGTTCTATAGCTGTTAGAAAGCTCTAAACTTGAATTTGTTCACAGTAGGAAGTTTTAAATTTAAAGGGAAGAAACACAGTTTTATTGTTGGCTACTTCACCAGATTACTACAACAAGTCCTAAACCCTTGTACAAAATTGCTGTATACCAACTGATGCCCAAAGGAATTACATGGTCTTAAGGTGACTCAGTTAAAAAGATTCTGTATTGCAAGTGCACTGAAATGTAAAAATTAACTATCACTAATAGGAATGCAGATTTATTTCCTCTGGACAATCTCATGGACTGCCCACGATAAACAGCATCTCTGTGAACGTGAAAGGAAATGAGGGAGGCATGGACTCTCCCCTATCACTCTTCCACATGTGCAGGGTTCAGTGGAACAAATGTCAAGGGAAAGGAAAACAAATTATTAAAATATCCAAGGTGGAGTCTCCATTTTATATTCCGGTTTAGTGATTCATGATGTCAATCTTCCTTTCAGTGTGCCAGCAAATCAGACAGTGCTCATATATTTTGAACCTGAAGGAGGTATATTTAACCTACCTCAGAAATCGTGGGTATGAAGAATGTAATAAATAATTACAGAGCTCATTAGGTAACTTGATAAAATCATTCAGAATTATACGATTTGGAGATGTCTCCCTCTATTTGAGACCTATCCTAATAACTTGAAAGGATTATAAAATATCACAGTAAGATTAAAACTGTTCAATGTAGCAAAGAATAAAATGAAGTTCCAAGATCAGATGTTTCCTGTGACACTAATTTACACATAAGTTAATTTAACCTGAGAGCCTAAAAAATATTATTATACAGAAAATTTCATTCCTAGAGACTAGAATAAGAATTACTGTGCAAGACCTCAAAGTTCAACATTGCAGTTGAACCACCAACACTGGACCAAGAGGTGCAATTGGTTATATTTATCACTTTCTTTCTTACGAACATTATCACTTTAAATGATTACAAAAGTCACCTAGTCACAGGAAGGACCAGTTGTGCAATAAGCAGATCTCCTTTAAGAGATACGAAGATTCAAAACTGAATTAAAACAGATTTAAGAGCAACTCTGTCTCCAATCAAGAAGAGACAAATGATGGAAAAAATCAGGGAAATGGAGCAGAGACTTCACCCAGCTCCACAAGATGTCACTTATCACTGTATATCCTAAAGTCTTAATGTCACCAAGAGCCCTGTGAATACATGCTGCTGCTGCCTCCAGACTTAGAAAGGTAAATCATCACTCCAAATAAATCACCTTTTTAGCATCTGCAAGTTATGTGACACTACAAGTGTTACTCTTACTCAGCATGACCATTGTGAAGTCATGTCCCTCTTTCCATTGAATCCATGTGAACTAGGATATTTCAATTAGCCTATGACAGAAATTTTCTTTCAAGCAGAGACAACCGATCTTCTAAGTTACTATAAAAACGTCACAAGCGTTATTGACTAGCAGTACAACTCTATCATACAGGGAAGGACGGCTGCTCAAAAGTCTCAAAGATACCATAAACATTGTTGATCCTGCTCTTCTGCAGGCACTCAAATAATGTAATATCTCTGAGTACTAGCAAAGGAACGAAAATGCACTCTGATATCCCTTATTTGCCAGAGGGGTGAACTGCTAACCAGCAATTCTGTTAGCATGTGTTTTCTGAGAGTAGTCACTTCTATCTTTTGTTCACTGTTTTTCCCCATTCCAAAGGAGGATTCAGTTCAGTTTTGCAGAGAGGCATATACTCAAGAGTAGCCATCTACACACTACTTACGGTCAGTGGAAGGAGATAACTGAGACAGAGTTGCCTGTTTTATTAAGGGCTGCAGCAAGACAACTCTGACAGAGAAAGTACTAAAGAAGCATACTACAGTGTGGTGGGAAACCATAAAAGGGTAATTGCAGCTTAACAACAACAAAGTAATATAACACCAGTATTAAATATGGATACATATAATACCAACCATCAGTATCATAGAGCTAATGAAAGAATCAAATCAAAGTCATCATCCATTCAGGAAAGCCACCAAGGAATCAGGAAATGCACTATTGTATTGTACTTCTTCCTAAAGTTTTATACTTTTGATCAATCTGCTTAACATATTTATTCAATAAAAAAAAAATGGAAAAAACCCTCTGAATTACTCTAGAAGTCAGGATTTTTTACGATTTCCTTTGTTTGAAATTGCCAAAAATTAGCATGTAATTTGAACTGTAACATATTATCTTATTTTAAGCATCAGATAGGACCTTACAGATGGATATAGGGTGATAAAACTATGATCCAGACCCTTTGTATTACTAGAACTGTTCAACTTTCTTGTCCTAGATTCATTAAAAACATAATAAAATAATTTCTTATATAGAGCCTTGAGGAGGAGGAGGAGTGAACAACGCATTTCAACAGTGTGATGAAACGATGGATGCTGTTACCTGAAAGATGAAAAAACGAGTGTATGTTTTGGCACAGCATATCACAACAAGAATTAAGTCCTACAGATAAGGACATTTGACAAGATTTCTACAAGTTGGTAAGTGCAATCAATTTTTTATTGGGCTGGGGAGGATGTCATGTGTGTGGTTTTGCCAGTCTAGTGTCTGGAAGAACAGAAGAAAGCCCAAGCTTTGGATAGGGATCAATCAATCTACAAAAGAAGAAATTTTATGCACTTGCTAAGGACCCATATCCCCTCCCTAGCAGCAGCCTGAAAGAAACTGTCCCCAGCAAATACATCAAAGTCTTTCCACTTGTTTGCTTACAAAGATGACTTCATTAGCAAATGCAGTTCCAATAACTAACATTCTTCCCGACTGATGTCAATCATCGTGGAAAAGCTTGGTATCATTCCCTGGGTTAATAAAGAAAAACAGCAGTTGAAACCTAGCGAGAAAATTAAACATGCCTAAGTGAACTTCTGAGCGCCAGCTGGAATGCAGTAAATGGGACTTCAAACAACAGATGCTCTGGTTAATATAGTAACAGCAACATATCTGTCGATCTGACATAAAGCTAGTTATTATCACATGGCTTCAAAGACAGCAGAAACAAAGAGGCGATGGTTGAGCTGACAGGATATTACAGACAATTCTTCAGTCAGCTGAATTTCAGGGCAGTTGAAGACTTGGAAAGAAGACCACGTATGGTCATCTTTGGTGTTACAAACCTTTGAGGAGTATGATTCCACTACTAGATATGATTAGACACATTGTGGTGCCATGCTTGATGAGCTATTGCATTTGGTAATGCATTGATATTTAAGTTTATTAAAACCCAAGCTACTCAACAAAACTGAGCATTAAGGTACCATAATACATGAATAAAACACAGCAGAAATTGAATGATATTTCAGAGTACTTGATAAAACAGCATGCTGCTATGCAGAAAATAATTTATTTAGTTCACTGACTTCTATGCCTCAGTACCTGAAAATGAGTTATCATTGTGGGGTTTTTTTAATTGTTTACAAATAAATTTATTTTCTTGATTTATTTCATAAGCAACTCTCATGCCATAAAAATTTCTCTGGTTAAGTTATCTAAACACTTGAAAAAAGCAGTTTTGTATCAGAGACATTATTACTGTGACACAGCAGCTATGAGCATGATTTGCAGCATTCTTACCACACTAATGACAGAAGGAAGCATTTAAAAATTCATATAAATGAAAAAAGGGCTTTCAGTATTATAAATACAAATCTGTAAAACACTATTTATTCAGAAAAATACTCGTGCGATACATGACTCCTTAAATAGTTCATGACATGCTTCTTTATAGTGAAGATGAACAGGGAACTTCCTTGGCTTTGTTATTTTATGAGAGAACAAGCTTCAAGGATGCGAGCTATATCAACAGCCAGAAAAAAGCTGGAGAAACAAGAACACCCCACTGAGAAGCACTGAACTTCAACAGCTTCTGTGTTTGCTACAGTCAATTCAACTGTAAGTAGAACATGTCACAGTGGGACATCTTTTTTCCACATCATAGACAGTAAACACAGCAGCTGGCAGTACAATTACATTTAGGCAGTATGAATGATTAAGCAGTTAAAAGCAGTGATCATACAAGATAGCATACATCACTACTATACTTCAAATTTCTTCCTGGCTTAAGGGCTTTCTCATTAAAATCCCAGCTTCATATTTCTTAATTCAGAAAACAGCACCAAAATGCATTTTCTTCACAGTTTTTGTCTTTCTGCTGTTCATCACTCACTACTAATTTAAAACAAAAATTAAATGAAGATCAATGGATTTAGGTAATTGTCATATACAGATAATCTTTCTATTTCATAACATATATGGTAGCAGGTCAGCACAAATAAGAGGACCTGAAAAGGTCTTACAAATTAGTCCAGTAACAACCTTGAGCATGGGAATGTTGGCACATGTCAGTAATGAAATTAATTCCTTCCACTGTACATGAAAAGAATTCTGGGGTTGGCTGCCAGAACAGGTAATCCCAACTTAATAAAACACCACCACCATAACACATATCCAGATCACCTATAGTTAGAGAGCAATTTAAAATGCACGTTAACATGCCTTTTAAACACCAACAAAAGATCTGTATAATCAGTTGATACAGCTTCTGACATTTTGGTTTCATGACTTTCGATACTAGAGTGCTTCTTTTGCATGGAATATTTTCCATGTTTCTTGTATTGTTAGAAGTCTACTTGACGAAATCATTTACATGCACTTGTTACCTTTACTTCTCGGTTGAGTTAATTTGTGGATTAAGTTAACTTTTCTGATTGTCGTAAGAAAATAAAGGACACCAAAAACCCACCAAAAACAAAAAGAAAGAACTCCCCTGTTATGAGTAATCACATTTTATCAAAAGAATTGCAGAATAATTTAATTTGGTAAAATGCAGGGCAGGCTGGCACAGAGTAGAGACTATGTGCAAGGGCTGACGGAGCGAATGCTGGCCACTTGCTGTAATACCTTCTAAAGAAGCCACAAGAAAAGACCACAGGGGAATACAGAATCCAGTGCCCAGTGCCAAACATTTTGAAGCTTTAGGGCCATTGCTCTGTATTGACACAGTCTTTCATTGTTGCTCTCAATGAACTCTTTATTCCCTTTATTTGCCAGCTTCATCAGTGTATATATTCTTTGCCAACTTGCTATTCATGGAACAAAAATCAGCAACTAAAATAAACAACTACCTATCCCTACAATCTCACATTACTTTTCCACCCTAGGCTCTATGTTTTGCTCTTAATTTCAGGGAAGCTAATTTCTTCGCACAATCTCCAGGGAAAAGACATCAGGAGAATATGTCAACATGTAGCCCATGCATTGCTGCATTCCTGTGGGGTTACATAAGGCACTATAGCAGTGTGAAATTCTTCAGTGTCGTTCTCTTAGCCATGAATATTTCCATGAGAAAAATGCACAATTTACTTTCCCATTCTAGTAAGCACTGAGAAATCCCCTTGATCAAATGCAGCAAAATCCCCACTTTCTTAACACTATGATGCAAGAGCTATTGAAAAGTCTGTATGTTCTATAAACTTCATAGCTATTCTTACCAATATTTTTAAGTCACAAGTTCCTCATGTTAGAAACTTGTGCAGTACTTTGGATATTCTTAGTATTTCTCTATGGTTAAGAACTAAATCCAACACAGTCTTGAAGACATTCCAGGAACAGAACACTGACATTTAATGAAAAGGGGATTTTTATGCCACATTTGCATGCTTACTTGATAAAAACATACTAAAACTTCCCTGAAACATAACTGTTGCACCAAATAATATACATACAAAAGACAATGTTGGCAATATTCCATCCCTCTCTTCAATATTCCTCTCCTTAACTCAACTCATCTGTAGATAACCTTATTCATATAATCAGGAAAACAGAAAGAAGTGAATTTTAGTTTAGTATGCAAAAGCTGTAAAGCGTATAAAAGAACTAACTTGTTTTGACTTCGCATAATTATAAATACATGAAAGAATGAAAATGCAGCTAAAAATGTATAACCATCAATGAGAATGACATTGATATGTCAATATGCTTCTCTAAAGTTAAGGCATATATATACTTCATAGTTCTTTACCATATTGATTGATGTAACTTTATTTTGTTTCAATACTCCCACATTCTTGTATTTTATTTCTGATTATCTCATTGCTACAAAATTCATTATTTTAGTTGATAACACTGTTTAACAATACTGCTGCACTTGATTGGAAGACAAATTGACTATGCAGGGAATTACCACAGCCTAAGCCTTCCAATCATCAAACCATATTCACAGAATTACACTTTACAAGTGACTAACCATATGGTTAAAAACAGAACAGAAAATTTTGCTTTGCTACCGTTGCAATTTTTTACAATATTTTTCCACAAATACTGTTAAAATTTTTAGAAAGCATTTGGTTTCATTTTACTTCTGAAATTGTAAAGACTGGTTGTAGTGTATAACTTAGTACTATTTCTAGTATATTATATTTTTATAAATTACATTCAACCAAAAGGTTTCTATACAATGACAGTTTTGCAGATATGCTTATTTTCATCCTGTAAGTTTTTTGGCCAAGATCCAATGTAAGGATTCCAATATTTCTAAAACTGGAATATTCCAGCATTTTTTCTCTCTTGGAGAAAAATAAATATTTGAAAACAAGCATATTTCCCCGTTTTTTTCTCATTCTCAAATAACTGAATATCAGCACTAACTCATCTGCACTCTTTCAGTATTTTCCCTGTTTGCTGATAAAACTATTCCAGAGTTCTCTATCAGGACTATCTCAACTCTTTAGCCTAAATTTTTCACCGCTCAGTAAGACATATGAAACACACTCAAGAGGAAGCTAAAACTGTATCTGGTATAACATACAGTAAATAACCACTCCTTTTCCATTTTCTTGTTTAAGGATGTATCTGACATTCAAGTTGCTTGCTTCAGTTGAGGGTTATATGCCACCCTTTCCACAAGCCTACTGCCTTTCAATATATTTTCATACACTCTCCAGAGGGATGCAATTTGCTGCTCCCCAACTTACCATGTACACCAGAGGAGTCTGGGTCATGGTGGCATGCAAGATCTTATAGTTGAGCCACATGATGAAACTTTTGGTCACGCAGTCATCACACACTAATTCTCACACTACAAAAGCATATTAACAGTAATACTGGCAAGAGCCTTGTGCAATCTCAAGATGATGTAACTCAAGACTGCTCTAAAATCTCAGATGTAAGTGTACAATCTCTTTCAGATGTCTGTATTGCTAATGTAAATAGCACACCAAGGTATCCAATTCAACAACACACAGTAGTGTAGAATTGTTTGGCCAACATCAAACACCGTGCCCATGCCAGATTCTCTCCCTTTTTTACATACAATTAATTACAGGTTTGTTCCAATAGTCATTTGAATTACCAACAGCTTGAAGCAACAACCTTAGTGTAAGATTATACAGAAATCCTAAAGTATCGGAAAAAGCTAGAATGTTAACTTTTCCTCCTACACTTTCCTTTTTTTTTTTTTGTTAGCTATTCATATCTTCTTCTATATCATTTTACTTTTAACTTCTGCATATTTTTCTACCACTCCATTATCAAGCCTAGGTTCCTAAACTTTCTTCACTGCAAACTTGCTTTGACCCTCAACATACTTTCTCTTGCTCCTTCTGGGGATTTTAAATGCTCTTTCATGATCTTCCACATTCTTCCCCCACCCCATGGATGTTTGTTTCCCAGAACAGCGTCAGCCTTTTCCAGGGAGCTGGATCCACAGCCCAATCTTCCCCCCCCCAGACTCTTTCAATGAAAGATGGTTTATCAGGCTTGCTGCCTCATTTCTCACTCCTCCTGGCACATCCCAGTGACAGTGAGCAGGCAGAGAAGCACCACAAAAAAGAGGACAGAGAAACCAAGAGCAGATGTTGCCAGAGGTTGAAAAAGCAGAGAGTGATTTCCTGTCTGGTAACTAGGGAGTTGCCAGAAAAAACATGGGAATTCCCAGATTTCTAATGCAACGTAACGTATTGGTACATCAGATGATTTTTTAGTAGTACTTTAAAAGACACTTTTCTCTGTTCTTAATCCTAAAATGTACCCAGAGAAATTTAAAAAATGCATGTGCCTATTTATAGAAACACAAAGCAATATACGATATTAAAATTTCACAATATAATTAAAGTCTATGCTGCAACACATACATAAGGAGACACAGTTCTGACAATTTGGACAAGATCAGTTCTGCTAGGTCAGTGTGGAGTACATCTAGAATGAGATGCAATTTTCCAACTACCATCCCTCCCAAAATAGGGGAAAAAATAAAAAATAGGGTTATTTCTGGTATGAACAGGGAGCTTTAAGAAGCTGCTTCTAGGAAAACCAAGAATAAATCAGTGCAGCAATTATCATGCAGATCTTCAGCTGTAAAAATTTCTGCAATATATCTTCAAATGCCTTTATGTGCCATGATTTTTACTGTAAGTAGATTCCCCCATTCTGTGAAAAGAGCTGCTCAGAAAAGGATCAGTCACATTGGCCTGTGCTGGATGGCGGGGGAGGGATGAAAGGAATGAAAGCAGTTATCAAGGCATTTGTAAGTAGTGAGCTCTTGGAACAACATTAGAGTTGAGGGTCATGGGAAACAGAAGCATTGCTCACCCTTCTTCCTGGCAGAGTTTTCTGCACTTGGGCAACAAAGTAAAATGTGTTGTAAGACCAGAAGGAGGAGGAGAGGGAAAAAAATTAAAATGTGTATATTTAGCCCATTTAAAAGGGAAAAAAATACTACCATTCTGCTTTAAAGGAAATGAAACACTCTCTCTATGAAATTCTTTCAGGCTCTTAGAGCTCAGGAATACAACACTTGATTAGATTCCTTTGATCAGACAACTAATATCACAGTCACACGAACTTCAGTACTGCACATAACAGGGTTGGAGTGTGGGCGGTGAGAGTTCTAACACACACACACGAACAGATGTAAGTAACATTTGTTTAGAGAACCAGATATGCACTTCCAGACATGGAGAACGGAACTGAGAGCCCTAAACAAGAAGGATTTTGTTCAGTGACATTAAATGTCACTACTTATCTTGACCAAATTTGGCCTAAAGGACTGACTTGCATTTGGTTTACCACAGAGCCAGTTCACTACACAGCCACTTCTCACTACTTAGAGAGAATGGATAGCAAACACATCAGTCTCATAGAGCAAACAAGCTTAACATGCTACTTAAACCCTCTTCTACCTTTAAAATATGAAAGGAATTCAGAAAATGCAGAGATGAGAGCCATGAAAGCACTTAAAAGCCCTAAAGATACATTTTTAAGGGTTTAAATTAAACCACTTGCAGTATCTTAAATGCAAAAATCTGTAACCAAAATACCTACATTCTAACAACGGGAGAAAAGTACCAGCCAAATGAAATATGTTTCATTAACTAATGAAATGCACAACTACTTCAGCAGGTGATCTCCTGTTGGTACAGCTCAGGAATGAAGCATTCCCAAAGAGTTTGGAGTTAAGTCCAATTCGCATGTGACTATTTCCTGAACAGTTAGTTATGTAATAGTTTTTGCACCTTACTTTCCAGATATATTGCATTCAACCAGAGAGAGAAAGAAATAACTCCTGTAAAAAACAGTACTCATATGACGTTTCTCTCTATGTAAAAAACTATTTCAAAGAATAGACTCTTTGTATTAAAAAAAAAAAAAGAATCAGACTCATTTTGTTGGACTTTTTTACTTAAGTAACTTCTCAAACAACACTAAGGAACCTGAATGACCTTTTGCTGAAGTCTGTCTAGTTTTTCTTAAGTCAAATAACTTTTAAGAACGACCAATGAGGCTTCAATATATTTCGTCTAATGTTTTTTTCAACTTTTAATTCTCTGGAATTTTGTTCTACTTTCCTGTCACAAAAAGATTTTGGAACATTTGACAGCATCCTCTTGTTATCTTCCTGGCAGAGTGACATCCTTTAATTAATAATCTTACCATCCATTAGTACTAGTAGTGTTTATATTATGGTATGTGTGATGAGTTCTGAACTAACTATTATCACTCACAAATGAGACCTTTTCATTAAGCCAGACAAATAATAACTAGGTTGTTTTATTACTGTACATTTTTAGGCAGCATCAGGAAACAAAATAAATACTAGTAATTGTATGAAATTGAGGATAAAGAAACAGAAATATCATTAATGCAATTCCATCAAGCCATGAGAAACCTGAATTTAAAAACTATGTACAGATTTTGTCTTATTCCTTGATACCATCCTTGATACCAAAGATGCAGGGAAGTGAGACAAAGGTAAATGTAAGAAAATGGTAAGAATACCTTGTTTAAAGAAATGCACATGCAGTAATCAGCCTGAAAAGGTAACTGGGGAGCCACAAGAGCTCTATAAAATCACAAGTAGTACAGAAAAGATGGCAAGAAGCAAGCTCAAAACAAAGAAAGAAGATGCTTTTTCTTAAAATATGTAGTTAAATAATGAATCTCCCTACCACCGGATGCTGTGGATATAAAAATTTATGTGGGTTTGAAAAAGGACTAGACAAGTTCACAGAAGAAAAATCTACTGAGAGCTATTAAAGATATAACTAACCCCTTGCTCAGGAAATCTTCAAGCCCCAAACCACTGGAGGCAGAGGAAGCATCACTAGGTTCTTCCTGCTGTTATTCTCTACCCTAGGCAGTCAGTGCTGTGCATGAGAGAAAAACACAACTCACAGCAAAGCACTCATTCATATCTAAAGACAGGATGCAAAACCAGATAAGCTTCATGTCTGACTCAACGCACTCGTTTATGCTCTCTGTAGGAAGATTTGGACACATATATTTTGCAATAGCTTGAATGTCTCAAGACACCGGTAGCTGATCACCACCATCTGCTAGTAGGAGGTTACCACTCTCATGGATGAGCTGATAGGCCACCAGGGGTAAGCCCTCTTTAGCCATGTATCAAGGGTCATGTATTTTACCAACAGACAAAAACAAAGGAGAAGGAGCTGAGTTCACACTACAAAATTAAGGATCATGAAAATTTTTTATCTTGCTGGCTGAACTACGGGTGATGTTCTCCAGTGTATGAGCAATGATGGGCAGATGAAAGCTGTATCATCTTCAACTGCTCCAAAACCGGAGGAGGTAGACCATTATGCCTTTAGTTATATTATAAGGCTGTAATTCTCCCAGCAAGGACTTGTTTAGTGATTTGTGCTATGAGGTAAAGTAAGCGTAACTTTTAACAGTAAAAATAACTGCATTATTAAATAAATAGCTGACAAAAAGTTGATTTGGGCTACTAAGCCCAAATAGCTTGAATGAAGACTGATTATACAACTTTACTCCTTGCACACATTTATTATCTTCATCCTCCTCCTTCAAAACTTTTCCTAACTTAGTTCTTAGCACAAGGGTAATCACCATGCAGACTTCTATTCATGCTTGTTTTTTAACTCAGAGTGCAGTATTGCTCTCTCCTTCTCCCACTATTGCTCACTGCATACCATCCAAGTCTAGTTATGAACACAGAATTATCTCAGTCCTCAGGCAAGCCAAATCTAGGAAAAGAAGTATATTTCTATGTCATATCCACCTATTTAATAGATGGAGATGATGAAAGCAAGACTGCCTAAGGCCACACATACCAAAATGGTGATTAGGCCTTGTTGGTCCCTACTTGATGCACATTATTGCAGATGCCATTCCATCAGACCAGAAGATGATAACCAGAGCTGCAAACAATGCAGTTCCCCACACTTCCCCATCTCTAAAAGGAGACTTCTGCCACTTCTTTCTTCCAAGGAAGTATAATTTTAAAAAATAGTTTTATATTAAAAGGAGAGAAGAAAATCCCAATATCATTAAAAATAAAATGAAAAAGAAAAGCAGTACAACATTATTTTGATCCATATAATGCGGGCCCTACAGAATGCCCAGTTACTCCAGTTACAGCAGTTGTGCTTTCTATCCAAGTCAGCCTCCAGGAAAACAAGAAACACCCCACACGCAAACATGCCTGCTTGCTTAACTGTCACTTGCTAAACTTTAGTTCAAGTATCCTTAAAATAACCCAAAAACAGAAACAAAAGAAAACTGAAACAACACCAGGACAGAACTATTAAGGTTGTCACAATTAAACTCTGATGTTTCTTAATCAGAACAGTTTACATTTGCATAATTTTAATATAAGATTTTTGTATATAAAATGTTTCATCAGTTTTCAGGTGCTGCAGGATATTATTCCTCTTTTTTAAAAACATATGAATTCTGACTAAGATTAATTCCAACTAAGATTTCAATCTAACTTCATCACAGCTCAATCTCAAGAATCAGTGTCCAGGGGAATATTGAAGAGACAGGAAATAGAGTTTCCTTGTTTGCATAAAAGTTTCCTTGTTTGCATAAGAGTTGTAGAGGAAGCCCAGACAGGTTTTCTCCAAGAGAAATGGGAAAAAATCCTTCTTGAAAGATACAACACTGAAATATCTGATAACTAAGCTTTTGGAAAATATCCACCGAGCTTGTTTCCACAGATGGTGGAAAAGTCAATAATGAGTTAATGAGTCAATAATTTACTGGGAGAATGAAGAAAAAAAATAGAAACACTTTGAGCCTGAACGAGTTATTTTATATTAAAGAATTCATAATGCAAAATTTGGTGTTTAACTCTAAAACTGTATTTTTATCCAAAGACTGACTGTAGAATGTCCCTGACATCACCATAATATTATTTTCTCTCCAGTATGCTGTAAGAAGTTGCACTTAGAGTACGAGTTTTGCATGGCTCACAGTTTGTTGACTTCCTGGATTTCCATTCCATCACAGTTTCCTGCTCTCCCTTTTCTCAATGACAAGTGGCTTAATGGAGCTGTAGATTCCATTTCAAATGCCCAGCAGAACTTAACATGTTGACTTCTCTAGCCTCTATTTAATAGAAGTGGAAACTTCCATTAAATGATACTTTGCAAAAAACATGGGAATTCTTAGCAGCTTAAAACCAAACAAGCTCTGCAACTGGACACAAATCTGAAATCAGCAATTCTTTTTAAAATGTGGCTGGAATTCTCTGTGGGGTAAAAAGTTACAGTTTGTCTAGAAAACATTTGTTGTTTACAATGAGCAACAGGAACCAAACAAACAGAGCACATAGTAATTTGGATTTTAGACATTGCTTTCCAAACGCAGTATTTTTTCCTTCTGTGAGCATGTAAAATGCTTTAACTGCAATGGATGGCCCTCTCAGAGCTCCATGTCTCTTGACTGTATCCTTTTTCATCTGCAGTTGAACATGTACATAAATATGAATCAATGAACAGTCTGTGGTCTTTCAATTACTCAAGAGACTACATAAACAGCCAAATAAAACACCTTCACCAAACATTCATGTTAGCTTCCTTGACATAAACAAACAGAGCACATTAAAATATCATCTGCAAGAGGAAAAAAACATAGCAATAAATAGGTGGGGTGGGGTGGTGGGGAAGGAGGAGGGGTGTGATGTTTATTATTTTTAATTCTTTTATTTAATATTACAGCAACCAATAAGCAGATGGTTTTACAGATATCTTTGGCTCTAACATGCAGTGCAATACATAGTTTCTCCAAAGAGGTCAATTCGACTCTGTTAATTGGTTTTGAATTCAAGACCCCCAATCTACATATTGTCAAGAGAGATCATAATGACTCCTGCTGACTGTTGTAATAGCTCAGCTATTAAGGACTCTGATCCTTTGGCTCCCTAAACATACAATGTATCATAACATCTCTTATCAAGCCAATTATTCACAAAGACAGGCTTGCTAAATCCTTTTACAAGCACCTTCCAATAGAAAACAATACTCCTGGGATCCACTCTGGACAGACAAGTGACCAGAACACTGATAATAATCAGAGCTACCTCAGTGCAAGCTGGTCACATTCATTACTTAGTAGCCAAAAACCTAGTAAGTTTAACTTTGATATCATACCCCCAAGCTAAATCATAAGTCAATCTCCATAATGACCAGAAGAGAAAATAAAAAAATATCACTGTGGAATAGTAATTATAAACTGGATACAGACAGGTAAAGACTGCTCTTGAAATCAGTGTGGGAAGCAGTAATTTTAAATACTATGGATGAGAGAATCAATATGAAGTTTGACATAAACAGTCTTATTGAGAATTATTTTCCTGTTGATTTTGGAGACCACCAAGATATGTACACAGTTACTAAGAAATAGAACAACAACTAAGTCAAACAAAAACTAGGACTTACAAGTGCCAGTTTTTCAGTACACTGAAGTTTCTTTTTTTTTTTTGGTGCCATTCCTTCCTCCTCCTATTTCTAACATGAAAAATGAAACTTCTCTTCCCTCAAAGCAAAACAAAATCCAATAATAACCCTCAAAAGTTCAGCCTTAGCAGCAAAATTTAGTAAAGTTTTCAAATTAAAAAGTCACCTTGAACTGAATTACGCAAGAAGCTAAAAGATTATGCAGCTGCTAACTTTACTAGTTGGTGTATAGCTTCTCAAAATATATTTGAAAAAATTATTTTAAAATTCATGTTGTTGTCTTACTGAATGAAAAAACAGAACATGTTTCTGGATGTGCCTAATAGCCATATCCTGCTTTTTATCATCTCTCCACAGGCAGGCAAAGCAGAAGGGCTTGAGAGAGTTTTCGCTTGGAATAAAGACTTACAGCTTGAAGCCCTGATAACTTTCAAGTGTATGTGTAAATGATTATTGGGAGAAAAATAAAATAATAGTACATTTACTGCAATAGTCTAAACCAGTAGTTACCTAATATATCCTTATCACGGTGTCGTCTGCCTGACTGCAGTAGGGCCTGGTAGAACTATTCCTGATCAAACTTATCACTGACATGGGTTATTTTAAAATTAAATGCAGCAGGCTATGCAACACTCAAGGTAACAAAAGATAACCTGAAAAATAAAAGATACTGTTTTTTTCCTTTCCATAAGAAGTGTAAAGTAACAGAATGATAGATCTAACATGAGCTGGAAATAATGAGTAGCATGAAGATTGCTGTAATAAACTCAGAGATACTGGAGACACAGTACATGGTCTGAATTAAAAAGTGATGGACAGAAAATTTATCTATTACCTGGTCTTAAAAAAATTTCCTTTGACCATTTCACTCAGCATTGAAGGAATCTCTATGCACAACTTATAGAGTATTTTTATAACATAATTGTATTTATGCTGAATTTAACTTTGATAAAAATTTCCATCCTTTGCAGAATATGTTTTCTTCATGTTCTAGGATCAGTCTTTTTGCTATAGAATTTTCAATTAAAAAAAAAAAACAAACAAACAGAAGAGCAGAGTTAGTAAATATCCAATAGCACAAGATTCTGACACCTTCAAAAAAGGTACCACCTTCTAGTGGGACAGCTAAAGGCCATGATGGGGAAATTTATTAGATATCATTGATCATCTTTTCCTAGGTGTTCATGCCCAAAGGTATGGTAAAAGCCTAGCATATTTTTTAAGCACAGAATTACTAAAACATATTTTTCCACATAAGACATAATTCATATAATTCTTCCTTGGGACTGTATGTTGAAAAGGAGAGCAAGTCCTGAGAATAAATTCTGAAGTGGGAATGGGGGAGGTGGGGGAGGTCTAATCTTTTGCTGGAAGCACAGAAGAAACATGGATATGATTTACCAAAAGAGCAGGTTGTACTATCATGATTATTGTTTCCTGAACAGGTTTGAGCAAACTCTAATTATCCAAGATGGTTTTTCCTTCTCCCCTTTGTCTGGAACCCTGAAGACTGAACCCAGTTGATTTTTTCTCATTGGTTCAGAAGGCCCAAAGATTATCCTTTCTTCTTGAACCCCTCTCAGGCCAACTTTTTTCGTACTTCTCCATTTTCAAATGATAGGACTAGCACTGAGTTTCTCTCCGCAATTTCTAGGAAACATTGTGTTAGTTCAAAACCTCTCCAACAAACACAGGGGACAAAATTATTTTGCTCATCTTACTTTCCAAAAACCTACTTGTTTGGACAATAGCTTTTCACAGTAACTGTTTTTATTGCCTTCATTTGAATTCATAAGCTACAGAGAATAGACTTCCTCTTCTGTGGCATTCAGTGTAATAAAAAATCAATCAGAATTGTAAACACTCATAGCAGGGGGGCTGAAACTAGATGATCTTAAAGGTCCCTTCCAGCCCAAACCATTCAATGATTCTATGATGAAAGGTAGCTGCCTAGAGCTCTCACACTCACAATCAGCAGAAGAGATGTCTGACAACAGCTTCAAAAAGATTCCACACCTTCCCCTAAAATACTTTATAAATTGGAATTGGTATTGTCGGGAAGTGTTTCTACTCACTGATAAAAGCAAAAAACCCAAACCCACATAATCCTAGGAACAGGCAAAGGAGTAAGACATTAACAAAGATTGTTCTCAGATATGGACATAACTCACCTGGATGGTAACAATAAAAAAAGGAATACCTGGGGGTCCTTGCACAACAGCTTTTTGAGTGAAGAGATATGTATTTCTAAAAAATCACATTCCAGTGAGAATTCAAGAGCTTTTAGCACTTGCTCTTTTATACACCTGAAAATTTCACTAGTAACCTACACAAGCCTCATAATATTTTACAGTCAAAAAAAATCTTTTCATTTTAAGACCAAGGTAGGACAGTAGTAGAGCTGTAGAGGTAGCAGAAGACTCTTCTTTTAAAGCTTCAGTTTTGCTAAGTACTGAAGTCAACAAAGTGCATATTCCAGCTGTGTGAAACTATTTATCTTGAAAGAAACACAAGAGGATGTGGGCTTTAAGCCAGTAAAATATTCAATAATCTGGAATCTTACAGGACAGACTAACCAAACTGGTTTCACAACTGCCAGTGCATGGAGGCAGCAACGAGTACTTAACTCACTTGCACCAGCTTCTTATAACAGAACCAAACTCTAGTATATCTTCTATATTATCACAATTAACACTTCTTTTTCCTGCCAAATATTTCCTTTCTGAAACTTAAAGGAGTTTACTATTTATCAGAGCCATCGTAAAATCTAGAGATCAGATTTGAAAAAGGGTGTTAACACTAGTAACATATTTTGCTGCTGATACAGGTGTTTAATAATCGGCTTTCACTTCTTCCTTTCTTGAAAAGCAGCAACCTTAAATGTCAAGGAGGTGAGGAGACAGAGGAACATTACATTTAGGAAACACACACTACTGCACATAGAAAAAAATAATTATATCCACATAGTGATGGTATTTACATTAGTTTTAATTTTCCTGAAATCTCTTGGAATTATCTTGGAATCCTGAAGTTCTCTTGGAATCACTGTAGACAGTTATTTTATAATATCGACTGCACAATCAGTGACAGTAAGAAATATTAAGGCCTAGTAGAGAAAGAAAGCACAAAGCAGAAATTATTATTTGATGCATTCACGCCTTGAATATTCCATGAAGTTTCTTGCAATCCAACACAGAATGGGCACAGTTACCACAAAGAAGGCACAGAGATGGTTGACAAAGGACAACCACAGTGATAGATTTGATTACTTAAAAGCAGAAACAAGCTAGACTAGAACTTTTCAGAGAAACTGGGGAACAAAACATGCAAGAAAGAAAGAAAAGAAAGGTTTTAAAAAAAAAAATCCAAACCCAGATGAATAGGTCAGGCAATGTATACAGGCAACAGCTACTATTTCTCATAGAACAAAAATTGTCATCATCAGATAAAATAACCAAGCAGCAGGCATACAACAAAGGAAGCACTTTTGCCCCTGCAGCGAACACTTAAATCGTGAAACTTCTCATTTGCTGTCACAGACTGCTCTGGAGTCTAACAGAACACCTGGAATCCAGATCCAGGTTAGATAAAACCCTTTCTGAAAAGGGGTTATTTGAGGACACTTGGAGGAACTTTAGCAAAAGGCTACCACAATTTAGAGATGCTCTTTGTCTGACATATTTTAGAAGATAAGTACTTCTGTGAGGGTCACTGACTGCTCAGTTTTAGTCTGGAGATCTGAAGGCATTGTGGCTGGCTCTGCTGAGCCTGCAGAGAGGCTGACATATCTCTAAAGTTAAGTAAGCTCACAAGCTCCAAAACCTGTATTTCAGTAATAATAGGACTTAATTAATGACTACATTAATTTGTTCCATGGGGAAACAATCAGGTTTTGCAGAAGTGTCCTATCACTTTATGTTTTTCAGTTTTGTTTTTTTTTTTGTTTAAAACAAAGAAGGTTTTCATATACTTGACATCCTTTTAGAAGCAGAAGCCAGCTTTTGGAGAGACCAAATTCCATGTCATATATCTGGATCTCACCATAAATCCTTCCTCCTAAATTTCTTCACGAGGCATAAATGAAATCCTTACACTGGAATGAATGAGAAGTTAATGGAGTATCAGACTTCACATCTAAAGAGCCAATGTACTTTTAATGAAGTTTAAGAAAATAGTATGACAAAATTTCTACTGGACAGTATGACAGCAGCATGAGAAGTTCTACTGCAGTGATAGTAGGTATTATCTGAATAATCTGTTTAGCTTCAGAAAAAAAATGCTGAACTCCAATGTTATTTTAATAAAATATATTAATCAACTGTTTTAAGATCCCTCTCCTGTGGGAAACCAAGCAGGTTTCCCTAAAAAATAATATAAAATAATAAAAAATGCCTGTTTTATAAGTACCCAAATCAAATTCAAACAGTAAATAAAATTATAAAACCATATTTAACATTATTATATATAATAACTTTTTTAGATAACACTTTTTTTTTCATTTTTAACTAAAGACTTATGTAGAAACTGAGATGGAAGTGAAATCCTCCATGAAACTTAACAGATGTTTAAATTACTCAACACCTACTTATATACAGTAAGAGACAAAGTGCTAGTTATGAAGACGGACAGAAGTCAAAGATAAATCTCCCCAAATCACAGGTTTTATTTCACTGTGGGACAACTGTGACAAGAAGAAATCAAGAAGTCTGCATACAACTGGTCTGATCTGGATATCTGCCAAGAATCCAGACGTGGGATTTTGATATGCAGAAACTCCAACTCCCACTGGTACAGAACCTCATAGTCTCTGCTCCTATTGACTGCACTCAGCCCATCCTGCATACCCCAAAAAGGGGCAGGGGGCATCAAGATTTATATCACTTAATACATTTTAAAAAGAACAATCAAACAAAACAAAGTATCAAGCCACCGAAACATCACAGCCCAACTCACTAAGTGTTCTCTTGTAAGAGTAACACTCTGTCTTGTGTTTCATTCCATCTGTGCAAATACATTGTTGTTTAAGTGCCATTTTAATTTACAAAGAGACAAGAGATGTGTTTATTAAAATACCATCAATTCCTCTGGATACATTAAACGTTCAATAAAACATTGCAAGACTGACCCTTGACCCAGCAACACAGTACTCAGTGGTTCATAATGACTCCTCAAGACAAGTGACAAAAGTAGGCACGTGAGTTTCTATTGTAAAATAGTTTTGAAGTCTCAAGGTGTATTGACAACTTTGGCTTCTCACACAGAACATCAAAGAGGCTCTGGAGTGCCGATGATGATGAATTCTGACAGCGTCACACATATTTTACTGACAAATGATTTGGGAACTGCCAGAAAGCTGGTGGGGGAAAAAGAAAAGGTGTGATTTGCAGTGTTATTTTAGTAAATTTAAGATGATTACCACTCCCAGGGAGATTCAGGATCTGCTGCATTAAGAGATAAGAGTAAAACAAACTGAATCGACAAAACAAAGAATTACATCATTGCTGTGCCGTGGCAACACAAATAAAATAATAATAATAATATTTTAACCTGTTGTATTTCAGCTTTACAGAGAAGGCACTAAACAGAAAGAGTAATGTACAGTAATCAATATTGTACAAGAATATAAAAAAATAGAACTTCTTATGTTGTAGGGAAGCAAAGGAAAGGAATAGATCCTGTGAATTCGTGGGTTAAATTTATTTAGGCCAGAGACCAATTCGTCTCTTGGAGTACAGGGGAAAAAGAACGATGAAAAACTACCTGTTGGAAGACTTGTATTTTTTCACTTCCCAATTAAATCTGAACAAAGAAAAGCTAACAAATTTCTTAAAGATGGTCTTAACATTTTCATCTTCAATCCTGCAATTTGGGGATAAACAGGTGATAGAACTTAGATAAACATCAGTTCCCCTCCCCATAGGAAAATGAGTTGTGTCATACAGGCTAGGGTGCAGACGATGGCATCTTCAACCAGCTAAGCAACAGAAGCTACAGCTTCAAGTGCAAACTCAAAAATTCTCTGAGTGTATCAGGAAATCTCTCAGCATACAAAGAAGATTTGGCTATGTAAACAGGAAATGTACTGCTGTGCCTAAACGCCTCTTCATAAAATGAAATATTTTGGATTTCTCATTTGATCTTAGGCTCCCAAACAGCATGAAGATGCTGTAGCCCTAAGTTCACATAGCAAAAAGCCAACTATACTGACTGTACTTGTGAGAAAACTTCATTAAGTCTATTGCCAAGCTTACATTTATGCATTTGCTTGAAGACACACCTCCGTTTTTTTTATGCCAGTGTTATCTGTGCATTTTTCAATTAAATCAGTCATGGTAATAGAGGACAAAACAATGTGTATATGAGAACTACGAAAATTTTAAGATGCTTGAAGTACTTCGGACAATCTATATCTCAACAGGCTAACAAAGCTAAGCTATTAATCCCACTTTCCTAACATTAAGGATCTTTCAAAAATGTTAGGTTTGCTATCTTTACATGCCTGTAACACAGCAATTGAACTGAACATTTATTTAGCACTTGTATATATAAAAATAAAGGAAGTATTGCCATCTTCAACTGTTTGGTTTTGTTTCAATGTATATTTGCACAGGCACCTATATACACTAAAATAAGCCATACAGTCTAGTATTCAAAACTAAGAAGGGGAAAAGGAAAAAAAAGAAACCAAACCAAAATCATACCATCAAGACTGTTATTACAGGATAGTACCTCCATTTCGAATCACAATGATGATACCAAAGTAAGGAAGGTATCAGAAGCAACTACCTGAGGCCTCTCTTGAAGACTTTTTAAACATGAAAAACATTAAACTGTAAAACGTCTTAAGGATGTATTCTTCCCAGATTCCAAAGTTTCACTTACACATGTATATTCAAGTAATGTAAACTGAAGACTTGAAAGTAGACTGACAATATTTCTTTTTAAGGCAAGAAAAAAGCACCGCAGTTAACCACCCTTGCTACCCTGAACAGGAGTTTCAGGACTTAATACTTCAAGTCCAAAAGGTATAAGTGAACCCGACTGCATCTTAGGGGAAAAAAATGCAAACAATTTAAGCGTTTCCAGCAATGAAAAGTCCATTACTTTCTTAAGAAGTCTTAAGACTTACTAGTCTTAAGAAAGTATCTTACTAACTTCGCAGTTGCAGGTTTCTAATCTTAATTTGTATACCTTCTGCCAGCACTTGAATCTCCACACACCTTGGTCTCTTAGAGAAACTTTCCATCAATATTTTTTACTGTGATATAAATAAATCTTTAACTTTCTCTTCTGATTAAGCAATGACATAAAACACTGTATGCTTCGTGGTGCTAGTGGTTTTCAAGGAGCTGGAGCATTGTCATATGCTGTTAAAATGTTCAAAGGGTTTTTGTTTCTTCACAATTTTTCAGCATTCTCCTGAAAACAAGCAGCAGGACCAGACTTAACACCCATAAATGCCATAAATATCCACAAATCCCTTCAAATTACATTTGCAGATATCATACATTTCTGGCACCTGTCAGTCTGCAAGCCCATGTTCAACTTATTAAATGTACTCATCTTTCTCCTCCACCAACCAACTACTTTCCACAGTCAGCGCTAACTACCCTGCAGGCATGCCACATTTGCTGTCTCTGGACTTGTTGAAAACGTCCTCAAATAGATTATGCAAGTACAATAAAGAGTGATTTGCCACAATTCCAACAATTTTCAACTCTCAAAAAAAAAGAAGCATGTTTTCCAGCACAGAAGTCTCATCATACTTTTTAAAAACAAAAAACAGCAGCAACAGAATTCCTTCTAAAAACTGAACAACTGCCCGTTGTCAAGAAGAAATTATGTTGAGAAGTTGAAGTGCATTTACTTCATTGCTATTTCAGTTGTATTGAGTTACACCAACAAATGTATCAAATTAAGGTAACATACTCTAATATCCAATCTCTACAACATAACAGTCAGGAATTCCTAGAGGGAGATTTATGAGTCAAAAAATATCTCCTCAGGCATTCATGATGCTTACCAAACTGCACTATTTTTCCCTAGTTTTACCATCAGACTTGGTCAATAATATGCTGAAACTGGGGAGGAAAAAAAAAAGGGAAGAGAGAAGTAGTAGTACTAGCTGTATGAAATTTCAGTAAAGGTATGTTCTTCACGTGGTTAATCAAAAAATATTATTTGTGTAGATTATTTAACCCCACCTACGCTGTTGTAGTTTAAACCAACTCCTGTTTAATCAGATCTGATACCAATTGAAACCAGAAATTTTTTTCCTCGGGTCTGTTTTGTACTATTGGACCTCTCCCCACTCTCTGGCTCCTCAAAGCACAACTCAGATGGAGAATCCAACCCATAAGATATGTAAAATGCCAAACCCTAACTCTTGAAGACACTGACTTCTACGCACACAACATTTACCATGAGACAAGATTCACAAAAGCATCTCTGAATACACAGAGTAAACCAAAATTTTTATTATAAGCTAACTATAATTTTTTATTAAGGTAACTAGTTCATTTTTTTTTCTGTACTAAAACAGATTCTTCATAGAAGTACACAACTTGGTAAGTGTCATAGAATATCTTGAGTTGGGAGGGACCCACAAGGGTCACTGAGTCCAACTCCTGGCCCTGCAAAGGACCATCCCCAAGAATCACAACATGTGCCCCAGAGCACTGTCCAAGCACTTGAACTCTGGTAGGCTTGGTACCATAACAACTTCCCTGGGGAGTCTGCCCCAGTGCCCAACCACACTTTGGGTGAAGAACCTTTTCTAAATACCCATCCTAAACATAAAATATTGGACAAATAATTTATATTTACCTAGAAGGTAAAATATTTGTCAATACCTAAGGTAAAATATTTGTCAATACCTTATGAATGTATTTTTACACATACACAATGATTTTAGCAGTAGCAGTTTCTCAGATGTTCTAATTTCTGCTTTTCCTCAGAACAAGGGAATTTTACCTCTCCTACGGTAAAGCCCAAGTCCTACTTATTTTAAAATTTCCCAGCAAGTAAGCTACATAGCTCTCTAGCTTCCCTATATATGTAGGCTAACTAGTGATTCACAAGAGGGGCAAGGGAAAGGTATTTCTTCAATGTACAGCTTGTTTTAACAGAACTGATAGTTCTAGATATGAGAAGGTTCAAGGGAACAATTTTTTTAATAGATAATAGATAATTGCTCAGAGCAATCTTTTTTAAAGCAGCAAGTTTCTCCTGCATGCTTTCGGCAACTTATAAGTAATTTTAACCTTAGAGGAAACTCACCCCTCTACAATATTCATGGATTTAAAATAACAGTTTATACAAATAGTAAATTCCAAGGAAGTTGAGTTCTTGTGTTCTCCCCACCTCTATTCCTCATCATCATTTGTAAACAAAAGTTAAAGGCAAACAAGGTAAGACAGAAAAGGGAGAGAAGATGGATGGAATGAACTTAAAGAGGAATGTAAACTTTACTAATGGCAATGGTCCCAACGTTCCTAAGGTCTTGACAGCACCAGTAATCTAGGAAGGCTTTGGAACACCAACACACACCACCACAACACTGGAAATCTCTCTGGGCTTCATTTAAATATGACCTGCTCTTTCAAGAACTGCAGCTTTTAATAACTGATCCAAAAATACTTACACTGACATTTGGCCACTTGAAATGAATCAAATTATTAGAGCAGGAAAAAAAAGTATGTTCAGTTATCCTTTCTTATCCACTTCCAATTAGCAAACAAAGAACTCAGTTGACTCAAAAGGAAAAACCTATCCCATGTATTGCTTGTTTTACTGCGGATTTGTGCTCTTTTTCCATGGTGGTGAGACAGTGGCAAGGGTAAGGACTTGAGCAAAAAGAATGAAGATGTTTTTTTTTATTTGATAATTTTCTAGAAGCAACCGGGTTCTTGCCCAAGTATTTTTTTGCAGAAAGCAGCAGGATGAGGTCATCATAAAGAAAATTATATCCTTAACAGAAGTCTAAACAGGTCAGCTGAATGACCACCTCATCTAGGATGTACTGTAAAAGAATTAAAAGCCTTTTCAGCTTTTAAATAATTCATTTCCCTGTTCTTTTCTTTCCATAAATTCACTTGGTTGCATCAAAAACAACAAAATAATTTTTAAGCAGTCACCAAATGCTTGGATGGTAACTAATTGTTATAAGAGGAATCAAAAGGGTTCACTTCCAAAGACAGAAGCACTGGAATTACTTGGAAAAGAGCTATATTGGCTTTACATTGCAAAGTCTTGGTAGAGGGGAGGAGGGCTGTAGAGGTGGCTTCTCTGAGAAGACATCAGAAGCTGACCTCATATCAGATACAGATGGTTCTACAGGATCAAATCATAGATTCATAGCATACCAGGTTGAAGGGGCCCCAAGAATCATCTGGTCCAACCTTTCTTGTCAAAATCACAAATTGATTCTCCTTATTGTTACCTGTTTTATTCTTCATGATGTTTATTTGACTTAAAGGCTCTTAAAGGAAGGAAAATAATCCTGTTGATGATACCTACTTCCATTGACATAATCTTTCAGAGAGCAAGAGTACCTTTGCAAACAGACACTATAACCCACATCTGACATGCAAACCTCTCTTCTTTAAGCAACCTCAAAATATCAAATAACATCAATAGTAGAATGAACTATATGACCCAGGCATTGCAGCACCTTGCACTGTGCTTTGAATATCGAGTTAAAAGAAGATAAGACTTAAGCCACACAGCATTTTCATACTGTTTTCTCATGCTGAGCTATATCAAGCAAAACACCAGTGCAGCAACATGTTTAAGCTTTTGTGTCCTGTGAAATACAAGTTGCATAACTCAGGAGAGGGAAGTAATTTAAATTGATAACTTCTAAATAATCTGAAAAACTATACTGCCTAGGGGAGGTTATATTACTCCCCAACAGCACTTCAATTCCATATTAATATGGAAGAAGGTCAAGTTATTTAGTTATTTTTCTTCAGTTTAATATTCACTTCATTGCTATTGCTTATAAGATCCTGAGACTTTTTCACCTTTAATTGTACACTTGAGGAATCCATAGCACCGCATAGTCAAAAGAAGACCATAAACATCGATGTCATTTAATGGTTGATGTTCTCACAGAATACCATGAGGAATGATCAAACTCATGAAGAATATTATGCTACTTTTGTTTCTCCTACTTTTACTTCTAAGGTCTTGAACACTTAAAAGTGAATTCAAAAAGACTTAGAAAAGAGCTACTAAAATAACCAAGAAACCAGAGAAACTCTTAGAAGAAAGGATGAGAACAGCTTGTTCAGTCTAGCAAAAGGATAGGATTATTCATCAAGTAAATCCAAATCAACAACAGTGCAGAAATGTTGAGTGAAAGGAAAATAAGTGTAAGCAAGTCTAAATTTCCAGATTAAATTTATTTTTAATGAGTTACCCAGCTCTTGGAGTAACAAGGTTCTAGAAAGGGCTTTTAGCAGAAATAGTAAGGATAAAAATTGTTTTTAAAATGGAGCTTGACAAGTAGGCATTACATGATGTAATACTAGCAGGAGACTGGATTTAATAAAGGAAATCCACAACACCAAATTCTCCTAAATTCCCAATTTATTTATAATTAGTTTTGAGAATATAGGAAAAAACAGATAAGCAAATACATAGCACTGTTTTACTTATCATTCAGTAGAAAGAAGGACTGCATTGTCCTCTGTATTTTTTGCAGAGGATGAATACAAAGCTATTTACTATTACAGGAAACTGCAAATTGCTGTAGCACTTCTGCCCACGAAAACCCAAGAGATCTGTACAAGTTCAGTGACCACAGCATCATATTTTCCAATGTAGTAAAGACAATATTCATGAAGCAGCTGGTTTCTTATTAATAGAATTCATTTATCTTATTCATAGCAAATGAAGCACATAGTAGACAACAAGCCAACTGACCCATTAAGAAAAAGATTAAATTTGACCTTTTACAGAAATCAGATTAAAAATCCTAATGTAGAAAAAAATCCACAATATTTTTTTTAAAGTGGAAACGTCATTTCATATGGTATTTGAAACTGAAGCCCGCTCCTCTGGTAGCCTGATGTAATCCATTTACAGAATTTCTCTAAAGAATACCTGTTTCAATATTAAGGCCCAAGAACACCCATCTTGAGTCATTCAAGGACTTTGTTAACACAATAGTCATTACTGACAGTATGGAAATTCACTTGCAGGGAATACTGGTTCAAAATGAAACATCATGTGGTGGCCAGAAAATAACGCACTCTGCAACAGTCTGCTATCTACTGTTTTCTTCATATATCTTTGGCTAAAGATAATACGATACAGACTGCAGTTGCTTTAAATGCCAGAGGAAGTAATTAAGATCCTTCTCTGGCCAAGAACCAGCTTATTATTGGTATCTTTGCATGAAAAGCAGAACACTGCTGGAACTGAAAGTTACGTCTATAGTCCATAGATAATGCAGACACCAGCAGACTGCACAGGACTCTATAAATGCCTAACAGAAGTAACAGAACAGATAATTTTGAAAAACTAATGCCAAATACTATGTTTCAACTTCCTTTTAGTGGGGAAAAAAGAAAATATACTCTCTTGCTGTAAATACTAGTAGGCAAGGCTGAAGTAGGCATGATGGCCACATATGTGCCCCATGAAGCAGCTGTTGGCTATTGTGAATGCAGTGAGATTGATATCAAATCCTCAGCAGCCTTTTCCTACTGTTTTTTGCACTGTTTCCTTCTCTTTCTAAGTAAGACTCTGGGAGTAACCCAGAACAACAGAGGTTATATGGTCCAGTTACCTAGGTATTAGCATCACACCTTTATGTATGGCCATACAAAGGGGGGAAACTTTTTTATCAAATTGGTAAGGGAATCATGTATTTAGGGACCAAGAAGTATAAACTACGTCTACATTAATAAAAGAGAATTATTGCTATCAAATTTCAGCAGTTGCTGTTCAATTAACTCAGTCCTGGTCCATTTAGAATCTGGAAAAGACACTGCAAAGATAAAATCTCATTAAAATATGTGAGGCAAAGATATCTGGGAAAATGCATCTCTCTGGAAAGACACAAAGGGTTGCTGGTTTGTTTTTTTGTTGGTTTGTTTTTTTTTTTAACGTGAAAAAAAATTCCCCAAACAGATAAAAAGATCATAGATTCTTATGTGTAATTTTGTCTTTTTTTTTTCCCAGACAACTAACCCCCAAAATTTCCATATGTATAAACAGGTTCATCACTTTTATAATTAGGTTTATGAGAGGAGAGAACAATCCCTGAAAACTGTATGCCAGACACTTTAAGACAGTCTTTTTTGTGTGAAATTTCTATAAAACCCAGGTAAAAAATATCCCTCACACTCCCTGCAAAAGATGGTATTTCCAAACTGTATCTGTTTCTTTGTTTCTCCATGTGTCAAGAAGTAAAATAATACTAATGATTGCTACCTAATTACAAACTCCAAAAAATATCTGCTAAATCTTATTTATATCGCAGCACAGCTCTCATTACTGTTTGCATCATATCAAAACACTTTAAAAGCTATAGTATTACTTAAAACAGCTGTAAATCCACAGAACTTTCAACCATTAAACCAAAACTTATGTAGTTCTCACCTTTGAATATGTGAATTTGAGAGGCCTTAAGATGGAGAAGGCCTCAAAAATCAGAAGAAGAAAATTAAGCCTTCAACACACAATGAGCCATAAGATCACCTGTACAAGATGCATGTCATTTTTTTGGGTTGTTTAACACAATATCATTAACTTTCAGTAGGCCTATTATGGAAGTTAAAAGTATTCAAGTAATTCTATAATGGAATTTCCTATATAATCTATATGACAGCACCCTAGACTAGATTGCTTTTACAGAAGACAACTACAAAGAAATTACAAGGTACATGACTGGCAAAAAGTACAGGGAAAAATAGTCTTGATGTTTTAATTCAAAACAAGTTGGAATCAATAAGAAGGAAAAAATTCAGTTCTGCTTTAGGAGTCCATCTACAGCTGGACCTACTACATGAAGCATATAAGCATATACATTTTAAACATGCACCTGAAAGATCTATTAAATTAGGTGACTGAAGGGTTATGAAATCAACAGTTACCTAATAATCAAAAAGGCCAGTTGTAACAGGAAAACATTTTTTCTAAAAAGTTTTTTTTGCCCTGATTCTTAAGTTAACAATGAAGAAACCGTTCTCTAGGTGCACCAAAGTAAACTATTTGCTTCTACTTAATTGTGCCTACTCACAGGGTTAAATGTCTGTCAAAAGATAACTTTTTAACGTAATAGGAACATCTACTATAAGCAGAAATTAAGCTTTTCAAGAGATAGTAATGGGTTTAGTACCTCAGCTAATGTGAAAAAGGACAACTACTCTCTCACTATAAATACTAACTGTAAGACAAGGCTGAAGTAGGCACTATGGCCATACAGATCATACAATCAACTGGGTTGGAAAAGACCTCTGAGATCATCAAGTCCAACCCTTGATCCAACACTGCCGTGGTTACTAGACCATGGCACTAAGTGCCACATCCAGTCTCATCTTAAAAACTGCCAGGGATGATGAATCCACCACTTCCCTGGGCAGCCCATTCCAATGTCTGATTACCCTCTCTGTAAAAATTTCTTCCTAATATCCAACTTAAACTTCCCCTGGCAGAGCTTGAGACCATGTCCTCTTTTCCTACTGCTGGTTGCCTGGGAGAAAAGACCAACTCCCACCTGGCTACACCCTCCTTTCAGGGAGTTGTAGAGAGTGATGATCGGTCTCCCTTGAGCCTCCTCTTCTCCAGGGTAAACAACCCCAGCTCCCTCAGCTTCTCCTCACAGGACTTGTGCTCGAGTCCCTTCACCAGCCACGTTGCTCTGATGTGATGCTAACACCCAACTAAACTAGACCATATAATCTGTGTTGTTCTGGGGTACTCCCAGAGCCTTATACAATTAGAAAGAGAATGAAACAGTATAAAAAATGCTACGAAAAAGCTGCTGAGGATTTGATATCAATCCTAGCTTTATCAGTTCTCACTGCATTCACACTAGTCAGCTTCTGCTTTATGGAACGTAGCAGCTCTGCAGACTACTTGGGAAAGCAGCACTCTCCAGAATTAAGGTAGCAAAACCACATCCAAATCACTGACTTTATCTTGGGATGACTCCAAAGAAAATGTAAAATATTTGCATACTGCATTAAATGTATTTGTTCTATCTTCAGTTTACATGGAATCTCTTATCAGGTATTTATAAACATTAGATTGTTACAGTAACTTCAATAGTTGACTGCCCAAATATTAATATTTTGTAACATTTGTAATACAGAAGTATAATTCTACCTGAAAAACCATGCACATACTTCATGCAATAAAACTTATATTTAGCCAATTTTAGAAGTTTATAGTCTTTTCTAAATGCATCAAGTCTGCTTCACTGTCTCTTCTCTAAACATGGTCAGGGATGATGTGTTCCAAAACTCATCTCCACTGAAGCTCTTCAGCACAGTGTGGATTATTTTAACCCAAGAGAACTGATCCTACAAAATGATATGTAAATAAAAATTCCAGATCACCTAAAGAGATAAAACACGGTAAACAATGCCTGTTTTTCTCTAGGGCTTGTAGATTATTAAATATTCAAAGATCAAATCCTAAGAGTTATCACTGACCTCAAGTACTCACAGTTTGGTACTCAAAAACAATTAAAGAATTAAAAAAAAAAAAAGCCGTGCACAAGTATTTTACACTCCACTGATTTTGAAGGTGAGTAGAAGTAGCTAGTTTGCTTAAACAAATCAAAAGTTCTGTGCTCTAGGGAACCTATAATAGTGCTACTTGAAGCATCTACAACAGAGTCTGCAGAGTATAAACCCAGGATTTCTACTTTGTTGAGGAAAATCCACACATTTCCCCAGTTTTCCTAACATAGGAACTAAGGCAGTGTTCTGTGGAAGGCATGGTCATGAAATTGAAGGTTTTGAAATGAACAAAAGGAGAAAGATTTCTTACTATACCAGACCAGACTTTATTTTCCTAAGCTTAAAAGACACTATAACATAATACTCTAGAGCTGCACATAGGATACAATAAGCATTGTGTCAAACACATTTGAACTAAAAGTTTCAAAAATTAGGAGAACTTGCAAGTTAAGTAGTCATTACTCAAGATAGAAATATTGCTCTTAGTCTAGCAAGGACTCATAAGTATTCGTCACAAAAATAATGGTATTACATCAAATCAAGTTTTAAATTACTTCTCAAGAACAATATTCCTTTTACAACAGTCTGTCTTAGACAATCATAGAATGGTTTGGGTTGGAAGGGGTACCTTAAAGATCATCTCATTCCAACCCCCCCGCCATGGGCAGGCATACCTTCCACTAGACCAGGTTGCTCAAAGCCCCATCCAACCTGGTCTTGAACACTTACAGGGATGAGGCATCCACAACTTCTCTGGGCAACCTGTTCCAGAGCTTCATCACCCTCCCAGTAAAGATTTTCCTCCTAATATCCAATCTAAACTCATACGCTTTCAATTTAAACCCTTCCCCCTTGTCCTATTAACTGCATACCCTTGTAAGAAGTCCCTCTCCAGCTCTCCTGTATGCCACTCTAGTTACTGGAAAGCTGAAGGAAGGTCTCCCTGAAGCCTTTATTCTCCAGGTTGTACAGTCCCAACTCTCTCAGTCTGTCTTCAGACAGCTTAAGAAGAAAGTTATATTTCTCCATATTTGATCTGGAACAAAAAGCAGTCAATTTCCAGTGCTAGACCAGGTCAAAAAAGTACCCATGTGGTATTCTGATCTGTCATTACTATTTGTGCACACCATCTTACAGGTTTGAAATAGGAAGTTTTTGCTACTTAACACAAGCTCAGACTTCCCGTTACAAGAAGAAAGCTTTTTAGCAAACAGAAAGACTTAAATACAACTAAAACTCAAACTTTTTTGCCTGGGAAGAAAATTGTACCATTGAGTTTATAAATACAAACATACATACATATATACATATATATATATGTATATATATATACACACACAAGCACTATTTCTATGTAATGTCATCTCACATGTGGTGTGCATGGATACAGTAATTTAATATAAATTCATGAGATGCTAGATTTGTACCCAGATACTCACTAAAAAGGAGATGCATCCAGAACTACATGCATATATACAAAAAAAGTCACAAAAAGATAATAACTACTTCATGTAAATGCAATTCTGTAAATTAACTATAAGCAAGTGATGCAGGGAAAAGCACAGTTCAATCCGACTGTTGGATCAATAAAATTCTCACAATTTTTACCTCCCAGGTACTGAGATAAATTTTGGGTTTAGACTCTGAGTTAGCATCAGTTAGGTTTCTTATGAGCTACAGAGCTCAGCAACATCTGTTCCTGTCCACATAACAAGCAATATTGCTACCCTTCACTGTACAAAAACTAGCATACCATGTCAATGTGGCAGATATTTTTAAGGATTAAAGTCATTCTTTTCTTTGAACATCTCACGTTGCAGCATGAGATGCTGTAAATTAGTTCTCAGCTCCACCTGAAGGAAAACTTTGGGCAACAGGTGAGAGAGATCCAAAGTGACTTAAAGAGAAAAAGTAAGTGGCAAGAAGTTACAGAAGAGGACAAACCTAGTGACGCTCCTGACAATTTCAGCTTTCACTTTATGCGCTTCAGAGCATGACTGTCGTTTTCACACCCCAGAAAGCTGTCACTGCTCAACTCACAGACCTTTAAAAGCACTACATTGCTCATGTTTATCTCTGCTCTCAGAACCCTTTGAAAATATGTAAAAGTTAATCTACTACGTGAAGACGCGGGAGTATGGCATGATAAGATACATAAATTCTCTTTCTATAAAGTCACTTGTCTCTTGCTTTGCCCATTTATTACGGACGTCTTCGTCATCTAAAGACATCTAATTAGCAGCCAGTGTCCCAAAATGAGACCCCGGCAACACTACACGCCTGGTCCGTACCGTACAGCGATCCACACCACGGCTACGGGCTTAGGGCTTAGAGTCACAGAATCGCAGAATCGTTAGAATCCCTTCCAACCCTAAGGAGTCTCTGATTTCTGCTACTCTAAGCCCCCAGCCCCGAGCCTGGGCTGCTTCCCCGTCCCCGGGTGAGCCACCCGCCGCGTCCGCGCCCCGGCGGCAGCGGCGCCCCCGCGCTGCCCGCGGCCCCGCCGGGGACGGGCGCGGCCGGGACCCCGGGCCGGTGCGGCAGGGCCCCGCACCGCCCCCGCTCCCCCGGCGACACCCACCCGGCCCCGCCGCAGGCGAGGCGAGGCACGGCGGCACGGGGGAGGCAAGGGAGGTGCGGGGGAGAAATTGAGGAGACGCCTTTCGGCGGCCTGCCGGCAGGGGAGCCGCCGCCCGCGCCCCATTCAAAACAAAAGAAGCCCCTTCCCCTGCCGGCCGCCCCCGGCCCCGCCGCCCGACTCACTTCGCAAGGCCCCGATGAGGAGGCTGCCGTCCTTAATCAGCTCCTTGATAAACTTGTTCGTCCTCTCCAGCTCGATCTCGTGACACTTGAGGCGCTCCCTGAAATCCGGGCTGTCCAAGTAGGAGTCGCTGAACTCCAGCGTGGGCAGCCCCATAGCAGCGGCGGCGGTCGCAGCCCCCGGCCGGCGGCGGAGGCAGGAAGGGCGGGAGGGCCGCGGCCGAGGCACAGGGGAAAGCGGCGGCAGAGGCGCAGCGCGACTGCCACCTCCCTGGAGGGGCTCCCGACCCGCAGGCACCGGCCGCTGGCAGCAGCAGGCGGCGGCTCCCGCCGCTGTCACCCAGCTACATCGGCTACCCGCGGGTGGCCACGCGGGCTTCGCCAGCGCCGCCGCGCTTCCGCCGAACTTCCGGCAGCGATTCCCTCTTCCTACCCTGCCCGGCACTAACTCCACCTGCCGAACCTCCCCCGTCCCGGCCGAGGAAGCCCTACCTCCTCCTCCCTCCTCCTACCGGGTCGCCGCATGCCACACGCGGACGCGGCCCGGCGGCGGCCGCCACCTCGTTTCTGCCACCGCCCCCTCCGCGTCTCTGGGCCCTCCAGCGGCCGGAAGCGGCCGGCGCCTCGGCGCCGCTCGGGCTCGGGGTGAGGCGGGGAGTCCGCGACGCCGCGCCGAGGAGCCTGCCCGCCTTCGCCTCCTCCTTTGCCGGGGGCTTTGGGAGATCCGGAGGAAGGCGGGAAGGAGGATCCACCACTGGGGCAAGGAGGATCACAGGCATTTGGAAGGGTGCGCCTGGAGAAGGCCGGTTTATGTGCGGGGGTGATGGCTCAGGGAGCAGCCCGCTCTGCCGGGGCAGGACAGCTGCCAGCCCGGCGTCTTCTGCCTCAGCTGGAGGAACAGCGGGAGCTGCGGCCGGAGGGAGCCAGCCCGAGCGGGCTCTGGATAGGGGATGTTCCCTGCACCTCAGCGCGGCCCTTGGTCAGCCTACCCGGTGTGCGCGCTCGGCCTCGGTGGGTCAGCGCTCCGAGGGACGGGGACAAGTTAAGGAGAGAGCAGCCGTGCGTAAGGGAGGAGGAGAGAGGCAGAGACTTAAGAAATAGAAGAGATAGGAACACCTGTGGTCTGCCTTGGCACTTGGTTGCTGTGAAGGGGACACAACTCGAGCCAAATCCATGCTGAAGAGGAACATCAGGAAACTGCAAGCGCGGTTACTGCAGCAAAGTTGGGTTTTTACAAGTATGTGAGTGGGCTTATCTCAGTAAACAGAAACACTTGGGATGATTCTTGTGTGTTTATCTGAAGTGGTTTATCCAGACATAGTGTGTCAGTATGCAAGTATGTATACAAATGTACATACGGGTTTGAGGAGAGTCTCTGTAAACACACCTTCAAGTCAGGAATAACTCCCTTGGAAACAACCCTCGAGACAGGGCCATAAAAGTAATTGCACTTCAAGACAGCCCACCACTTGCTAAAAATAGTTTTCAAGAAGACAGTGATGCTTCTCTGTTAGCCAAGCACACGTTCCTACCAAATCATTCACAGTCTCCATATTTACACATTTTAATGTGAAAGTGGAGGAAGGCTCAAAACTCCTGCTCAAATGAACTCTAAAAATGTAGTTCACTGACACATTTGTGCTTTCACACTTCTTAACTCTTCATCAATACTCGCTTCTTTGTGTTCACAATAGATTTTTGTGAGTGTCAAAAATGCAGAAAAGACACTGCAATTTCTAATAATATGGCCTGCAGAATTTGTTGAAGTGAAAAAAAAAAATTCTCAGTTTTTACAAGACTGAGACTTCCTCAGGACAGTCTCTGAGTTAGCTGTCAGTGTTGATAGACCCACTAACATCTCTTTTAATTCATAGTGATTGCAAAACTGCTCATTAACATGTTCCCTGAGACAAATCATTTTTCTAGTAATAGGAAGAATGAGACTGGAAAGGACTGTTTATTTCCTTACTTCTTCAGGCAGTAACATGTAATTTCTCTTGTAAATTAATAAACTTGATTTGAAATCCAGTTGAACTACTGGGAGGATGTTCCAAATAGATATTTTTTGCGATTATTAAAAGCCTATTTTTCAGTCTACATATATTCACAGAGTTATTTTAGGCACACTTGTTCTTTCTTCAGTGTCATCTGTAACTGCAAAGATTCTTTGTCCTCTACCACATTTACTCTTTGATGTAGTTCTAGAATGCAATAATATCATCTCTAAGTCTTCCATACAATACCTAAAATAAATCAAAGCTTTCTGTCATAAAATCAAATGCTAGTTCCCTTCTTTATTCTCGTAGTTCTTATCTATATCTCCAAGTTTGATTTCATCTTGCTTGATTGCAGTTTATTGAAATTACTTGCAAGACCTTGTTCAGTCACATTAATGACTATGTTACTGCACTAAAGGCCTTTGATGAAGGTTGTATTTTTCTGTATCACAGCAACATTTTTTATGTCACTTAGATCTTTCTTTTCCTCTGTGTTCAACCAGCGGATTCCAAAGTTAAAGCAGAAATATTTGTTGGTCCCAAAAACATGTACTTAGCATTTTAGTTCAAAGGAATTTTACTGGTAATCAGGATGACTCATTTCTTACTATATAATATTCTCATCTTCAGAAGTTCTGTAACCACATTGCTGCTTTTGGTATCAAGATCATGAATGGAACTATTAATGAGACCAATACTAATAGCAAACTCCCTCCAAGTAACTTACCATTATCCATTTAACTGGTTCCATACTTCTCAGAATAATCCACATCTTTCTCAGCTGAACTGAGACTTGAATTTCCCGGCATCCATGTGAAAATTCTACTAGTTCACATGTACCGCTATTCCCTTTTCCCAGCAAAAGCCTTTCTTTTTAAGGAAATAGATTTGTTGAGGATTGTCTTTGCTTCATGAAGCAATACGTGATCAATGAACACTCAAACCTTCATTATCTTCTACTGACAGAGAAAAGTTTTATACTTAGCCTATGAGCTTAATGGGCATTTATGGCTGCATCTGGAGGAGGATCTGGTAAATGAGGGATTTGGCACACCTGCAGAGATGTTAACTAACAAAACAAGTCTTGATGGAAAGATAAATATTAGTGCATGTTTTGTGTTGGAGTTAGGTGGAACTTTGTAGTTTGTTGCTAACTAAGGAAGACAAGGTGTTTGAAGACATGTGGGAAGTGTAAAAGGCCTATGCTTTATAGTGAACAGGAAAGAACTGTATTTGGTTTGATTTCTTTTTTCTTTCCCTGAGAAGATTCTAGTACATGGCCCTAGCAGTAGCTTTCAGAACTTCAAAAGATGAGAGAAACCGGGGAGAAGCCTAGACTTTACAAAACAATATCTTACTTGGAAACTAATAGTATGCTAGAAGAGGGTGAACCATATTGAAATACAACTTCATTAAACCCCTAAGTAGGTAGAAGCACCAGTTCCTCAAGTAAAAGGCTCTGGTAAGTAAGTTAGCCTGATTTTATTACTAGCTGTGAAGAGATGAATAAAAAAGTGAGACACTTTTTTTTCTGAATGCTGTGGAGCTTTGTTGTGTTTCTTTAACTTCTGTGTTTGTTATTTTAAGCTTATTCTAAAATCTTACATGCTAATGAGGTCAGATCAATTATTGTGCATTTCTCCTTCATCTTACATGTAAACACTGAACTATAATTTCAAATCAATGGCCCTGGTCTGACTCTAGAGGATGCCTGAAGCTTATTCTTACCACGGTCCTATTATCTAGGTTGCCTGAGAAGAGGAAAGGCGAGGTGTGTATTGGTACTGTTTACTGCAGGACATGTCCCCTACTCATACTGTGATGAAATGGCTCTACATACAGTCCCCAATGTTTATGGCTCTATCCTGCTCTGTTAGATGCTGTTAATTTAGCAGTTAATGCAGACAAGGACTGCCTCTTACCTGCTGGGGAATATTTTAGAATAGAGACTCTGCCAACTTCCCTGTTATTTCTTCTGCCTCAATGTACACAATTATGGGAAAATTGCTTATAGAGCTGTGTGGCATTGCTCTGTCTTCTGAAAATTGCAGCTTTCCCTTGAGACACTGCAGGATTAGATGGAAAAATGCAAGGACACTGATGCTTATAAGTCTACTTGAACTGCTCAAGGGTACAAAATTAGCTCTGTACCTATATAGTAAGAAAATATTTATAGCATAGAAAACCTCACTCAAGCAATTATTTACAGAGTATTTGAATTTGTTTTAGCTCTCTAAAGATCTTGCTTTATTTTCCCATTGGTTTCTTCATGGGAATTGCCAAGATTCCCAGTAACTTGCTTGGATAAATTCTATTAAAAGTTTTCAGTTTCTCCTTATTAAATTCAGATACTAGATGCTAAGCTTATATTGGCTAGCAATGATAAATTAAAAAAAATGAAAATAAATAATGAGGAAAGTAGGCCTAAGTTTTGTAATTCCTTACATGTATTGACTGAAAGTGATACTACTCTCTCTCTTTGGAATACAATCTCCGTGTTGTTAGCTGATTGTTAAATGATACAGCTGCCAATGTGTTCTGTTTGTTTTGTTGTTTTGATTTTTTCACTGCAAGCTAACATTGTCAGAAGAGGAGAGTAGCTAGACAAAATCATAGTTTGGAAACCAAACCATGTAATTTAGTGTGTACAGACCATATTATACTGAAATATTGATCTCTGTGCACAAAGGTCGACTCATGTGCATTCCTATCAACATTCAGATTGTCATCAATAATTACAGATCAGTAACATTTCTCAAAAAAAAATGTAATTTTTAATACATGAGTTAGCTCCAAGTGGTTTGGAGAAGCTTCAAACAGCAAAGTTCAAAGCTAAAATTAAAAATCACGTTTAGTAACTCTTATGCTGTGTTTACTTAAGCCTCCTGGGTACTTCTGTGTTGAATCTGAATATTCCCTAGCTGGCTGTGGTTCTGCCTTCTGGTATGCTCAAAATAGCATTTACCTCAAGAAGTAGATGCCTGACACTATGTGAGTTACAGACACTGAGACAAGCCACTCCCAAATCCCAGATGAGATTGATAGACTACAAGTGACTAAGCATATGAAGGCCTCTCAGCATTCTATGGGAAATAGTGGCAGCTTAAAAATCACAGCAGGGTAATGAGGACTGCTTTATATATCTTAGTAACTAAAGCATTAGCCTACAGAGTGGGAAAGCTAAATGTTAGGTACTACTAAATGTAGTCTTGGTTCACAGTGTTCATTTCTAGAAGGGGGAAACTTCAGACCACACCTTGCTTCGCATTTCTTCTTGACAGCATTTGGGAGCTCCAATCAGCATGAAAAATCTTTGGATCACTCTCTATGTCTGTATACTATAGAGAAGTTACTTCCACGCTTTAATTTTCACTCTGGGAGCAAAGCATCTGAAAAGTAGTAGATGCAGCATCTTAACTGGAATTTGATTCATGTATTCTTTGCTGAGATTCTGTTATAGCCTTTTGTCCGTATTTCCCTGAAAGTAACTTTGATACTTTATTTACTGTAGTTTGATATAAGTAAACAATGGGACTCTCAAAATCATCATCAAGGTGAACCGCAAGAAACTAAATTTTAATGTCATTATCCAAATTTATTCATTCATATGCAGAATCTGAGTTCTTAAGGGGACGCCTTCCCTACTAGCCTTGTCACTTGTGTCACGTTGAACATGAAAGAGGAAACAGGCTGTAACAGATGAAAGCAAATTCTGGTCATGCCCTTAGTCAACTGACTGCAAGTTTGCACCAGATAAGAACTGGGTGATTACATGGTGCTAGATGGGCTAAAAGGCAGGGTATGTTCAGCTCAGCAGTGTGTTACACCTTTCCACAATGTTTGGATCAAAGGAGATGTCTGGTTACTGCAGACTGTATAAACATCGAGAAACAGGAATAACAGAAGGTACCTGGAGGAAGCTCAGTCACTTTGGGAGATCATGCTAGAAAGGAGGCCGCAGGAAGCGTAGCAAGAGAGGGAAAATGGGCAGACATCTCTGCTGTCTTCTTTATTGTATGTGCCTTTACTGCATGGAAACTTGATAGATGCCAATTGCAACCGTACTGTGTAGTGGAAACAGACATCAGGAGGCAGCAACTGGTAGAGAGCTACAGATAAAGTCTTTGCTATGCTTCTTGGGTTTTCACGAGCACAATCAGACCTACAAATACAGGGCAGTGAGATGGCATCATTTTCTCCAGCCGTTAGTTTAACAGTATGATTTGCAGGTATGTAAGGTCTTTAAAGGAAATGTCAATATTAATTTCTAACTAATCTTCATAGCTCATTATTAGTAAATTTGAAGTAGTAATTGTAACCTGCATTCTGTGCACTCAGTGGAAGAAGATACTAGCTTATCCTTGCTGTGTCTGTCTGTAAGATATGATACAAAAGTCAGCAGGACCAAGAGCTCCTGGAAGCTCACATTAGTTACTGTTCACTGGAAGACTGAAGTCTTCAGAATTCAGTTCTCTCTAGCAAGTAATTTGCATTTAGATTGTCTCAGTAGATAGCTGGGGAAAGAAGATCAGGAAGTCTTTTTATGATACAGTCATCTTATTTTTTCTAGGTGTGTTGAGATCTGCTAGATCTGCCCTAGCAGAGCAACTGTGAGCATTGAAGGAACTCCAGTAGCAACTCTTGACAGTGGGCACTTGTAACAAGTAGGGTTGGCCTATATCTAATACTTCACTATGTGGACAGAACACAGTTGAAATGCCCATCCAAAGGGCAAGTCATGCAAGCCTCTTGGCAGTCATAAAGCAATGAAAGCATTTTGTCAAGTAAAAGGCTGGATTCAGTTACGAAAGGTAAATCTGGACTTGGCCAAGTTAAACACTGTGATAGAAATGTTGGATGACACATGTACTACCAGTTTACCGAAAGCAATCCCTACTCTGAAAACTAAATTTAATTACAGAAAAGTTTACTCATAAAGTAATGCAATTCCAGTGAGAGAAAATACCAAACGAAAACCATTTTGAAGTAAATCTTTAAGTATTTTTTCATTGATCTAATTATGTGTTTATGGAAGTAGATAAACCAGAAACAAAATCAATAATTTGTTTACCTGAATGCTTTTCTAATTCTTTGTGTCTAATTCTTTGTGTTACCTAAAGGTCTGCTTTTGTGCATGGTCAGAGTTGCCTAGGTCTTGATAGGGCTAAGTAGTTTTGAGTTTATGACTTCTACTTGAATCTAGAAGAAGGTATTCTTTATGGCATAGAAGGAAAGAATGATATTTGTACTCACTCATTAAAACCTACGAGGATGTTTTCTAATCCCATTCTTCTCTAAAAACTAGTCAAGGAAATTATGTGTGAATCACTGAGTAGCAGTCCTAGGGTGAAAGACACAGGCTATAATTCCAGGTGTCTGGAGTCAGATTTAGAACAAAATACATGCAGTGAAATATACTTTTCTTTTTACAGGGGAACGGAGACAGATTAATAATGCAGAAGCAAGTCACTTTCATAAACTTATCTACACTTGAAAGTTTACTAACATACCTGTTGTAGAATAGCAGCGTCTCCTTGAGGATTTACAGCAAAATGATGATACTGGAATAAATTAGGGATAACTATCTCAGTAAATCTCAAAATGCATAAGATATATAGTACAACATTAAATTTCTCAGGAATATTTTAGCTAAGCATTCTTTCTTTATATGGGAACTCTGTTTTTAGGATTTTTTTTTCCATTAACTGCTATGATGTGGGGTTTTCCCTTGGTCCTCTAAAATATATGAGCTACATTGTAATTTCTAAGATACTGAAGTGTTTACTACTTAAAGTAGGAAAGTGCTTCTTGTTCTAGTGTAAAACCAAATCAAATAGAAAGTGAAGTCTGTTTTTCATGGCTCCATCTATGAATGCATGAATGCACAATAGATCTTCATGTGAACAAGGGAAATATGCACTTTCTTTGAACTCTGTCCTCTTCTCATCAGTGTTTCATTTTTTTGTTTAATTCATAATGTTTTCATTACATAAAGGGAACAACAGGGTAGCCCTCCTGTAGATAGTGGAATAGCTATCTTTCCTTTTACTATAATCCTCAGGGTAACTTCTTTTATTTGAGTTAAAGCCCTGTCGGTTTTGCATTTCTTCAAAAAAAAAAATGAAAACAAAACAAAACCAACCAAACAAAAAAAACCCCTACACTTTTTTTTTTGTAGCTGTGTTTTCTTAATAACGGCTTCATAGAGTGCGTAACCAGAAATGTATTGATAATCACATCAGATATGTTACAAATATATTTAAAAATATATAAATCACACAACTAAAGACCTATTAAATAGGTTGGCAGTTATAGCCAACCTGGGTAATTCTTCATGAAGTTGATAAAATCTCAGAATGGAAAATAGTCTGGAAGTGTTGAAATTAGTGTTTTCTATGATGTAAAACAATCCATATTTTATTGGTAAGTTGAAATTGAGTATTACCCAATGATAAACCCATATTTGGGAGAAGAGCGAGAGAATATACCTGTTTAAATGTCCTCAACCTATTTTACACATGGCCCACAAAACTATCTGATGTTGCTCAGAGCCATGGGAAGTGAAGCTGCTATTCAAGTTGCTACTAGTCTGCTTTACTATTCAATGTAGAGTCGCTTCTGTGTGGTCCTTGTCTGTCATGATAATTATGCAAATGATACTGGCTGAAGACAGATACTTTAAAGGCAGATGCTCCTAATCTGGAATTCTAAAATTAAGTTAGACATTGCTAAAAATTATACATTATGTTGCTCTCTTCTTCTAGTATTGGAAAAAGAATATTGTGTAATTTGTTGGTTGTAATGACTGCTTTCATCCTCTTCCCTCCATTTTTGAAAATACAGAAACGTAAGAGAAGATCAAAGAGAGCATACACTATGAATTTCCCCTCCAAGGCTCAAGCCAATGTATCTAAACCATCCCTGAGAAAGAACTTCACTGCCTGTTAATGTTCTCAATAAGATATTTTCTTAGTTTTTTCAGATAGTACTTTCTGTTTTTCACCAGCCTGCTGAAAAGCTTGTCCAGTGTTAACCTGTGCTTTCGATAGTATTTCTTCTTTTTTTTCTCCCTTGGACATCACAAAACAGTTATTGTCCCTTTTCTGGCATTTTTACCACTTTTCCTTCATCTTCCTTCCTAGACCAAACAAACTCACTGCCTTTTGGTTTTGATTTTTTTGTTTGTTTGTTTGTTTTTCCCCAAAACCTTATCCTCTTCTTAAAAACTCTTGCTCTTTAAAAAAAAAAAAAAAACAAAACTCAGAATTATGTACAGTTTCTTGCTAGACATGCAGTTCCTGAAACAGACACAGAATTTCTTGTGAGGACTCAGCAAAGTTGAATTTGTAGTCTTAGTTATCATTCTCGTTATTGCATTCTAGAGGGAGATGGCTCTTTGAAGAACATCACTTTATAAGCCCTTGTAACCCTAGCCCATTTCTGTCTCCACCATCTAGCTAAATATTTCTCATTCTGTATTTTGTGTATTCTGTATTTTATTTTCTCACTGCTGCACATTGTTTTGTTCTTTTATTTGTTCCAAACCCAGTAAGATAAAGCTAGTTCTTTTATTGATTTGTCAAAACTATTTTAAATTCTGATCCTTTCACCAACAATATTTTCTATTTCATCATGACTGGTTTTGATAAATGAAAATTGAAATTTGGAAAGATCTCTTTGGGAATTGTGCAACGTTCTCTCAGCAGGACAGGGAGATAGTAGATATTTCCACTTCCTCAACATCTTTTGTTTCTCAAAAATGTTCTCACTATTCCCTTTGTCTTCTTGTTACCTCTTAAGTCTAAAACTTTTTTATATAACCCTTTATGCCACATTACATCTGCTCAGATCTTTGTTTTTATCTACGTGTTCTTGATTCTTATGTTCATCCTGCATTTCAGTTTTTGTATGATTCATTCCTCACTGGTCCAAGTTACCAAAGAGCTCTCAATGCAGACATAATGGTCTCTGCTACTTCTACTGTATGGCCTTTCCTGTTTAATAGTTTGGCTTACAAATTAATCTTTCAGTAATCCTACCTGTACTCCCTCAAGTTCTTTCAGATAATTACTTTATTTAACATCTCTGTGTTTGCTGAAATCTGCTTTTTTGAAAAATCTTGCCCTATTCAACTATTTTAACAATCTTTTTTCATTAGATTAATAACATTTGACCTTTCATGATCACCCCATAGGGATAATTCTTTATGCTGTCCCAGGAGCCAGAACCATATCTAAAAGAACTACTGCTATGAAGGAAGAGAATGCTTTCTAAAAAAAATTTATCCTTTTTAGGTTCAAAAGGCTTAGCAGATTTATCATCCAGATTAAAAAAAAAATCCACTTTTTTCAAACTTTTTCAAGGAAAAAACATTCCATTAAATTTGTGGATGAAATGAAGGTTCAGGGTTCTGTATTGAGAACTGGTCACTAGTTTCAATGAAGAAATGACCTGGGGGGAAAAAAGGTCTGAAACGCATTATTTATTCATAGAAGAATAGAATAGAATAGAATAGAATAGAATAGAATAGAATAGAATAGAATAGAATAGAATAGAATAGAATAGAATAGAATAGAATAGAATAGAATAGAATAGAATAGAATAGAATAGAATATCATGAGTTGGAAAAGACCCACAAGAGTCCAGCTCCTGACCCTGTGCAGGGCAGCCCCAGGAATCACACCATGTGCCTGAGAGCATGGTCCAAATACTTCTTGAACTCTCAGGCTTGGTGCTGTGACCACTTCCCTGGGGAGCCTGTTCCTGTGTCCAACCACCCCCTGGGTGAAGAACCTTTTTCTAATATCCAACCTAAACCTCCCCTGACGCAACTTCAGGTCATTCCCTCAGGTCCTGTCGCTGGTCACCAGGGAGATCAGTGTCTGTCCCTCTGCTTCCTGTCATGAGGAAGCTGTAGACTATGATGAGGTCTCCTGTCAATCTCCTCCAGGATGGACAAGCTGAGTGACCTCAGCCGCTCCTCATACGGCTTCCCCTTGAGGCCCTTTACCCTCTTCATTTCCCTCCTTTAGACACTCTCTAAGAGCTTATGTCCTTCTTACATTCTGGCACCCAAAACTGCACAAAGGACTTGAGGTGAGGCCACACCAGCAGGACAGTCACCTCCCTTGACTAACTGGTGATGCTGTGCCTGATTGGACCTTCTGGCTGCCAGGGCACAAGAGTAATATTTTACACTTTATGTGACAATACAAGACAAGGAACAACTGTTTCAATAGAAGTTGTATATAAATCTTATAGAAGTAGCAGGTTCACAAGCTGAATTAACAATGTTTTATGATTGCAAAAAGGCACATGTTCTAGCAGCTTCATTATGAAATAAGCTTGGGGGTGGACAACTTTGTCCTTTTCTCAGGTATAGTGGTAAAAGGATGTGGAGTAGGTGGAGGGGTATAAGCAGGAATCAGTGATAATGATCAAAGATCCAGGAAACAAGAGGAAATGTTGAAAGAATGTGATATGTGTTGTATGGAGAGAGAATACTAAAGGGGTGGTGATACAGGAGTACTTCAAAGAAAAGGGAGTATCTGGTTTACATGTTCAGTTTAGACAAAAGGTAGTTTGTTCAAATCACATCATGAGAGGTTCAGGTTAGACTGGGAAAAATGGCTAGTGATAAGGATACTTAAATTTTGGAATAGTCTCATTTATTCTTAAAAGCTATAAATAAAGGACATGCATTTATTTCATAGAAAATTTTCTGGTTCATCCTTGTCCCTAAGTAATATCAATTGCATGTAAAGTAGAAAATCTGAGTTCTGCTTGTCTCCTGGTTTTCAGGCTATGATATCTCTAGATTCTATCATCTCTCCAAATTGTCCCACTTTGTCTCCTACTGATAGCTCGAACCATGGGGAATTAATCAGATTCCCTGAAAACTGAAAACATAATTGAAATCCTAATATTTGTGTTGCAAGGCTGTAAAGTCTTGGTCATCCACAATTTATCTATCTTTTCAAAGACTTAGCTTAATTAGGCCTAATTGAAAGCCTGTTGAAATCAATAGTTCTGACTGTTTTCAGTGGGCTTTGAATCTAAAACTTTTAGCTTTGTTAAATATCTGTTACTTTGGTCTTGTCATTCTAACCCCAAATACTCATTGAGTAACCTGTCTTTGTCCAAAGATACCTTAGCTTGTAATTTTTTTTCTGAAGTCGGTGGTTTACTGGAATAAGAAATATTTTTTTCTTTTCCTACATATTAAGGTTTTTTTCAATATTTCTTTCAAGCATTTAAGTTTCTGTTGAGAAAATACGTCAAGTGCTTTCATCTCAGTCCTTAAGGTTCTGTAGATAAAGAATTTTCTATGGCTTGAAACTCTATAAGGGCGGTTTGTTGCTGTTGCAGAAGGGAGATTTTCACTGATTTGTCAAAGCGAGCATTTAACCTTATGTGTCTAGGACAAACAAGTATGTTTCCACTTCCTACACCCTTGCCATGTCAAAGTCAGGTGTCACTCTGTGTGCTTGAAAAAAAATGCTGTCTAGTTTTTCTTGATTTTCACATCTCAATCTGATGCAAAGGAGAAGGAACCCTGATTTAGAAGAAATCCCACTGAGCTTAGAGTTGTGTTTGCAGTTCATGAGAAGAGTGGTAGGATCTTATGCAGCCAGGGAGTTTCACAGTAGAAAATTATGCCTGTCTTTTCAAGAAAACATTTTGAAGCATTACCAATATCTATGTATTTGAAAGGTTGTGAAATTTTAAAGCTACAATCGCATATGTAAGTGAACTCTTCCCTATTGTGCATGTATCTAGCAGTAGAGATTTTAAATAGTTTTAATAATTTAATATTTTAGTCTGTGCACTTGCAAACTTTTAGTGTAATTAGCAGTATGCCTTTGACTTCCACAACACAAATATTTTTGATGGTTCTTTTATCCTAGGCTCATGTCTGGAAATCTCATAGAAGTTACTGTGTCGTAAGTTCAGATGTCTTTTATGAAGATTGTACAGTTTTAGCAGTCTATTTTGAAAGTTGAACTGCTGCGCTTTGATAATATCTATCATGCAGGATATTAGAAAAAAAGCAGAGTGACTGTAGTAGGTAGTCAGGCTATGCAGATACCACTTTGCCTTATCAGTGCTGTGAGAAAGTAGGGTACCATTCTGAAAGAAACTCAAGGCAAGTGACTTAAATGACTTGTTCAAGGTCTTAATGGAAGCCTGTGACAGAGTATGGAGCTAAGTCCTGTCTTTTCAGTTCAGGATTAGAGTTATAGCTTTACAATCCTGACTTTCTCTTGCTCTGATGGGCTTTTCAGTAAAGATAGTGATTGTATGAACTGTGTAAGGAGATTAGTATTAGAGACAAATTGTACATTTCTTGCCCATCTGCTTAAATAAACTGATGTAGTCCCCTTTTAATGGAGAACAGTTTCTATTTTATGAGACACGTGATTGATTGAAGTAAATGAAAAGAACCATAATCATACAACATTGTGATAACAGAAACATGGAAAATCATTTTGAGGACTAAGTGAAACTAATGCCCATAATGATACAACATCCTCCAGGCAATAGCAGAACCTTCCAACCACATAGTTTAGGTCTTCTCAAAAGAAAGAATAGCCTTATGACTTCAGACTGCTGAGACATAGAGACAGAACAGAGTCTAAACAGAACCAGAGGTGGACATATGCCAAAAGAACAGTATTTCTCATCCAAAAATCAAGAGGAAATGTGCCAATCTACAGTGCTTCTGTCAACAGGCTGTCTTCCGCACTTAGTCCAAAGATAAGTATTGTCTGTGGGTTCTAACAGTGAGGAGATACCCTGGATTTGGTCTCTGGTGCTATGTGATGTGGAACAGAAAGTTGATTGGAAACTTTGTAAGCAGAAGGAGGTCACGTCATCTACTTATTTAACAAGAAAGTCATTAAATGTAAGTTACTTCATGTTGGAAATTTTTCCTCCCCTCCCACAAATAACTGTTTTCCTTATTCTTAAATATCCTTTCCTGAAGTGTCATCTCCATCATGTTATAGATTTTGTTAGGATTCAGTCTCTGAATAGGAGACCTTAATAATAAGGGGAGTAAAATGCTGAGTCAAGTGTCTTTACACACCTGCAAATCTCTTGCTTTCAAACTATTACCTTTCTAATCTTATCCCACTTCTTCACATATCACTGTTCTCTCTCTGATATTCACCTAATTTCACAACTGGATCTTTAGCCTTGGTGGATGTTCTTATTCCATGTGGATTTGTGCCTTAAGAATGCTTTCATTCACATATTTGGAATGCTTGTATCTACTTTTACTTTGGAGTAGATCTTCAACTTTCCATAGGTAAACTAAACAACAGGGACTTCTGTTTTGATATCTGTTTTTATATCGCTTGTCTGTAATCTCTCTGTTCTCATTCCTCCAATTTACCGATAGGCATAAACTGTTTCAGTCAAGGATTGTCTCCTTGTTGCAAGATGTGTGTGGGATATCTGTTACAGGAGAATGGTTGTAAGCACTACACCAATACAGGCAAACAACAACTCTGGATTTAACTCATCTCCTTTATCGTATATTTACAAAACAACTAATTCTCCTGGGGTTGCTTTGATTGTGCTAGTGTTCATCCCATGAAGGATAATTTTTTTTACTGATTCAAACTGAAATAAGTGTTTAAAATTCAGAAATACCTACTTGTGTTTGGGGTAGCATTTTCTACAAAAATTCTAAAACATAAGTGTACACAAATGTCCCCATATCATTTTTCTGAAGCTTTCATACTGAAAAAGCCTCTCAGACACTCCTGGGGTTAAGCGAACAATGGAGTGTTTGAAGTATTCCTTCTATATGAAGTGTACAGACTGGTTTTGAGTCTGCTTCATTCACCACATGTTAAAAACAAACAAACAAACAAACAAACATAATTGCTAGAGTGGCCCTGAAAGCAACATACAGAACACCATGGAGTGTAGGTCAAAATCGAATCCCCTTGTGCAGGATGTCTGAAGCTGTGTAGTGTGTGCTGTGGGGTTGTACCACATCTTCAGGAAGATGAGAGGGTTGCATTAGGAAGAGAGGAGGTTAAAGGTTTAAAGATCTTTTAAGTTCAGGAGGTCTGAATACCCTGTCAGTTGAAAAAATGAAAACAGATTTCAGTCTTTGCTTATTTTTGTTAATGAAAGGGCTTGTCTTACTGTGTTGGTACGGCACTTGATTTGGTGTGTAACTCTTACACAGCTCCACAGTCCAATACACAGGTGTAGTTAATGTGTCACCTGAGCTGAAATGCCATTCAGTGAGTGTGGTTCAGTGCACTTCCTCGCCACTCACAGCTGCGTGATTCTGCCCTTTATTTTACCCTTGCCTTTGTATGAGCCCAGGGCATCAGATGTACTAACAGAGAAGTAACCTTACAAAAATGTTAACAGTACCAGGAAATGGGATGAATGAAATAAAGCTGGGCTACTTTATTGCACTGGCTTATTTGAACCATTATCTGTGTTGTTAAAAAACACATGACTGATTATTTCTGTAAGGGTTAGCACAGAAGTGACTATAGGACTGTGTGCTTGTTCTGGATGGGGTAGAGTTATTTTTCTTCACAGTTGCTAGTGAAGAACTGTGGGTTAACCAGGGTTAAACCACAACATCAAGCCAATCAATAGTCTAGATCTGTGCAGAAAGCAAGCCAGAGAGACATGGAAAATTTTATTGAAAGAAACTTCTGGGTGGATTTAGGTAAGAGTCTTGTGGACTGAGTTATAAGATTTGTACATCAGATTACTTTGTTGGGTGTCTTCTAGTTTAGGACCATAGAGAACTTCACTGGTAAAATGTGTGTGCTTCTTGCATTAAGAATCATTTAAGCCTTTAATTCAGGTTTCCTAAAATTTCATGTATAGGTACCTCAATTTTTTTCCTGCTACTTGCAGTTTCTGGAAATTAGGCTGTGGTAGTGAGCTCTTCTTTCATGGTCAAATCATAGACTTATTAAGGTTGAAATATACCTCAAAGATCACCTAGTCCAACTATTTCCCTAACATCAAAGTGTTCACCACAAACAGTATCGCCAAGTGCCAAATCCACGTGCATTTTGAACACTTTCAGGGATAGTGATTCTGCCACTTCCCTGGGGAAGTGTCATTGTAGTGACAATAGAAATAGTCATTTGCCCTAATTTTTCAGGCAGTTTTAAGAAAGATTTCTTAAAATGTCTTTATGGCTTTAATGTTTGTAATTCATTTAATGTATCCTAAATGATTTAGGTCAGATACTATATTGCTTTTTGTTATGAAAAACAAACAAACAAACAAAATCCAACATGGAAAATATGATGAATATACACCAAGGATAGATTACATGGAAAAATCAAATCAAGTTGGTTTGGGCTTCTGTTATGTAAAATATAATTCTTTAGTAAAAACTGCAGGTTGCTCTTGAAGAATCATGCCTTTATAACTCTGTGAAGTTTGCTTCTTCTTTTGCTATAACAGTCAGGCATAACTATAAACTGTCATGCCTAAAACTAATTTTAGGGCCATTGCTATTTTGAAATTCAGGGGGGAAACCAATTCTGTTAAATTAGATTCAGTGTTTCAGGTAATCCTTTTCTAACAGCTGTTGGCTTTTTCTCAACTTCCTTAAATTAAATGAGATAGTTCTGAAAGTGAATCAGTTTGACCAGCATGTATCAAACCAATTTTCACCAGCACAAAAATATAGCAGGTGAATACAGACAACAGTTCACGTGACTTAAAAAGAAAATAATGATTTTTTGACTCAAAGAAATATAATGGATGACCCTAGCTCAAGATAAACAAAAAACATGACTGCTTCTACTGCTTGTTCATTGAGCAAGGTTCATTGAGGAATCTTGTTTATTTAAGCCTTACATGTATCAGCTGCAATGACATTTCTGTTGGAATGATCCGTAACTTCTGAATCTGCTTAGTTAAAGCTAAATTCATGTTTGTTTCTTGTTTTTCTGGTGTTTTGTTGTAGGGATTTTTTGTTTGTTTTATTTACTTTATTTCAGACTGTAATCTTCAGTTTCTGATTGATTTATTTTTTTATTTTACATTAACCGCCCTGCAATTTCATGTTAATTTATTTGAACATGTATACTTTGGCTTTTTTAGAGAAAATTTATGAACAAGTAATAGTTTACATGGAGGAGAAAATTTTTCTCTGTCTACTGGTAAGCATTCTCTGCTACTTATAATGAGAAATTACGGTATTTTTGTTTTTTTATTAAATGGACAGTTGTAAATGGTTTTGGAATATTACATCTAACAAAAGCTACATTAATATAGTGAATGTCACACCTTCTCGGGATGTTAACAAACAATGTGATTTTTCCATGAAGGTCTATACCACCCACCAGAAAAATACATGTTTTTCTCATTTTCTGAAAAATATCAGATGATTCAGGCAAAACAGACCACCACAAAAAAGAAAGAAGTTTTCTTAGTATATTGCTCTTTTGATCTTTACCATGGAAAACCAAAAAGTTAGAACCATAAAATTAAAGCACATCATGAATCAAAACCCTGTGTCTAACAACATGTCTTTATTTCAGATGTCTTTACTAACAGATTTTTGTAGTTCTAGAAAATAAGGCATGTGGGGTAGCAAATAAGCCTTACTCAGATTTACATTTCATGGGTTTCCATTCTGAAAGCTCTGCTGATTCAGCTAGCAAACCTGTAATATGCTACAGTAATTGTATATGAAATTGCTGCTGTGCTGGCATGATTTTGCTGCTTTTGGTTTACAGGCTTAACATTTTCTGTTTTCTTTGGTATCCCAATGCTATGTTTAATGCAAAAAAGTATTCCTACACACAGAAAAACAGAGTCCAACTAGACTTCTCTCCATTTCTACAAACCTGAAGTACCACTGCCAGTTTAGTGACACTCTCAGTCCTTGAACCTCTGAGTACTCATTGTCTGTGTGGGCTATTTGCCTTACATTTTCGTTACACTGAGACTGGCTGCTTTTGACTGTCCCTTGTTCCCACAGCATGTTGGGCACTTTATATCTTTAATCATCACTTACGTAGTCTTATCTGCTTGCTCTCTTATGAGGTAAACAGTCTTGGGCCTCACCGCTCACATGGGAGGCTGCCAGGAAGTCTGACTCATGCAAGACTTTTCAGATTGTTTTTTATGGCCTCTATTACTGTAATATCTTCAGACTTTTCCAGCTTTTATTTCCAATTTATGTATTTTACCACAACAAACAAGGAGTGAATATTCCTCTTGTTTTATTCCTCTGCTTCCTTGGTATGGCTTCCTGAGAAATAAGGTCTCATTGATTTGTCTGAATGCACCCTCTTGGGGTACACACCCTTTACACAGAGTAATTTGACATCTTGGGTGATTTTAAGTTTTCCCCTTGTATTGAGTTTTATTAGATACATTTAACATCTCAATTAAGTATCTTCTGCAGTCAAGTTCCCAAAGGATTTGAATGCACAACTGCACCAAAGTGCCCTGACAATCCTCCAAAGTCCAGAGTTCATCCCACATATCCCAACGCTCCCTACAGAGTCAGGCAGTCATGTGCCTTGCCAAATCTAAGACCTCCAGCTCCAATTATTTTTGCCACATGTTTCTAATGGCTGCTTCCCCTCTTCCTTACCTATAGTCAAACCAAGAGTCTGGTGTATAACTTCCTTACATCCCCTACCTTTTGAGCTGATGGTAAGACATACCACTCCTCTCACACCAAAGCACTCTGAAGGCTGCTATGGAGTCCTCCCACAGTCTGTAATTACAAAGCAAGGAAGGATGACTCTGACTACTAGTAGATAGTCTGGGAAGAAAGCTGGTGTGTTATTAGAGCTGTGAGCCATGAGACATTTGGAACAAAATGCAGATGTGATCTAAAGGGCAGTAACTTGATCTTTTCTATCCAGATGTAGAGAAGGAAGTGGTATCAGCTGGAAGTTGTGCTGAATTTCTCTGAGGAAGTGATGGTCTGATTTCCTTGAGGACATGCTCTGTGGGTAGATACCTGTCCTGTCCCTGTACTGCTGTACACCCAGGTTTTGATAAAATCTCTGTCCGGGACTAGGCCCTTGTTAGGATCCAAATTGCCAAGGAAGGCAGATGCCTGCTGGAATAACTGGTACATCCTGGTATTAAAGCATTTACATCAACAATAGTAATAACTCAGTCCTGAGATACATCAGGTGATTTGTCAGGACTTGGTGACCTTAGCTGCCTTCTGGCCCCACAGCTTGGAAAAAGAATTGCAACCCTGTGGATGCCTGACTGGTGGTTGAGCTGGATAGTGGCCAGTCTCCAGCAAGGACACAAAGGGCCTGCTTGCTTTATTCTCAAGTTTCAATCCTTCTCTGTCTCTATAGTAAGATACTGGAGGAAAAGTAATAAGAAAGTGAATCTTTGGTCAAATTCTTGTATCCATCCCTAGCTTAGTCACTGCTATACCCAGGATACTGATTGCTGTGAATGCCTTTCAAAAACATGCCCTATCCATTACATGCAGAGAATTAGACATCCAATTTAGAATAATTGCTGCTATTTCAAAAGCAAAGTTCCTTGAAGCTGAAGTTAAAGTTGTGTCTATCACAGACCTTGCACTCTTTCAACCTCCTTTTTCACCCCTGTGGAAATTGTATGTACTCATTTTCTTCTTGGTGATTCATGGTTCCTAGTCTCCTTCCTGAAAATAAAGAACCGGTGAAATACAATATAAGTTCATTAGCCTAGCTATGATTTTCCAAACCCCTCAGTTCTACTTTTACCCTGCCTTCCTCAAAAATTTTTCTTATATCCAAAAATCTAAACTGTGGTCCAGTCACCTGTTCGTTCCCTTCTCAGTTTAGAAAAACTTTTCTTCCCTCAACACACATAGGCAGACACATACATGCACTCTCCCAGAAAAGCTTTATGCCATAGTTGTCTGACTGCACTGTTTTGAACTCATGACTTTAGGGCAATTGCTCAGATCCTCTCAGCCTCATACTCTTCAGATTTAACAAAGCAGGCGTCTGTTATTCTTTTACTAACCATGGGGTAAAGGCCAGCTGTAAGTGCCTCATCATGTTTTCCAACTACTCATGTGAGACACTAATGCACAATTCCAGTTGGCAAGATCTGCCAGTAGATAAGAAGACATAAAGCAATACATATTGCCATTATTTCCCTAGTGTATCATTTGCCTAAAACCTGAGTGGGAGGGAGTCAAGGTATCAATACTAGCTACTGTTTTCCACAGTAGAAAACTAAGATAAGCTCATCAATTTAGTTTCTTTTAATGGTATTTTAATTTATAAATCATAAGTGGTTTTGGTGCATAAACTGAAGACAGTAGAGACAAGTAACCTGTTCTCATATAGTCAAGTGTTCCTAGTGATAGTGCAGCCTTCCTTAGTACTTTATTTTTTCATGATACAAATGAGTTCCTTGAGAGAACTAATGTACTTTAACTGTCCTGACCAGTCCCACCCGAGACCTTCATCCATAGCTGCAGAACATTGGTCAGGGAGCTCATCTTAAGCTCATGTCTGGAATATCACTTCTCATCTGAGTTGTGTTGTAGTTTGTGGCCTTGTCTCCTGAGTGGATTCCGACCAATGTTTAATATTGATTGTCTCCAGTGCTGTCTTCTGGATGGAACTGAGCCCTGCCTTTTAGTCTTGTCTCCACTCTGCTTCTTCTGCCCGGGCTATCTGTGTGTGGTACTACTATGCAGGTGCAGCAGAACTATACACTGCTTGATGAGGACATCCTCCCTCATGGGACAGCCTGTTCTTGCTGCTCCCTGTCAGTGAGGGGTGGTTGCAGCTTACCCCCTAGCATTACAGTCACCAGACTGTAATGGAAGCACAGCCAACTGTGGGCAGAAGAGTGAAACAGTCCTTCTCACTGGCAACCAGGAGTTAAGCTGCATTGAATGTGAGCTGAGCTTACACCTGAGAGATCTTTCTCCATCCCTAATCACTTTTCCAGGATTTTACTTAAGAAAACCAGTATTTTATCCAGTGCTTTGAACTTCATGGTCTCTTGTCACTTGAAGTGACTGAGAATTAATATTGAGTTTCCTGTGCTGGTGATTTAAGGGCACAGTGTAGGCATAGGTTTGAAAATGTTGTCAGAATATTTAGGTGGAGTTTGGATGTGACCCTAAACAAGTTCCTCATTTAGTTAGATCACAATGGGAGAAAAGCCTGATTGCTTTGGGTTTTTTTGTTCTGTTTTGTTTTGTTTTTCTGTTTGTTTGGGTTTTTTGAGTGTATGTTTTTTTCTCTTCCCTCTTTTCACATCTCTCCCGAACTCAGGCATGCATACCTTTGAGTTGCCATCTTTTTTTCTACTTTTTTCTCTGTCATTGTTACAGTTTTCTTTTCATTAGATTGTTATTGCTCAGCTCATTTGACTGGGAATTTCCCCCAGGATTGTAGCTTGCCAGAGTAGTATTGTTTTATGACAGATTTACATGAGAGCAGGTTTTTCAGGTTCTTGGTGGTAAAGTATTTGGAAATATGTAAACTGGAAAACTGCACTTTTCTGTAAAAAAAAAATCAGCAAGGTCACAAAGTTTTCTTGTTTTACATAGCTACTTTCGGCTCCTCAAATAATTGGCAGATAGCAGTGCAAGCAATGACTGTGGCCAGCATGTAGTCCTTGTGGTTCCAGAGCCTTTTACCTTTTTAATATCAGCACTGCTTATCTGATATTAAATAGTTGTTTAAATTACTGGTATGATGAAATCTTGAAATATTTTCTTGCAACTTGAATTCTGTTCTTCCTCTGAGTAATACTTTGTGTGTGAGAATTTTAGTACCATTACTTAAACTGTCAATGATCCTGAATATGTGCTTCTGACAGGGAGGCTTATGCAGTGGAAGATCTATCTCAGAGAAGTAGATGGCTTCTTAGGTGGCTAAAGAAGAGATATGATGGATCCCTTCTTCCATGCTGAAACCCTGTCCCAGGACAACATCCTTGGACACTGAGATCTCATATGTCACATTACTAATAAGTCCCTCCTTTGTCCTCAATCTGAGCTTGTGGAAACTGCAGAGGAAGCTCTGTCATTCAGCCTTACAAACTGAAACTCTGTAACCTTAGAAAGAAGTTAATCAGGGCACAGTTGTGGCTAACGCTGCTAAGTCTGTAGCCTGAGACTCCAAACAGACGGTATGAAGTTACATAAGGACCATTAGTAGAATTATAAGCTGAAATCAAGGCATGTAACTGAAGATCTGTGTCTGAAAAGCCCAGCTGGTGTAATTGAGTGTGTACTTAGGCAGACAGATTTGGGTGTGCATCTTTTGAAGTTATCCAGTAAGGCTGCACTTTTAGCACTTGTTCCAATTTGTGCTAACTTGTAGGAACTAGGCAATTAAATATTATAACATTTATTCAAGTCAAATTTTCAGGTGATTTTGAAGAACCACATCTGAAAGTCACAGAGTTTTATTGAAGAATTGTGTAATTTAGGAAAATATAGACTTATGATGTGGTTTTATTCAGCCAATATATAAAACTAGTTTTAACCTGATACCTATATAGTGAGATTATTTATATAAAGAACATGTAATTGAAATGTTAATATATCTGAAATAAGCATTTTTTTACTAGAATGAACTCTTTCAGCCATTGACTTCTGTGCTAATTGTTCTTTCTGCTTTGTAAGTATATTTTACATAAAGTCTTAAAATGCCTATGCATTTAACTGTCTAAACATCAGTTTTACAGTAGTTCAGTATATGCAGAATAAACAAGTTTGAAAACATAGCTCTTAACAAAATAATTGTTGTATGTGATATTTTGCTTAAATACTATGGATCTGATATTTGTGTTGAAAATATTCAACACAAATTTTCAAATATATATATTCAAATTTTTTATATTCAAATATATTCAAGTATTTATTAAGCATCTCCAACTTGTAGTCCTCCAACGTAAGCAAACTACTGTGATAGAACAGCCGGTCTCTTCATTTTGTATTCACATAGCTCAGTCCTAAAATGCCCTCTACTGGGCACTGGCAGTAGCCAAGATAGAAGAGGCTTTAAGGTTAGGAAAATTGATGTCATAACGGGAGTTACATCATGCAGCACAGTGTCTAGATTTTGAAGGACTGTCTTATTAAAGTTATTTAAAGCTTACGACTGTGTGATATGGAAGAATTTAAAAAAGGAACAAAAATGACTACCACTAGTTAGGCTTACATATGTTTCTAAAGAAAAAAAGATATTCTTGAACTGGAATTAAACCACTTTTGGTTGACATAATCTTTTTTTCCTCACACCTGCTGAAGCTAATAGGTGTGTTGAAAAAAAAAAGATAAATTCTAACACTAATATTCTAAAATTGTGGGGCGAGGAGAAGCCACATTTCTTACATAAAATTGTAGCTAAAGGAGAGTAAAGGGTTTCATTACAGGTGTTCACTGATCTGTCAGAGCTGCTTTGTCTTACCCAGTCTGATGATAATGTATAAGTAGGAGGGGAAGATCTCAATTGTGTTGTGTTGTACTGATGGATTAATAGCCCAGAGCATAAAGGATATTAATGTGATCAGGTCGGTGTGTGATACAGTTAAGTGTGTGGCTCCGGAATATGCATCCAGGCATGGTATATTGGTTAGTAGCGTGAAAAGAGATTGCCATTAAATATTTCTGAACTTTTTGAAGTCTTGATCATGGAAAGTGATTGATACGTTTGAAGTACGAAATACTGCAATTTTATTTTCTCAAAGTCCTTATGTTTAAAATATGTGAACACATATATATGTGAATCTTTTCCTTGATAGTCTTATAGAGAATTAGAACAAAGTCAAACTTTCCTTGTTGAAGAAAATATTCAGACAGGCTAAAGATACTCTAATAGTAAGAATTACCAAAGGAAGATCCTGCATCTTCTAAGACAAGAAAAAATTATTCAAAGAATTAAACAAATGAACAGCATTTTTGGAAATTTTCAATTTCCTTTTTTCATACCAGCAACCATGACTCTGGGAAAGCATGTTTAGCAGCACTGCCATCTGACAAACTTGTACTGTCATCAGATTTTTCAAATACTGCCTTTAGATACATTTCTGCTTTATGTAAGTGTTTGTGTGATGACTTCATCTGACTTTGTTACTAACTCATCTTTGAACTGCAGTGTAGCACCAATTAAGTTTCAGCTTCTGACATGACAGTGTCAAGTACGTATCTTGGTGTTTTGTTCTGGTTGTTTCTTTTTGACACAATGGTACACGTTTTTGCAAATGTGGTGACAGAGCCCCCATCTTACAGGCCCCTTATATAAATAGTGCAAATGATAAATCTAAAAGAACTAATAGATAGCTGTATTGAGGAGTATTCCATTCACACATTTAATTGTCCCCCAGTTAAGTCTCATTTCCAGCATACCAATTTTAGTGATTTATTTCAGTCTCATGCATTCTAATGTGGTTATTGTGTGGTTATTGGCATTTTTTGAAGGATAAATTCTGTCAGTTAAATTTGACAGCATCTATAATCATAAGAGACTTAATTTATAGTTCTGTTACTGTGGATAATTTCTGTACTTGTCTGGATCTCCAGATCTTTCAGGATCCAAAGCTATTGATCAGCTACCACACTTTCAATTACCTTGAAAGAATATGGGTTTCTCTTATGGTTCAATTTGAAGGAAATAAGTAAGACCAAAACTTCAGGAGTGCTGAAATATTACTTTGTGAATGTGAGAAGAGATGGCATTTTCAGAGTGGTGAAAAAATAGCTGTGGGGAGAGACACTTCTTTAATAAGGGAAGTTCTATGCATTATCATGCATATATGGCAGCAGTGGTGACTAATTATCATATATGTGGAAGGAGAAAATGAGAGGAGAAAAACAGAGGGAAAAAGTGAAAATACTGTTGTTCTAGGTCTTTTCAATCAATAAAAGAATTTCTTTTAAATATAGAACTCCATTATCACAGTAGCTTATATGGACACAAGGACCTCTTGGGCATGCTCTTTCAAGCAGTGTTTATACTTCTGTGTCTTATTTTACTCATATTGGCTCCCACACTGAGACAGAGAATTCAAGACTGTGTTTCAAATTTTAAGAAAAGATCCTTCTGAAATCCAAAAGTAAGGTATATTAATTAATATTTTTGTCTACCTTGTTATAAATCTGAATATGTGGATGATTTACAATTAAAAGATACTTTAACTATCTTGGAGATAATACTATTATATTATCTCCAAAACCATATTACCTTTTAGGTTGATTTGTAAACTGTACCATAGTAAAATAAAAGCAGGTAATAATTTAACCTAGACAGATGAGTGCCAAGCTTAAATTTTTGTTGCCTGTATTTCTTCAAGCTTGTGAATAGATACTGAATGTGGTCTAGACTTTTGTTATAAATTGTTCACAAATAAAAAACAATTCGCTATCCACAAAGTGTCATTGTTGATTCAGAAAAAAAGGGCTGTCAGTATATTTATATGGCAAGGCAATACTAGTAAAAGATCATATATTCTAGCCAGTTTAGGAGCATAGATTTATGTTGTATTTATTAATGTTTTAACCTATCACTTGGAACAATTATCTCTTTTGTCCCATACAGATATGCAAGCTTCTAACCAAACCTCTCAAAATCTAAAAAGAAGTACAAGAAGAAGAAGAAGAAGAAAAAGACAGCTGGACGATTAGTGCATCTTTAGTATCGTTCTCCAGCCAAGACCATCACTGAATAGTGCTTAGCAACATTTTCATTTATTGACAATAAAAATCTTTCTTCTCTGAGGAAACTTGAGCAATGCTGGTAACAGTGGCCTGGAGACCAAATAGAGAACCATCTTGTGTGAATTTAAAGTGGGTTAATGACAAGAACCACACCATTCAGTGAAATAAAATCTAAAACTTTTTTAAGTGGTCTGGTTATAACAGACTCCTCTCCCTCCTTACCCCTCTCTTCCAGGTGTGTCTGGCACCATGGATTTGGGGGAACGGGACATTCATTCCAATCTGTCAGTGTGCCCAAGTGCTAGCTAGTGGCTTGCCACCTAGATGTGGCTCTTCCAGCTTTTTGTACAGTCCGGGTTATCTTTGGATGTCCCTTGATAGGACTTTGTTGCTTTTGAACTGAGACAGTCCCTGTAAGCCATCATTAGCTTTACTGTGAGGCTAGTGAGGCACTGGAACAGGTTGCCCAGAGAATGATAGAACCACAGAATGGCTTGGGTTGGAAGGGACATTAAAGATCATCTAATTCCAAACCCCTTGCGGTGGGCAGGGACACCTTCCCCTAGACCAGGTTGCTGAAAGCCCCATCCAGCCTGGTTTTGAACACTTCCAGGGAAGTTTGGTTGTCTGATGACCATGTTATACAATTGCATTTGGTATCTTGTTTGCTACAATATGCTACTTCATGTTAGAGCAATAAAAGAAAAAACATTATTTTTGTAAAGCAAGTAAGAAGGAAAATGAAATCTCTCTTCACATCTGAAGGATGGTGAGACTCAAAGTTCGTTATGTTGCCATGTCTTTCAATTTCTTATGATTCCTTCTTGGTATCGTACAAGGAAAACCTTTGAGTCAGCTCCTCATCTGCTAAATCTGCCCCAAACACCATGTGACTTAGCTTATCCATTTATAAAGAAGAAGAGGCCATGCATGGTCTCCTGCATGCTGTCCCAGTCAGCCATGCTTCTGGGATATGTTTCCCATTGTCTATTGCACCATTCTGTAGCTGTGTAAATGTCAAGAAATATATAATTCTTCTTTTTCCATGTGTGTTGTTTTAAGAAAGTACTACTAGGTTATCCTCAAAAATACTGTTTCTAATGAAGATATTATTTCCTATTTGCACTGATAGAAGCATATGCATCACATAAATAATGATAAGACTGAGAGTAATTTTTTTGTCTAGCTAAAACGAATTGATTTTACTACTTTGTCTCCCACATTAATGGTGGCAAAATTACTTTTTTCACATCTCTTCTCATATATATTTTTTTCCAAGTTGAGTTACATTTCCGTTTTCACTTGAAATGGTGAATGTTTTGGAACCTTGCTTAACTAGGGCTCCAGAAATATTTGGTATAGGGATAAATGCTATATCTAGTTCTTTCTATTTTTTTTTTCTGTTTTTCTCTCTCTGAAGAGAGATTTTGTTTTGCCATTTAGGCAGAGTTTAAAAGTTTAGAAGCCATAGAAAATGGAGTATAAAGTCTTTCTCCTGTTACTAAATTTCTTATTTTAATGCACAAAAAATGATTGATTTCTTAATGTTTTGGGAAAATTGGTGGGTTTTGCATAGTTGTAAGTCAGCAGTTTGTGTAAAATATGGAAAATTAGGAAAATGTACAGTGGGAAATATATGCTGTTCTTCTGTCTATGAAATATTTTATATTTATATAAATTCTTTTTATAAATTCACCAATTTAACCACTTTGATATAGGCAAAATAAGAAAATACTTAATGCAGCATGACATCAATTTTCTTATGGATATTTTACAACAGTGAACTAACTGGAAACATCCGATGTATTACATCTGACTATTATTTTGTTTCTTAGTTGCTAATTCTTTGCTGAAGGAGATTAAGCTGAAATTTGTGCTACCACAGTTATACTTTTTTTTAATAGCACAAATAACTTCTTTCCTTCTGTCACAAGGCAAAAAGCAAGGAAATTAATTTCTAGCACTTGTGACATTTTAAAATGAAGATCTGTCCTTTGTGACAACAAATCTGGCATGACTATGCCTTTATCATAGCACCCCATAATTACAGTCCATTGTAGAACACTGCTGTGAGCAGTTTGGATCTGTCTTCTTTACTCTCCCCCAATCAGATAACACACTGATAAGATTCCCTTGCACCTTTTCTTCTCCAGACTTAACAGTCCGAGCTCTCACAGCCCGTATCATGTGACAAGTGCTCCAAGACCTTCACGACCTTTATGGCCTTCTGCTGGACTCTATTCCACATGTCCATGTCTCACTTGTACTGGGGAACCCAGCACTAGACACACCACTTGAAAGTTGTCTCTCTGCTGAGCAGTGGGGAAGAATCACCTCCCTCAACCTGCTGCAATGTTCTTCATAATGCAGCCCCGGATTCCGTGGGTGCCTTTGCCATGGAGGGCACAATGCTGGCTCATGGTCAACTTGACATCCAAAGAACCTCAAGGTCTTTTCCTTCCAGACTGCTTTTCCTCCTGCCAGCCCTGGTGCTTGGGGTTATTCCTTCCCAGGGAGAACTTGGCACTTCCCTGTGTCAACACATTTTACCAACTTTTTGTGGTCCCTCTCAATGGCAGCACATCCATCTGGTCTATCTATCACTCCTCCCAATTTTGTATCATCTGCAAATGTGCTGAGTCTGGATTCTGTCTCATTGTCCAGGTTCTCGGTGAATATGTCACACAGTATTTGCCCCAGTATTGACCACTGGGCCACACCAATAGTGACTGGACCCCAGCTGGACTTCATCCTGCTGATCATATGAGTGTTAGTCCAGAATTTCAGCTAGTTTTCAGTACACCTTACTGTTGACTTATCTAGTCCACTTGACCATTTTGCCCATTTATTTTAGTCTCAGATCATGCAGGGTATGGAATAACAACTCTGGAAAGTTGTGTTGCTTTTACAGTGTTGTCAATGATACTGTCATTGGCTGGGGACTCTTTATCCCTAAAATGTAGACAGAAGAATCTCGTAGTGCTTTTCTATTAAAGACTGTTCCCAACCCAAGTTCATAAAACAAATTCTACTTTTGGTATAACCTGCATCTTAATGAAGATGAATAATGAGTGGATTCTATAAAACCGATGTCCAGAAGGAGCAGATTTGCTGCAGGGAATAGAGGGAGATTCTCTCTTCATCTTCATTACCAGTACTTGCTGCAGCTCCAGGCAAACAGATGGAGGAATTACCCTGTGCTTGTACACCCATTCCCACTGTCCACATGACTTTGGGACCCTTTCTGTATTTCAATAACAGATTTTGCTAAAATACTACCTGGTTGATATGTCATCAGGAGATATTTTACAGTGAAAACATGCCTTACTCTGATGCATAAAATCTCTGTGGTAGCAACAGCCTCTCGTGCCGTACAGGAAAAGCTCCAGGCCACAGCTGTTGTCCTTTTTAACTCTCTTTATATGGGTTGTCTTTATCTGAAAGCTTTCATATTAGTGCCTGCTGCATGGACTTGTTTGGCAAATTCCTGTCCTCTTTTAAAAAGATCTGTTAATATTTTCAACAACCTTCTTTGCATATTTGAACTTTGACTGTAAAGGTAGGAAATCCTCATTATTTTGGTAGCATTTGTCTCTGGAAAGGCAAGCCTGCTTTTATTTTCCTTGAATGGATTCCATCTATTACTGGCGTCTAATTTCTTTTTTGAATTGTCTTTATTTTTTTTAATATAATTTATGTATATTTGGTTTATACATTGGAATCCTGCCTCATCCTTACATGACACGTTTAATAAAAAGTTTCTGTTCTTTTCTTGTTTTTCCATCAAAGTTAGCTCTTTTCCTCAGGATATACGTTCTTCAGTGGAGGCCAAAAAGCAATAGATAGCCCTCTATTGCATCTGTCTTTTGAAAGTTTAGAGACCTAGACATCTAATTTTCAACTTGATTTATAAACTGTGAAGCTGGTAGTGAATTTATGGACTTTGCTGCTTTTAGACAATGTATTCTTGGATTGATCTTGCAAAGTTTATATTTTCAGAAGTAGTGCCTTTTTTTCAAGATCCTTCCTGTTTCAAAGAAAGTTAACACTTTCTTCCCAAAGTAAGGTCTTTAGGGAGAAATTTATCTTGTCCTTTCAGTGAAAATACAAGGGATCAATACTCTGATATGTTGTTTTGCTTGTTATATATTTCTGCACTTTTCCTCTAAATTGTTATGCCAGAAGAAAGACCTTATGTATGAAAGTGCTCTTTTTTTTTTTTTACAGGTCTATCAGTACAGAGTTTGTCTTCTTTAAAATTAGCTTTTTCATTGTTATTCATTGTTTTTTTCTATGATGAAGTCAAGAGTTCATTTATTTTCTTGATTTATTGCCTCATTTTTATTTACCAACTTACTAAGAAAATGCTGGGCTTAAAAATGTCCACTTCGAGTCTCATCCTTGGTGTTTGAGGAGATTAGTGTTGATATTTTCCTCTCTCTGATGCTGGAATATCTGCCATAAATATGTTAGAAGATTAGTGAGTATTAGAGAAGAATCTCTTTTTTTTAGCTCTATGGGAAATCCCAGTAAAACTGGAGCAAGTGACGGAATTTGTTAATTAGCTATTAATAAATGATAAATATTCACTGCCAGTGTATATATCATCTGCTTTGATAGTTTAGGGAGCTCACTGGAATAAGTTGTTCAAACTAAAGGATGTCATTGCAGAATAGAACTTTTATTGTAGCTAAGATCGTTGAAGATTTTCAGATAAATATTTTCTTTTAACAGTGTGCCTGGGTCTTATGAACCTTAACATTCTTAGTGAAAAGTGAAAACTTTGAGAAATTTAAAAAAAAAAAAAGTGGAGATGTCCATTAAGGATGTTATGGCACAAGAATATTTTGGGGTTTCATTTGAAATTATTTTATTTTTTGAATTACATATACAAAGTAGCAATCAATAAAAATTTTTGACCAAATTAAAGTCATGAAGTTTTTACGGAGAACTATAATTGCAAAAATTTTATTGAACTTTTTGTTTTATTTTTATCTTTGAAATGTAACTATTGCATAACATAATGTATTGATCATCTCTACATTTCAGTCTTCGAAATAATTGAGAATTTATCAGGTCCTATATAATTAAAAGAACTGGTAAGAAAGTTGCTATTATTATGGTCAAGAATTGTGGAAACACAGATCAAGAACAAATTTGCTTCTTAGTTTAAAATAAAATTTGTGCATTTCAGATAGATTTTGAAGTACTTTATGTACACTAAGACTTAAACAGCTTACACAAAGAATGGATTGTACTCTGGGGCATCTAGCCTGTGTTAACCAGTGCTCAGTATTGTGAGAAAGGCTGGCTAGATGTGGAAGTGGATTGCTTACACAGATTTCCTCCAGTGGTAATGTCCTCCTATGTCCAGGGCAACTTGTCTTTTAAAAGATGTCAATTAAAATGTATAGTATGATTTTATCTGCCTCTTCTTTGAATGCAGAATTACTAATTTCAAATAATTTTACCTAAGTTCAAACAGTAAGTATTGTTGGGATTGTCAGTACTGTTCACCATATCATGTATGGAAGCACTTGAATTAAACTAAGTACTACAGTCTGGTTTTCAAAAGTATGGACCCATTCAGTCCCAAACATAAGCACATGCACTGTCTTAACTCCTGGTTGACCTACCTTTCCACAATCTCCATTTTTTCCTGTGCACAATGAAACCAAGGAAGGAAGTTTCACTCTCAGACTTAGTGTATACCATGAACATGTTGATCAGTGCAGCTAATACTAGGTCACCAAATAAATGTGTTTTATCACTACTGGTGCTAATTTCCCAGTCCAAGGTTCACATTTTTCCTTTCTCATATGAGTTTTGACAGGAATTTTTCCATCTAACAGCATATAAGCTAGTAAATTGAAAATTCCTCTGTCCTAGCATGCTGATTTGCTCTCAGCAACAGGGCAGTCAAATAAACAGGCTAAGCACTGGAAAACTGACAGACATGAGACTCATAAAGGCAAGTTTAAGTGCTCCTCTAAAACCATTTTGAAAGCATCATTAATCATGTTGGGCACTGAGCCAGTATAAGCAACCAGTTACGCTTGTATTACTCCTTTTAACAGAAAAGATGAACTTTTCATCTTTTCTCTACATGGTTCTTTGCACAGAAAGTACATCCAGCCTCAGCTAGAAGTCTTCTTTAATAGATTAGGAAAGAGAGACAGCAAGAGGTTTATTTCAATTGTTTTACACTTCCCTCCTCTTTGCTTTGTAAAGGTTTTCTTTCATTAGAAATATATCCCTTGCTTCAATTGTAAAACTAATAAAAAATCTTTCTTCTTCTGAGGGATACTCTACACACTACGCAAACAGGCAAAAGAAAAATCAAAGCATATCTCCAGATTATGCATTCCTCTACAGCAAGTTATTGAAAGGACACACTGCTTCTACCAAAACTAAATTTAGAAGCATTTCTGTGGACTGCTTGCATTGTGTGCTAATGCTCTTTAAAGATCTCACTCAAGCAAAATTACACTGAACATTTATGAAATAAAATTGTCAATAGAAAATTGTTGTGGAGTCTTATTGTTCCTCCCTTGCTCACTGTCAAACTGTGAGGGCAACAGTTTTTTCCACCTATAATTTACCACAGCTACCTGGGGACTAATTATGCTGATTAGGTCCTTTGAAGATGAAAAATGCAATTCTTTGATTTTATGGATGTAGCTTTCAACTTTATGGATGTACATTAGAGGCCTTCTGTTCTCAAGGACTTGAACATTACAAAATTGAGGAAGGATATACATTGTTCTTTGCCTAAATATACTTGGTTTATACTGTTTTCATTCAAAGTAAAGATTAATTTTGAAGATTTGTATTTCAGTCCATCAATTTAAATAAACTTGGGGTTAAATCAGGAATTCTAGGAGGACCAGATATGTCATCTTAATTTCTATTGGTCCTGGGTCTCGCTCTTATATGTGGCTTTATTTAGCTCTTAAAATACAGTCAAGAAAAAAATGTGTTCAGTTTTGGTTTTGAAATAAATACTAATCTCCTTGATTTAATGCAATTTTCATTTAGTTCAAGGAAAACTTTTATAATGGGCATTAAATTAGCTATTGAGGCATGTGTATTTATTTTCAACCTTTGCATTAACAAAATATGTTTCATGGAAATGCAAAAGTATATCTACAAGTCAAGTACCTGGAGGTCTATGCTAGCCTGTTATGGTCCCAGTAAGAAAGCCGCTCTGCAAGGTTTCAATAAAAAGATATTTATTAGAGTTAACACTACAAGCAAGAAGAGAACAGTATAGGTAATCTTCATGTCCCTTTAGATGCTTGAAACTCCAAGTGGTATAGCACTGAATGGCCCTTCAATCCCCATGTGGCACATCGTGCAGACCCCATCCATAGAAGACATCCTCTCCTTTTGGTCCTTTGAGCCACTCCTTATTTTCTTACATGGAAAGAGCTCTATTCATAATTTCTATTGTCACACAGGAGGGACATTTGCATGACAACTTGTAGCTGCACAGTTAGATGAGGTGAGGTGAGGCGAGGCAGGCAGTGGAACTGCCGGTATTGAGTAGGAGCTGCCACATACTCCTCCTCTTAAAACCAAGTGGTTTTCTTTGTCCTGCAACTAAAATTTGTGCAACACTGACCTGAGGGCTGTGTTGGTCCTGCATATATGTGATTGTTCCACGTGCAATGGTCGGGCAGTCAGGACTGCTGAACCCCTCTCTAATGATATTTTACTAGACAAGTTGTATTTTGAAATTGAGCATGTATGTGTTGATACCTCTGAACTTCAAGAGACTTTTATTTTTCTCTGTTTCAGGGATAATAGGATAAATCAATTTCTCTGTTTCAGGGATAATAGGATAAATCAAATTCCCTGGGAAACTCCAGGGAAACTGCTTGAATTCCTTGTCAAGCCCACAAGTAATTTGTTAGGTAAATAAACCTAAGTCAGTGTTCTTAAATCATTTATTCAAATACAAGGTGATTTATAAAGTTAAAGACTGATAATAAATTGGTATCGCAGAGCTGGCAAAACACATCTTGTATGACCAACTCTGGTAAAGCTGCTGTGACATGAATGCGATTACTTTATTTTATATTTCAAAAACAAAAGAGAAAAAAAAACAGTTAGAGAAAGCAACTAAAATCTAGCAAATGAAATATAGTTGGAGCTGATTATTGCATTTTCATTTTTTTCCTAGCTTTTAAAATTGCAGCAATGGGGTTTCCTTCTTTACCCTACAATAGAAAAACATTAGAAGTAAAATTGCAGTAATTTATGAAAAACAGTGTGTATGAAAATACAGTGGAGAATTAATGGAATATTTAGGAAACTGCAAAAGTAACAGTGCAATGAATATCTTTCAATTTCAGGAAGAGTGTGAGCTGAACACTGTGAAGATGCACTTCAATTTGCAAAATGAATTTCATTAGCTTTTTCTTCTTAAATAAAAACATACAGTGTATAGAACTCTCTCTTTATCTATCTATCTATCTATCTATCTATCTATCTATCTATCTATCTATCTATCTAAAATCACAGTTTATCTTATGATGAGACCCCCTCACCAAATTACTCACTGCAAGTAAATTTAATTAAGTTATGAAGTATTCAGCATAGAGTTTTGTATGGTAGTCCATAAATCAAATGACAAGAATAAGAAGACCGCTGGTAACTAGTCCAAATATGTCTCTGCGTTTGATGTGGAAAGAGTGGATATTTTATCTCCCTTTTGCACATAAGCAAATAACTCTTTCTCCTTTCCATTTCTGTAGTACTTTTAATATATTTAAGCATTGATAAACAAAAGAAAGATACTTTCTAAAAGCTCTATATACTAAATTTTAATGAGACTACACTACAGTATGCAAAAACACACCAGAATGAAATAATTGTGCATGCCTTACTGAGCTTTTCCTGGGTAGAAGACAGGAGTAATAAACCTTTCATAACTGATACTAGTGATTTTGCTGAATACTTTCTAGCAGGCATGAGGTTAAAATGTGGTTGAAGCAGACTAAACACCTACAAAGAACCGAATATATTAAAATATGGTAGTTTTCTATGTTCATACTTGGCTTTATGGGAAAAAGAATTGATAATGTTCAAGGTCAAATACAAAATAAAGGCATGAAAAAAGCAGAAGGTCACAATATGTAACTTTAAGTACGCACAGTCTGAAATTTTTGTTCAATTATGCTTGATCTGGATTCCTATATTTGTGTTGAGAGACAGGTTCAAATACCCATTAATGCAGCCAGTTTCAATCATAATATTTAGAAGACTTCAATGCCAGCAGTGCAGAGATTTACCTGAGCCAGATTTAAATATATGAAAGATTATGTTTAAAATGGTAATTGTCACCCCAGTTGCCTTTGCAGTCAGGGGAAACTAACAGATGCCTTCAGAGAATGTCTGGTCTACTGAGACCAGAGAAAAGTGATTAAACTGCGGTGTGAATCACTCTCTGAAGGTGCCTGTTTCTTTTGGTGGCCTACAGAAGGAACCTGCCGTGACTAGTTGAGATTTAAACCTCCAAGTTAGAATGAATGGATCCTTCTACCTTACCTGTCAGTTCAGGAGTATGATGACGAAGCTTTCGGTGAAGTTCGCACTCTGTTTAGAAACAAAGCTTAGGTTTTTAATCGATGCAGAAGGGGAAGGAGATAATGACTCTCCTTAGTTTATCAAACTCATGATAACTAATAAATCAGTTGCATCAGATTAAATTCTGGATTAGCAATGCTGGAAAATTCATGGTGAGCTGCAAGGAGAAAAATCTGTATATTCTATTAACTAGTATCAGAACAATGTACAAACAATTTTTCCCAGAACACCAGAAGTAACAAGGGCACAAGGAAAGCTCTAATGTCCTTCGGTGACCTTTGTGGGTTTTTGTGCTAGTAAAGTCACTTTGACTAAAATTTCCAGCATTTTAATAGTATCCAACACCTGTCACAGAAGGTGATTTGGGTTTATCTGCTTTCAACCTTTTCATGTTTCTGTTTTCTTTGAATTTTAGAATGACTGGAAGGTGTCTAGGAAAGTTCTTAATTTTTTAAATTTATATCTACAAATTTTCTCAAATATTTTCTTTCAGAGGCTTTTAAACACTATTTATTCTTCCGAAAGATTTTCACCTTTCAAATCTAAATGCTAATAGCAAAAAAAATTTGAATTGAATATAAGAAGTTTAGATTTTAAAATTTTTTTAAGTAAAACTTATTAACTATTAATATTCAATCTTGTAGATTTAATATAACTTCCTTGTTTATGTCCCTTGTGCTTGCATGTTACAGTCAAAGTAGATAAATTCATTTAATTGCCATGTTCCTTGTCTTCTCAGGTTATGATTTGAAGATGTTCTCATTAGACTTTTGTGGTTTAATTTTGGTTTGGGATGGTCTACTATTTTTGTTCCTTGCTTGTATATTAGTTGACCTATTACTTCCAAGAGCTATTTTGTTACTCACAATTACATCTTCTGTGCAATTCCTGTGTAGTAAGCAATGCTGTTGTGTCTAAGTAGGATTTTTTGTAAAATGAAGTGAGTAGTAATGTCAATTAGGGAAGATGCATTCTTGACACCACTTTACATTATGTTAATCTATTTGTTTAAGCCCAAGGTTAGTTTGAACTTACAGTCTTAACTGTATGTAAGACTTAACTGGGTGTAAGATCCAAAGTCTTATTGATGTTAGTTATTTATTGACATATTGTTATATTTCACTCTGTTCTACAATGAGTTGAAATTAAGACAATGGCATGCATTTTCAAAACCAATGAGTTTATAGTAAGAGCTTTTTGCTATTTGCTCCACTCTTTGGTATTTGTGCTTAGTATGATATCTGGTAAATGTATGGCCTTATGGGTAGAAACACTGCCTGCTACTTCAGCTCCCACAGCTTCAATCTGACCTTTTTGTATTTCAATAATATAAAATGTCAGTACACTTCATCAGTAAAACTCATTGTTAATGTTTATTAGGTTATCACTGTTCAGATTGGTTTTAATTTCTTTTTCTTAAATTAAAGGTATGTTATTCATTACTGAGTTAAACTTCCTTCCTTCATAATTTATTGAAAAATATGTTTTTTAAGAGAGCTTTTTCCATACCTATGTAGACAATGGCCATGTTGTCATCTGCAAATATCCTTTGTGTTATGTTTGCAACTATGTTGTCCCTTTGTTTGTATTATCCTGGGTATGCTAGTGTCATGTTTTTATTCTTAAATCATTTTTGTCTGTTCCTGGCCATTGATATGAGCTTATTACAGTGATTTAGAATTACATTCATCCAGTTCTTTTAGCAGCAACATTGTATTGTATTGTATTATTGAAGTTGCTGTTCCAAAAATCAACTTTCACAGTTTGTTACACCTTAATAAAGATATTTAGAGCCCTGGCATTCCAATCAGTAATGCTTGCCAAGAGTAGGTTGCTTGATATGCATTATTTTTTAAGGAGTACCTTGCTATATTTCTGTAACTTTTTTGTTTTGTACTTTTGGGCTGTGCACATTGTCAGCTCAAGTCCACCTAGGGGGTGTCATTTGCTCTTCCCTTATCCTCCAACACTGTAACCCCATTGTAGAAGGCCACCAGATTTTTCAGACCCAATTATCCCCTAGTGAAGTCATGTTGGCTGTTGGCAATTCACCTCCTTATTTTACATGTGCCTTTAAATAGTTTCCAGGAGGATCTGCTTCATGACCTTGCCGGGCACCAAGGTGAGACTGACTGGCCCGTAATTCCCTGGGTCTTCCTTTTTTTTCCTCATTTCAAAAATAGGGGTTACATTTCCCATTTTCCAGTCAGTGGAAACTTCACCAAACTGCCATGACTTCTCAAATACGATTTAAAGTGACTTGGCCACTTCCTCTGCCAGTTACATCAGGACCTGCAGATGAATGTCATCAGATCCCATGAACTTATGCACCTTCAGATTCCATAGGTATTCTCAAACCTTATCTTCTCCTACAGCAGGTGGTTCTTCAGGCTCCCAGTCCTTGCCTTTGTCTTCTGCAACTTGGGTGGTGTGGCTGGAACACTTGCTGATGAAGACCAAGGCAAAACCATCATTGAGTACCTCAACCATGTCCTGGGCAACCAGGTCTCCCATTTCCTTCTGGAGGGGGCCCACATTTTCCCCAGGCTTTCATTTATCACCAATGTTTACAGTATGTAACATTTTTACAACTTTAATATCCCATTTTGCCTGCTGGATCTGTATGCCAAGAACAGTAACCTGAAACAGGCCTCTCTTTGATATATGAGCTATTTGGATTTGTATAATGAGATGCATGTACCTGCAAGCTCATGTATTTGTCATCTGGCCTGTTAAACCCAGAGTTCACACTCCTCCCCTTAACAATTCTGCTCTCTAATTCCACACACTGCATTTGGAACCTCAGTTCCTGGATTGAACTGCGAGAAAAAGGGGCCTAAAACGGAAGCGTACATCTTAAATTCATTAATTTTAATTGATTTACTGCTTTTTTATAGTATTTGAGTGAAAGCAAATTCATATCCTGACAGTTTGAAAATAATGTAAAATGGGAGTTCAATAAAGGCTTTTTCCTCTTGGCCACCAGCATTGATAGAAACCCCATTTCACAAATATTTTCCATTTTGTTCATTCCTGTCTCAGATTAAACAACCCAAATGGTGAAAATGAAATAAAAATGTCAACATTTTTATAGTGAGTCCTTATGAGATACATAGGTATATATTTTGTGGTGCTAAAATGTTCATACTGGCTAGGTAGTTTTATTGCTCTGTTCTTGGGGACAAATAAATCAATAAGGAGAGCACTTATAAAAGCCCTTCAAAGCAGGTAAGATCATAAAAAGGTGGATAGCTAGTTTAGGCGTTTTATTTATTTAATTATAAACTTTTAATGGTTTCTGTTGGTTTAAGTTATTTCAAAAAATATCCATTTCACTCATCTCCCTTTTTGTTATTTCAGTTTAGTGTCTGATTATATGAAGAATGGAAATAAGACCTACCTATTTAACAATTTTAAAGAAAAAATATGACTCAAAAAGACTAAGCATATAGCATTTGCATGTACATGCAAACAAAATGAAATAAATGTAGAGAACCTTGTGGGGAAAAGAGCCTTCTATCTATTTTTTAAGTAATTATATTCTTCCTGAAAAAATTTTGCAATCTGCAGCAATTAGATGGGTTAATCACTTGTGATCTAGGGGCATCTACGGACATGATTAATTTAACTGTGTTATTAGCAGTGCTAGAAAAGACACCGTGAATAAAGTATATATATTCTGAATGGTGTTGACTTAGGATGTTTACCATTTTAATCCAGTTGTAGTTAGTTTTCCTAATTATCTTTTACATAATATTAAGTACTCTAATTACTTGCTGAAATAGCTAGCTGAATTTACTTCATAGAATCTAACATATGCAGTGTCTAATGTGTGTAACTATCTTGAAGACTTAATTGTCTAGAGAATTATTCAGAGAAGTAGAAGTGGATACTGTATTTAAATATGGACAGAGTAATAATAATTTGTGTACATTTCAAACAAATGCTCTTGCTTATGAAAAGGTAGGACAATAGGGTGTGAGGAGCCATAACTCGATGTGTTGCAAATGTGCTGCTTCTAGGTAGGCTCCTCAAACCTACCCATGCTGAAAGAGTTTTGAAAAGATTCTCTGTGCTGTGTCTTTTTTTTCTTAATTGATTCATATTGGATGTCAAGACGACCAGTCTGAGGTTACAGTAGAAGTCCTCATGACAAGGCAAATTAGAAAGGCAGCACTCATCAGGGATCCTTGAAGAGATCCAAAGTCCTCATCAGTTTACATGTTTTGAAAGCTTTGTTGAAGTACTGACTGACCTGAATCCATTTCTCTGTTCAGCAGGCTCTAGTATCCTTAGAGAAACAAATTTTAACAACTAAATTACGAGGACATAGGACAGTAGTCTCCATCAGTCAGGTTTCTCTGACAGCATTCTAATTACCAATAAAAAAAATATAGATTTAATTTGCAAATGTGTTTTTTAAAACTGAAAGAATATATTCATTGTAGGTGAAATGGGAATAATTCATGCAAAAGACCCCAATTAACTAGTACTTGTAATTAAAGAACTTTACTACTCACTGCCAACAACTGAACAACAAGCCTATTTGATCTGCGGAACATAAGCTTCCAAAATGTTTTTCCTTTCAAAAATCTGTGTTCTTTCCCAAAGGCAGATAAACCTCTCTAAGTGTAACCTACAGATAGAATCAGTTCCTAAAATTCTGCTTGCTATGAATGTGCTGGTTGCTGTATGGTTGAAGAAACAGTTCAATCTCATTTATCAATATAACATGCAGAGAGAAGATTGATGACCATCAATATTCACTAAGGTATAATTCGGCCCTGATTAATGTAAATGTCCTGAGATGGACTAAATTAGCAAATTCATTGAAATCATTGTTCAGGATCTGATCTTCCTCCTTTAAACTTTGCCATTATGCTATGACCTAATGGATGGAATGACTTCATGGTACTTTGCTTGAATCTAATGTTATTCATACAGAAGTCAAATTTCATTCTAGTTATTTTGATTAAGTTAGCAAAAACTGTAAAGAGCAAATCATTGTTCTCAATCTGCAGTTGTGTTCCATTAAAGGTTAAGGGAATCAGAATCCATGCAAAGATTATTACCAAGATATTTACTCTCACAATAAAAATACCTGCAGTGCATAGAGCCACAACAAAGCAGAAATAGAACTGACCTTTTTATTAGCATTGGCAAGGGTAACATTTCAAAACACTCACAGCAGGAACCTAAATGATCATGATTATATTATTGGGGAATTCAAATATTATGGCCCAACTCCATATAACATGAAAATAGTCTTTACTGAATGAATCACTTTCCTTTTTCCTTTTTTATACTCTCTCTGTCCTTTCCCTACCAGCCTACAAAGTTCTGAACGCTGAAAGTTTCAATATCCTTTTTCTGAAAATGTGTTTTTCCTGGCTTTCCAAAACTAATCAGAATGAATTGTTTACTCTAAGTCAGCCTTGATCATCATTTTCTATGTTTAATTAGACAACAATCACTGTTTGTTTCAATAATTCATCCTTCAAAACTGCTGTAAACTGTGGTTTATATATTCCTTCAGGATAAATTCTAATGGCAGATTGTCCACATATCTTTACCACATACATTAGATTTCCATGTTCCAAGAAGAATGTCAATATGTGCCAGACCTGGCACAATATGTGCAAGTATGCATTTCCTTGATTTGGAATAAACATGCTTTTGACTGGCTTATAGACCACTGTTTTTAAAAATATGCATATATTCACTATTCTAAGATTATATAGGTTTGTAACAATAGTCTTGCTTTTTGATTCTTACATGTATAGAATGATGACTAAAAACCATGAAGTAACTATAAGTCAAACTGACCGCCTTATGAATAGGACTGATCTTTTTAATCTTTCCTTCCTCCATTAAAAAAGGAGAGTAATAATAGTTAAGAAAGAAGTAGAGGCAATATTCCCAGAAATAGCCTGGAGAAGAGGAGGCTCAGAGGTGACCTCATCACCGTCTATAACTACCTGAAGGGAAGTTCTAGCCAGGTGGGAGTTGGTCTCTTCTCTCAGGCACTCAGCAATAGGACAAGGGGGCACAGGCTTAAGCTCCGCCAGGGGAAATTTAAGTTGGATATCAGGAGAAAATTCTTTACAGAGAGAGTAATCAGGCATTGGAATGGGCTGCCCAGGGAGGTGGTGGATTCACCATCCCTGGAGATTTTTAAACGCAGATTGGACGTGGCACTGAGTGCCATGATCTAGTAAATGGTTTTTTTTCTTTATTCCCACAAAAAGGAAGACTTTACATGATGCAGAGAAGTTTCTGGAGAACAGGTGTGGGGCCTAGAAAGGTAATCCCGGGGAAAAAAAAAGGTAGATGTGAATAGCCTTGAGATCAAGCCTGTATTGCCTGTTGAGATATAAGCCAGCTCTTCTTCTGTCTCTAAATCTGGTCTTCCCTGTTTTGGAAGCCTGTTTCCACATTCTGAGATGGAACTGAATTTATACTATGGATAAATGGCACTTATGATTTTGTTTGGGCTTGAAAACTGAGATCCTTTTTGAGTAATAATTTCACATAGATGTGCGAGTGCGTGGCTTCATCATTATCATTTCTGTGATCTTTGTGTTTCCTAGTGAAGTAGTCAGGAGACATTTATTATATTATGTTATACCATTACCTTCAGTGACATTATCTTGTCATTTCAGTCCTTGGTAAAAAATCTCTTTCCAGCTTCTTGTAAGCCCCCCTTACATATTAAAAGGCCACAATAGGGTGTCTCATCAGCCTTCTCCTCTCCAGGTTGAACAAACCCAGCTCTCTCAGCCTGTCTTCATACAAGAGGTGCTCCAGTCCTCTGATCATCTTTGTGGCCCTTCTTTGGACACTCTCCAACAGGTCCTCATCCTTCTTATGTTGGAGGGCCAAGGCCTGGACACAGTACTCCAGATGGGGAATCATGAGGGCAAAGTGGTGGAGCAGAATCACCTCCCTTGAGTTTCTGGTCACATTTATTTTGATGCAGCACAGGATCTGGTTCTGCAGGTGCACATTGCTGGCTCATACCTAATTTTTCCTCCACCATCAGCCCCTGGCCCTTCTTTGAAAGGTTGCACTCAATGCATTCTGTATTGGTATTGGGGGTTGCCCCAACTCATGTGCAGGACCCTGCACTTGGTCTTGCTGCACTTCACAAGGTTCACATAGACCCACCCCTCAAGACCGTCCAGGTCCCTCTGCATGGCATCCCTTCCCTCCAGTGTGTCGACTGTACCACACAGGATTGGTGTCATTGGCAAACATACTGAAAATGCATTCAAATGTGTATGGATATATTCTATAATTAGAATTTCACATTAAAAATATACTCAAACCATATCTTTATATTTCTCTTTTTCTCCTTTTTTTTCTTTTCATATTTTAAGTTGCTGCAATTTGTGTTTTCATAATTTTGTGTGAACTTTGTGAAACATCTTCAGAAAAACAATTCTTATCTAAATATTTTTTCAAAGCATTGAAGTTATCATAAACCTGCTCAGTAAATGTTTTAACTTCTTGAGTTTAATGCAATTTATCAAGCATATTACAATGACCAACATTCTTTCCTTATGCGACGTTTTGCACATCAGATCCGAAGTATAAAATTAAAGATGCATGAAACCTTGATTATATATCAGTTTAATCCTCAAGCTGATTACAGTTTTGTTCTTATATAAGGGCAGCAATTTTCTAGGTTAGAGTAAAAATGTGAATTGTGTATATATATAATAAAGTATGAATGAATGGTATTCTTCATCAGAAAATCAATTCTGGTGAAGTGTAAACCTTCATTATCTGTTTTGATTTTCCATAGTTTGAAAATGTGCCATGTTCTCTTTCCTCTTAAGACTGGGTAATTTGTACCAGTATTACGTGATAGAATTATTCAACAGAGTAAATGTAACATCAAATTGTTAATGTTATACAAACCACCCCTAAAATACCAGAATAAAAAGGTAAGTTTTATCTTGGATAGACGTTTGGTTTATCTAAATGATTTTTATTTTTCTTTGTAATGAGCTTTAATCCGATCTTATTTTTCAAATAACTAGTCAAATACCACAAAGTAGCTGTTATCACATTAAAAAAGCAAACTTGACAGTGTGATGAGAAATGTATGGTAATTATTTTGCTACAGTTACATAAGCCTGAATTTTAGGATTCATTACTTTTTAAGGTTCTTAGCTGATACCCTGATTTAACAGCAAGTGTTAGTTATATAGCTTCATTGATTTAATAAATATTAAGTAAGACCTGTACCAAGTTGACATCTTTTATACTTAGCTGACATTTTAGGGGATGAAAGACAGAACTTTTTAAGTCTCCATAGATAAAGAGCAGAGAAAGAGAATGAGAAACTGTAACAATTTCTTTTGCTTTGCTCTTAATCTGACAAGTAACACCTTCTGGCAGCTTCCTCAAGGATGTATTTGAAACAAGGAAAGTTTACATTGTATTAGGTGTTGCACATAAAAAAGTTCACCAATTCCCTTTTAGATTTACTGCTATACTTCATTGTTCATAAAGAATACAAACCAATTTTAATTGTGCACATTAGCATGTCTCTGTTCCTACTGTATTTTATATTTCTAATGGATTGACATATTTATTACTTCATTGAAAGGATGAGACCATTGTGTAAAATAGAAAGGGAAGCTCAATGATTGATTCAGACATCCAATGCTGAACAGGCTCCCTGCTAGATACAGATTTTACATTGTTGGTTTAGTTCCAGCTCTGGTATCTGAGATGAAGTATGCCCAGTCAACATTGCCTAGCCTTTACCGAGATAGAAGAGAATTAAGATACATTCCTCGGTTTTCCTGATGTCCTTTATTTTCTTGGGCGACGGTTGCAGCAGGTATTTATGATGGAAAACTTTGGAAGGAATGGGATTGCAATTTATAAAATGCAAAGTGAGGATGCTATATGTTCTCAGAGAAAGTGGCTGCTCTTTGGGAGAGGCCTTGGCCTGATGCTGTGCCCTGCACAGACCCACTGCCCTGCACAGACCTCAGTCCAGTGGCACAGGCACTGGACATTGTCAGCAACCCTGTTTGCTGCATGGACCTTGGACATTTGTCATAACCTTGTCTTTCTCTAGCCCAGTCTGCTACTTTTTATGACTGGACTTTCTGGATGAACCCTAGACCACCTTTACTGCTTGATCATGTCTGAAGAGCACTGCACTGATGAAGAAATCTCTCATTATCACTATGTGGCCCTGCTTGGGCTTTGTGAGACTGTGTCCTGGTCAGTGAGAGTACAGCTCTGACCCTTGGCTCTTGGGTTACTGTCCTTCAGGGAGCAGCCCTGCTATTGCTTACCCTTGCCACCATCATCCACCCAATCCCTATCTGGGGGACAGACATCTGACACCTTGGCATAGTGCTTAGGTAACATAAGCACTCTTAACAGAGCTCTGTTAGTCCACGGCATTAGTGAATAGAGCAACATCATAAGATACAAAAAGAAAATCGATATTCCATGGAAAGATGGTGTCCTTCATAGCCAGGATTCAAAACAGAAAAGAAATTGAATGTATATCTTTGATATATGATTTTTGATTGTTTGTATATAGAAGGTACAGAAGTGTCCAATAGGTAAAGACTGAAAGCTACTTCCTCAATGTCACCTCAAATTAAAATCAGATGAAAAGGCTACAAAATCTGTTAAAGTTGTGTTTTAATCACTGGCCATGTTTTTCCTTGGAAATGCATTGGAAACATAGTACAGCAATAGTGTGAGAAACAAGAAAATGAAGTTATTCCACTAGTGGATACTTTAAAAGCATTTGAAATACATTAGTGACAGAACTGAGTTTAAAAACATCAATTTCTCTTTTACCTGCAGCACTTGCACAATCACACCTTGTCTGCCTGGATAATTAAAGAAGTGTTAATTGTACCAATTAAGAAGTGAAAATGCGAGTTATTGCTCTTTGTTACTTTCCAGGTCAGAGGAGATGCAATAGGAAAGTACATATCCAGCAATCTAAAGACAGTTTACTCTAAAATAGTTCTTTGCAATTTAGGCATTTAATTAAAAACTTTAAACTTTAATTAAAAGATTAAATCATTTGTCTATTTCTGTGGGAAAAAAAAAAAACAAACAACAACAAAACCCAGAAAAACAGTGCTTTTGTGTTTGGATCAATTATATAACATAAACCACACAGCGACAAGTGTACTATTTTCTGGTTTGAAGTTGCAGCATTTTTCATGCATAACAACACAACACATAAAAATGTATTCAGGGTACTAGAAACAAATAGATATATTGTTCTATTAAAGCCAGTGTGAGAGTAAGTTTTAATCTAAAAAGATATTTTTTCTTCACTTTTTTATGATGGTAAAAAGATAAAAAGCCTTTTTAACATAGTGAAAATAACGAGGAGTGAAAAATAAGTCTATTATAGGTAAAACTTTCAAAGTAACAACCTGTTGCATTTATGTAGGGGTAATAAACACTCAGCCAAACATCAGAGAAGAACACAGAAGAATGAGACATCAGTGGAAATTGATTAATCAGCATATGAGGTCGTATTTTAAACAATATTAAGTAGTAGGATTTAAAATTGAGAAATATGTGATTTAATCTCATAACTTAAACCTACCACTTGAAAAGGGCTGGCAAATAGAGTAACAGACTTGTGAATATCTCAGAATTTTAGAAATGCTCAGAACAGATACAGTTGGGAGTAGAAGTAAATAAACTGTGTCTAGAAGTAAATACATGCCTACTCAACACTCCCCTTTGAAAATAAGAGGAGCTGCTGATATTATTAAAAATAATTCTGTTCTTTAGGTGTATTAATAAGAACAAAATTGTCAGAAACTTTGTTTTCTGCTGTGTCAGTGAGGAACTGTCCATTTTTATAAGTACAGACGCACAGAATCACTGAATATGCTGAGTTGGAAGGGACTCACAAGGATCATTGAGTCCAACTCTCAGCTCTGCACAGGACCCTCCCCAAGAGTCACACCATGTGCCTGAGAGTATCATCCAAATGCTTCTTAATTCTGTCAGGCTTGGTGTTGTGACCACTTCTCCCCAGAGCCTGTTCCAGTGACCAAACACCGTCTAGGTGAAGAACCTCTTTCTAATATCCAACCTAAACCTCCCCTGAGACAGCTTCAGACTATTGCTTCGGGTCCTGTCACTGATCATCACAGAGAAGAGATCAGTGCCTACCCCTCCTCTTTCCTTCATGAGGAAGTTGTAGATTGCAATGATGTCTCCTCTCAGTCTCTTCGTTTTCTCTGGAGTTATCTCCCAAGAGAGATCGAATTGTCAGTTAACTATTTTAATCTACTCAGGCTAGCACACTCTGAGACAATTCTGCCCTGGATGGGACCAGTCCAAATTGTAGGCACACACTGGAATAGATCCATGCATAGTTGCATGGTGCACTCCTTGCAAATAATGCAAATAATGCAAATTTACTTGACTTCATTGAAAAAAGACAAGTTCAGCCAACTGAAAATTGTTATTTCAAATACACTTATCCCCAGTGGTAAGTCCACTTCTGGACTCATGTTTCAAAAGGAATGAGAAGAAACTGGACAGGTCGAGCAGACAGCTGGAAAAGATGGCTTGGGCCTAGAGCATTACTATGAAAAGAGGTTGCAGAATCTGTGTCTCTTTACAGTGACAAAAAGGCGGCTTAAAAGTAATCTAATGATGTGCCTACAACTATTCAAAGGATAGCTACAAGGTTGACAGGGACAAACTTTGTCTAGTAGGGTCGTATGATATAACAACTTAAAATGAATTGTGGCTTAAGAAATTCATAATGAACTCTAGGGGAAAAAAAATAAATCTCTAGGAGATTGATGGAGCAGTGGAACAGGTTGCCTATCAGGAGCCTGAGCTCACTGATGCCACCTGGTCATGGAGATTGACTCTTAACCTGAGCAGTGTAGATAAAACACATGAATGAATGCCTAATTGCTGAAATAGTGTGTGTGTTAGGGACTGGTTCTGGGACACACCATGGGCATGGCTGACCCAGATGTAGTCCTCCTGCTCTTTGTAACACTCAATCCCATCAGGCTGTGTGTTCCTAGGCTGTCTTGACTGCCTTCATGCCATACTCCACTGTAATCAGTACATAGTGTCACTTTCACCTTATAGAAATATTAATTTGATCTCTTGCCACACAACCTTCACATAATTTCAGACATTTTGAATTGACATGCTCCCACCTACTCCTCCACAATGAAAATGTCTTCTGGTTGCAGGAACTCCACAAAAGGTTGAGAGAAGACCTGAGGGCAAATGTGATATATCCAGACTGTGTCACTGGCAGGTTCAGATATAAGTCACTGAAATTTTTTTATGTCTGATTTTGGCTGTTTCCTCAGATTTTTTTACATTATATTAGAAGATACTTCATCCACTTCTTGTGCTACTTGACTTACCTGTTTTTTGCTGCCCAACTATAGTACTTTATGACTGTTTGAACAAAAACTCTTATACCTACAAGAGACAGCTGTTCCTTCAGCATTCTAAACTCAGTCTAATGTATTTTTTGCTAATAGATGAGCCATGTGATAAAATTTCCAAAGTAGAGTCTTCCTCATTTGTCTGTGCCCAATATCTCTGTTTATAGAGTAATTCCTTTTACTTTCTTCCAGTGACATGATGAAAATGTAGTTTTATTAATAAATAACTCTATGTACTATTATTAGGAGCCGTAGAAGCATTTGAAAAAGATACAGTTTTTTCCAGAGTAAGGCTTCAATTATCTATAGTAATATGGAAAGGCAGTTTAAATACACAAATTATTCAGGAACAATTCATTAGGTAATCATAAGGTTGGAAGAAAAAAAGTGCTGTATGGAAGTCTATGCCAAAATAATGCATGTCCATAAATAGCCTGCATTAGGACTGCTAACAACAGTGCTAATTATATTGTCTCTTAATTTTAAAATAAAGGCTGTTAACCATTATAACACTTTGAAATGTAGTTTTGAGAACATAAAAAATATGTGCCTTCTACTTTTGTTGGAGAGCAGCACAGGTATTTTTCCATGTTTTTTTATTTTTTTTGTATTTCTCAGGCTCAGTGTAGAAGAAACATCATATAAATTGCATTGAGTGTATATACCTCAATTTGTTGAATATAATTATTAGGCTGTATTTCAGAAGAATGATAGTCCTATACTAGTGGAAATAAAAGCTAGAGTAATCAGTACTGATTATGACTTTTATATGCAAAAGAATAGAATCTATTCAGATATTGTTGACTATGAATTGCCATGACTAGACTGTGAAATGTGTGTAGTTGCTGTGACAATAGTTCTCTTATCTGAAGACAGTTATAAAAATCTGAAACAAGTATTACTATGTGTGAGCTATAAGAATGGGATTGGATTTATATAGCAGTTCAAGGGTGCATACATTTTATAGATCTTAGGAACATGTATGAGGTAAAAATGAATCACCTGGTTAATTTTATCTTCTGTCAAGATTGAGATTAAGGTGTTGTTTTAAAATATTGGTCTTCCCTGTAAATCTGCAACTAAATGACTGGAGTTATTTTTTTATATATGCCTAATCCTCATTTCTCTGCCTTTTTTAAGCAGGTTAATTATATTCATGAACCTGTGTCACATTATTCAGTTGGAAGACCTTGATTATGCATTATGCATCAGAATTTCATACTGAACATGCAAGATAAGCACTGTACTCAAATGTGAGATAACATTATTAAGTCTTAAAGCTCTAAAAATATAAGTAAATAATAATAAAAGGATTCTCTTAGAAATAGTTTAACATTGATATAGACTTTGATTGTGTTCTATTGCATAGTTCAGCAATTGTTTTGCATAAAGAGTACTCATGTAAAAGCTGATAATGAAAACAATGATGGGGGCATCACTCTACAGATTATCTTGCTAGGAGTTAAATTTACAAGAATCTTTCTTAGTTTATTACCTAGCAATAGCCCTCAAACTAATTGTGTTTGGACATGTGGAGCATTCTATGGGTTTAACACTTTCTTTGAATGCATAGCATTTCGCAGACTCTGGTACAGATAAATGTAGTCCAGGGAAGTTTCACTTAGACAATAGCTAGATAAAAAATGACCATGCCTGGATCTGTATGTAGGCTCCCAGTTCTCCCATTCCCTATAACAGTTTATAGACTTGTCATGCTGTATGCTAAGTGCTGGGAGGGAAAAAAACCAACTGGTGTCCGATAAGCACCTCACTGAATCTCTGACTACCCTATCAGATATAGCATCTTTACTGTCATCATCTGTGTGAAATTTTTGGTATTTCATTATCTCTGTTGATCTCTGTATTGGGTCTGGCTGAGATGGAGCTCATTTCCCCCTAGCAGACCTCACAGCACTGTGTTTTGCGTCAGTAGCTGTAAAGACGTTGATAATCCACCAGTGTTCTGGCTACTGCTGAGCAGCACTGGCACAGCATCAGCACTGTAACATCCCTCCCCTCAGCCGAGGGCAAGATCCTGGGAGGGGACATTAGTAGGCCAGCTGACCCAAACCAACCAAAGGGATATTCCATACCCTATGATGTCAGCTCAGTTATAAAAGCTAAGGAGAGAAGGAGAAACAGGGAGCATTTGTTATCTAGGTTTGCATTCTGAGCAACCGCTACGTGTTCTGAAGCCCTGATTCCCAAGAAGTGGCTGGACTTGCTGATGGAAAGTAGAGAATAAACTTTGTTATTTTCCCCTTTACTTGTGCACGTGCAAACTTTGGCTTTTGCTTTAGTAAATTGCCTTATCTCAACCTACTAATTGTTTTCCATCTTATTTTCTTTCCCCTGGGAAGTGGACTGGTAGGGTAACTTGGTGGGCACCTGGCATCCAGCCAAGGTCAGCCCACCACAATCTCATACCTTTATGTTTACAAAATAGTATGAATATATTTCTCCAATTTCTCCTCTAGTTCAAGCACAGGAGCCTTGAACTGGTGCACTGAAAGAAGTCAGAAATATGTGAATATTTGCACTAAAACCTAATTATTCTAGGGTTGGCCCTGAAATATTTTACCTACTATTCAATAATATATTGATTGATCCAAAGTTAAAATATGCTCATTGAACTTTAACAGTGGAATTCAAGATTAGCTTTGTAATGGGTGTTCCTTTATTCAATGTAAATAGCAAGTAATGTAAGAGTGCTGTACTAGTGCTGTCGTATTGTGGAGCTACCTGCCTAGTAGCCCAGACTACAAAACTCTAAATCCAAGACACATTTAATCTGTCTGTTTATAATTTTTCTCTTGATTATTATCTTCTGTCATATCTTTACTGCTTGCTTTTAAGGACTGCTTACTTTACCCATTTGCTAACCACCTTCAAATTCCAACATTACCTATAATTTCAATTAATGTCATACATTCTGATGAATTTATGAGTGAATGTTTCCATGTCTGAAGCGCTGCAGGTATCTTGTGCAGACATTCATTAGTCCTTTGATGGTAAAAGAAGTTCTGCTTGGTGGCCTGTTGTTTCTCTGGTGATCAAATACTCAAGTATATCATTGTTTCCACCGCGCAGTTGCTGCAGTTGGGCTGCTTTTCTAGCAGTAATGCTACTGCCATTGCCTGCACCTGGGGCTTAGGCTTTTCACAGCTGAAAGCTGTAGATTCTGAACTTGGTCTAGAAGTAGATGGCAAATGAAGAGAAAAATCTAAGGCAGACTGGATCACCTCCTGCAGGTTTTCAGAAAACCTTTAGATTCTATGCATTATCATTGAAGCTATTTTCAGTAGGCTGAATTACCCTGCTGGGGCAAAGCTATTAAAATTTTAATTTTAAAAAGTACCTAAGTTAGAATGAAAGCCATACAAATGCTCTTTTTCTAACCAAATCCAATATTTCAAATCATTATTAGCATATAGTTAAGTAACATATCTTCCTTTTAAAACAGAAATAAGAAAAAACTTCTTTTTTGGAAAGATGTTAAGCTCTGGAGTTTAGATTCATCTTGAGAATTGCTTTTTGTTTGTTGTGTTATTTGCTTTTTTTCTGCATTTTTAACTCACACTTAGAATAAATATATGTTTTGTATGTTGTGTTCTTGATTGCATACTCAGCTTCCCAATAATAGATGGTATACTAGAATAATAATGGTAATGTATCTACTACACTCTAACACATTCTTCAGGTGCAATTAACCATCTATGCCGATGAGCTACTGAATTGCTGTTCTATGTGACTGTTGTATAATCAGATATCTTACAGGCTAATGTAGTCTTAGCTCAGGTTAACAGCCACAAAGCAGTCTTCTTAGCCATTGTGTCTCATAACAATATTTGGGCACATGGAGAAAACAGAAAAATGAGTTGTGTTATTAAATGCTGGAACAGCATGAAATAAAGAATACAGTGGGCTTCTGAGAATTGTAGGGTAAATAATATGAAGTTCTTTTGTGCATCCAACACTTAGGATGCTTTCAAGATATCACAAAGATAAACAAAGGACGGTAGCATGGGTAAAAGCATAAAATGAAGACAGATTAGCTCAGTTGGTTAAAGCATGGTGCTAACAATGCCAAGGTTGTGGGTTTGATCCCTGCACTGGCCATTCACTTAAGAGTTGGACTTCATGACCTTTTTGGGTCCCTTCCAATTCAGCATATTCTGTGATTCTGTGTTTTTGGGTTCAAACGGGCATTCAAATAAAGAAATTTTACCATTTGTATATGGTTCTTGCCTTTATCATAGAATCATAGAATGGTTTAGGGTGAAAGGGACCTTCAAGATCATTAGTTCCTACCCTCCTGCCATGGGCAGGGATGCCACTGACTAGCTCAGTTTGGTCAGGATCTTGGCCTTGAACACTTGCAAGCTGTTAAGAAGATCTGCAAAGTTTGGGTGTTCTTATCTTTTGTGCTGGTGACACTCTTTTGAAAGTCAGTAATACTTGCTTTTCATTTATAATAAGCACAGAAATTTCTTTTATAAGCCAGGTTTGTAGGAGGGGAATACATCTACACTGCAATGGTAGGGGAGGAAAGACGTAACTGAAGTTACTGAGAAATAGTAATAGAAAAGAGAAATACAGGAATCGGGAGGGGAGCATGTGAGGAAAGAAAGGGGGTCAAAGAAATGAGAAACTGACAGCAAAATTGGATAGTAACCACGACACCTGGAAATGGGAAAGACCTATCAATATAATATCATTGTATTCTATGTATATTATTCCAATATATAATCTAATATACTCTTCAATGTAATTTTAAACACAGAATTATGCTTCCATCTTTCACTGAAAATATTTGTACAGCATTGCCTAAACATAGGAGTAATTTTTGCCATTTAATGACCTGCATGATGTTTATAGACAATTATGTAACAGGGTTCATAGCAGGAAGATTTTTTGTTTGCAATCGTCTTGTAGCAATTCTCACAGCATCTCCATCTTTATATCAACATATAGCCAAAGGCAAACCAAACAGATATCTGTGAAAGCTGTTCTGGAATAGCTACAGTCCAGTAAGTTAGATATTTTGAATTGAGCTCTACTTTTGTACGTCTGCCTGTTCCTCAGCTGTAAAACAAAGTAACAGTATTGTCCAAGTTCATAAAGTGAACATTGACACATGAAAGTCAGTTACACGCTCAGATGCAGCAATAATGAGCATCAAATAAGGGGGAGGCTCTGATTGTATGGGCATGTGCACTTACATAGAATCAGGATGCACAGTATGTTAGTGACTTTAATGGGATGTGCCTGAGTGCACAGCTGCCTTTGGACATCAGCTCTGAACCCATCACAGTGACAGTTTGGTGACAGAACTCAGGCATTAAAATACTCCAAGGAAGAAACAAGCTGCTCTGGATGATCTCTCTGGATAGTCAGCCATTGTAGGGCTTTTTCCTTTTTAAGCTATTTGCATTTACAGGGAAAGTGACTAAATATATTAAAAAGACGAATTTGAGAGTTTTAAAATACTGTAACTTTTCTATTCTTTTAATATAATTTCATTGCAAACTTTGACTAGGAATTCATTAATGATTTAATTTTATACAAGATTCTAAACATCTGAATTTTGATGTTTGAGGTATGGCCTTTTGTTTGTGATATTAATAAAGTTGCATTTTTCCTGCAGAAAGTCATACTTATTGTTAAGCAGTGTGAAATTGCAATTTTAAAGGATGTTAAAACAGAGGACAAATTTACACAAAAAATTTTGCTTGTAAAGTGAATTGTTGTAACTCTACTTAAAAGTTCATTCCTTGGGAGGAAAAAAAAGCCAGCACTTTGATCATACTGATTATTTGATATTTACAGTCACCTATCCTACTTTTCTAGTGCTAAAACTGACGAGAAAATATTTTTAGCTTAACTTGTACAAACCAATTCCATTCTAAGGGTATGTGCATGTTCCTAATCTGAGCATCACTGTACAAGGGACAGAACAGAACGACATTCCCTTGACACAAAAAGTGCTGAAAGTCCTGAGTCACATTCAGAGACATTCAGTGACATTGCATATTTTCTGTAATAAATTTGGTGGAAGATTCATGATAAATATTCCCAAGTCACTTAAAATTATTTGAGAAAGTGTATTATTCTTGATTTGCCTATGAACAGTGAAAACCTTTTCCTGAAACTGGGAACATTCAGGTTCAGTATTAGGAATTCATCATTCATACCTGACCCAAGAAACCAACCTAATTTTAAGGGAGTGAGCTCTAGCATGGCTCATTTATTTCAGCTGCCCTCTTAAACTGAGGGCAAAGATCTACCAATATGAATTAGCTTCCATTAGGAAGCTACACTACACATTACTTGCGCTCTTATTTTATCTGAATTTTCAAACATCAGATCATCACCTCCTTTTCACCTTTAACTTATTCTTTTGTTATTTAGTCACAAATTGTTCATTTGTTTCCTTACAGAGCAAAACTTATTGTCTTTCCCTTGAATTGCAATTTTAACATATGGTTAATGAAGTCTGAAACAAAGGTATAATTTTGTGGAGGAAGAAACAATGAGGTTCATACCTGTAAACTCAGCACAAACATTTAGACATCCAAAGTCTAAACGTCTACATCTGAATTAGTTGTTCAGACACTACATTGAAAAGAAAGATACAAGCATCTTTAAAGAGACAAAGTAACTGACTAGTTTTACTCACCTACTGTAGCAGGAGATAGTAGCCAGCCTTCCAATACCTGAAAGGGGCCTACAAGAAAGCTGGAGAGGGACATTTTACAAGACAAGAGAATGTAGTGATAGGATAAGGGAGAATGGCTTTAAACTGAAAGAGGCTGTATTTAGGTTAAATATTTAAAAGAAATTCTTTATTGTGAGAGTGGTGAGGCACTGGAACAGGCTGCCTAGAGAAGCTGTGAATGTCCCATCCCTGGAAGTGTTCAAGGCCAGGCTGGATGGGGCTTTGAGCAAACTGTTGTAGTGGAAAATGTCTCTACCCGTAGCACAGTGGTTGGATCTTTAAGATCCCTTCCAACACAAACCATTCTGTGATTGTATGCTCACTTTTTTCGCCAAGTGAAGTCTAGAAAATTCTGATAACTTTAAATATCTACAGTGTAGAAGTGTAAAGTTTGGTGACATGAATTTTGATCATTGCATCTGAGAAATACCACTTTCAGATGCATACACTTTATTACAAAGATGGGTTTAAAATTAGATCTTTATAGAAATAACATGGTTTGATAGTGATCTGTAACCAAAGAAAACTATGAATGTTCTTCAGTTGCTTTTTGTTTTATTAAATATCATGTTGTTTTGGATGAAATAGCATCTTTTATGGTTCTAGCTCTTAGCTATGCTTTTCCTTAGAATGACTTCATCAGATATCCACAGGAAGATCCTGGCAGAGAGGGTATGCAGGGTCCTCTGTGAGGAGAGCTGCTGCTGTCTGGCCCCAATAGCCCTACTACAGAACACACTGGAGCAGCCTCTCAGCCAAGATGATGGTGCCTTTGGGAAAAAATATAGGAAGTTGAAAAACTCTGCAGAGTGGTATAAAGAGTGAGAAAAAATGAGAGAGAAACAACATTGCAGACACCAAGGTCAGTGAAAGAAGGGGAGGGGATGCTCCAGGCACCAGAGAAGAGATTCCCTTGCAGCCAATGGGGAAGACCATGATAAAGCAGATATTCACACTGCAGCTCCTGGAGGACCCCATACCAGATCAAGGGAAAGTATGAGGATGTAGAGACAGATAAGCTGTTATGGACTGACCACAACTTCCCATTTCCTATCCCCCTATGCTTCTTGGGGTAGAGGGTGTTGAGTAGATAGGAATGAAAGAAGTTGAGCCTGAGAAAAAGGGGTGGGGAAGGTGTTATTTTAAGTTAACCTCTGCTTTTCCCTACCCAAATCTATTATAATTGGCAATAAATAGCACTAGTTTTCCCCAAGTTGAATCAGTTTGGCCTATGCTGGTAGATGATAAGCAATTTCCTTCTATTTAGCTCAACCCCTGAGCTTTTTCATCCCATTTTTTAACTTGTCCTTTGAGGAGGGGGAGTGAGTGAGCAGCTGAGTGGACATTTGGTTTTTAGCAAGTTTTAATCCTCCACAGAGAAGATATGATTATATGTTTGAATATGATATGATATAACAATTAAACAGACAAGATTTGGTGGATAAAATGAAGGAAACAACCTGTTTGGTGCAGGGTTCATGTTGTATTCTGGGCATAGGAGACACAAAACCTCTATTAAGTTTGAATGTGTTCACAGTTCTGGAATAGGAAGGAACAATATTGATTGTGACAGAATAGAAAATTACTCCTATTTTTATGTCAAAAGATGGGATACTGGATAGGAAGATGTTGTTAGAAAAAAAAGAAGAAAAGATATAGCTATGAAAAAAAACCCAAGTATAAAACTGCACTGAATTTAGAAGAAAAGAACCATCTCTAATGAAAACAAGGCCATTCTGTAAATGAGACTGTTTGCTTAAATCAGCTGAAACAACTTTTTTGTATCACAGAATTTGTTGAATAATTCTGACCTGACCTGGCTGTCCTCTAAACTATGGATACTACCTCATTTCTGTCAGTCTATCACCGAAAGTAAATTTCAAATTGTTTCCTCATCCTTCAGAGTGTCTTTTTCCTCCATTGATTTGAGATTAATTTGGCACTTGGTCTGCTGATTCCTACAAGGCCAAATCTATGGCAAAAACACACTTTAATTATCTCTTTCTAATCAGTGAACTGGCAGGAGGTTGTTCAACTTGTCTTCTCATTTCTATTAGTATTCCATCTTTACTTTCTAAAAGACTGGTGGAAGTCCCTTGAGACACACAATCTCAAATTAGTCAATATACTGCATCATTGCTTTCTTAAATCTAGCATACACTCTGTACCTTTCAACAAGATTGATAGGCCATGAGTACAATAGTTTTGGACTTTGGCTGTTCTTGAGGGCTATAAATAAAGGGAACAACAGCCTATTGTGTCCACCTCTTCTGTGTTAAATACAAAGAAGCAGAAAAAGTCAAGTGTGTACACTGCAAATGCATCTGCATATATTTTGATGTGTGGATGGAAAACTGGCTATGCAATGATTATTTGTGAGACCTAGATATTTACCTTGCAGACTGCAGCAGACTAGATATTCTATTTAAAGAGCAGCACTTGAAAACGCGGGTTTACTCTTTGCTCTACTGTGAATTTTCCAGGCGACCTTAGGTAAATAGCTGTTGGCCCAAATTCTTGTTCGTAGGTAGCTAAATAAAAGGCTGACCTTAAGATGTGTTTCTTTCTTCCAAACTCAGTGGGAAATTTGGTAATATAAATGAAAAGACTACTTAAACAATGCCTAAATATGCATATGTGTGTCAGTTTTAAATTATTAGCTTTAGATCTCTGTGCTTCACTCTCATTAGGTGAGAAATTATATAGTAATGATAGTAATAACAACACTAATAGTAGCACTTATAACACAATATAAACATGAAGGTTATGTTCAGTAATATTTCTAAACTGTTTTGAATCATATAGAATAGATACGTAAAGGTAGAGGAACAGAGAGCCATATCATATGAATCATATCAATTCTATTGCCCTGGTGCTGGTTACTGCCCTGTCCCATTGGCCTGGCCCTGCTTATCTCACCTACTTGGTCATAAGTTACCTTTTCTAGAACAGCCTGTTGAGCAAAATAATGGAGTAACACTAGAATAGGCCTGAACAGCTTCACTGCTCTGAAACTGGCTATCATTCTAAAAGCAAATCTGGATTTTGTTATTTTAGGTTATCCATTAGTTTACATCCATTAAAACTCATATAAGGACTGTGAAAATTGCAGTGATCCAAAGTGTGAAATACATCCAAAAGATAGATCACATAAAGAATTATTCCAATCATTTAAGTGGAACCATAATATGCATCAATATGACTTTCTAATGAAAAGAATATTTTACGTTTTTTATTAAAGCAAAATGTCTGCTGCAGTTCTTCAGGCCAAATGGTAGTGTTATTTTATTAAGCTATTGTCTGGTAACTGGCCTTGTTGATGTGAAAGACAGTTCACAGACTCATCACCACTTGGTTCTTAATGATGTTCTTATTCTGCTTTCTTATATATAGCTGATTTCCCAGGAACAATTAAGTAACTATTTTACTACCCTGTACTATCCCTTCTGTACTGTGGTAACAGGCAACAGGCTTCCTCTTTCTCCTCAGTGTTTGGGCTTGTACCTCACGCAGTACATAGTCCAACCAGTAAGACAGTGTGGATAGATTTGACTGTGAAAACAAGATGCAAGGTCTGTACCTGAGGTCATCAAGGTTTCACACTCTCATGTTTACAGCTCAGTATGTTCCCATATGTTCCCACACAGTTGCCATTGAACTGTGGCAACTCAAGTGCTCCTACTACTGCACTCTTTAAAACAGCCTCTGGTCTTTACCTCCTTGCTCAACAATCTCTCCTCTCTGCTTTTCAGCCTGTTTTGTAGGTCCCCTATCCGTTAGGCACTGCCCATCAGAATTTCCTTTGGATCTCCTATTTCATTGCAATTCAGAATTTTTTATCGTTCTGCAACAGTCTAAGTAAGAGGTCGGTCAGTCCTCTTCAAAGGTCCAAAGTGCGTGATGTTTCTAATCCTTTCACCCCAACCCAGGCCATTCTCTGTTCTAAGGAGGAAATGAAGTCTGCTGAAAGGTCTACAGTTCCCAAAATAAGCAATTGGTTTTTAATACTGTGATATACCTATATAAAAGAGAACACAATACTTTCTTAAAGCTCTAATGGATACAAAACCAGAGCTATGAAAGAAAGAGCTACTGCCTCCATGCAAAAATTGAATAATAATAATATTTTTAAGACATAATCTTAATTCTCTATAAACTCACCGATCTTGCTTTTATGAACATTATGACATCTGTGTCTCAGCAACATTTTTTCAAGGCAGTAATGTGATCCCTGATAGCTGATCTTGAACATATATAGGTATGGTGATTTAAGATACTACCACTTTAGTTGTTCAGCTTCTTTTTCTGCCAGAGGGGATTAGCTACATAGCAGGGCATAAAACTGAATGGATTCAGCTTTTTCAATTCATATTCTTAGTATCTGAACAAAAACCACCTTCACCTGCTGAAGTCTGCTAGATCTTATGAGTCAGAGAATGAGAATTTTGCCTCAAATACCATGAGAAAAATCAACATGAGTTTGGTTTTGTGGAAGAGTGAAGAAGTGACTGCAAAACCAAGCACAGAAAATTATCCTTAAATCTCTCTCCAAGTACATTCTGGATACTCTAATTTTCTTACAGTGTGATTGATCCATATCTTTCAAGTTTTAAAATATAAAATAAACTGTCTTTCTGAAAAAGTTGTCTGACAGGCCAAACTGCAGCAGATTACAGTCTGGCAGATGTGAACTCATAGGCAGATCTACATAAAACAGTTATGATTGTTCAGAAAACTGACTAACCATATTGACAGGAGTAGTACAGAAATCCCTCTTGCTATGCAGAGAAATATCTCTGAGTTATCAAATGTGGCTAGATTGTGAAATTTGCTTGCTTTGGTGACGTAGTGGCTGTTTGTATGACCTGCAGACTGACATACTTTACTGATTTTCTCTATATATTGCAAAAATCTGTGAATATCTGCACTGACCTATGTGCTTTCTCACAGCATCAAACCTTTTGGGTGGTCCTCAGTTTCTTTGGCAAAGCTCTGGACTAGTAAAACGAACTTCTCTTTAAACGCAAAGTTAACTTCAGAAATAGACGTGAGGAGCTGCTGATATACCTAAGCACGTCAACTATAGTAGTATGCTGTGGCAGACATGATGTCATCCTGCTGCCTTAAAGCTATCTATTTTTCATATCTTTTTCACAATATCGTTTCTCACACCCTGCCATCATTTTTTAATGTAAAAGAAGTGTTATCACATATTTCACATGTACAACCTGCAAGTTAATAATAAAAAGACTTGTCATGCAGCAGCAATGGGAGTCTTCGTATGCCAAGATATTATAAAACAAAGTTTATTCCAGGGTCCCCTTATTCACAGTCTCCATGCCTGTGATTTTCCAGCTCTCTAAGTATCATTTGCTGTGTTTAACTTTCAGTTAAGAATTAAGAAGGCTCAATTTTCAGGATATTTGTGAACAAAACTTTTTTCTTTCAATCTGTATTTTTGGCTCCTAAGAGAGGAAGCCTAGTACCATGTGCACATTTAATAAATCTCTGTTTAATTAAGTGTTTATAACTTGATCATCACAAAGTGTCGTGCTTAATTATCAATATTTTGAAGTAATTTATGCTTAAAAATTCAGTCACATCCTTGCATTTACGTGACTTAACCTTTTCTTTTTTGAATTTTAGTAGGCAAAGAGAAAGTTAAAAAATATTTTGCCATTCATTCTTTACAGACCTTAACATAAAAACTCCACATTTTTACAGTGGAAGAGTATTTGTTGAAATTGTTGGATTGTTCAAGTTTGAGGTCTATAATTATTTTTCTCATGGAAGTATATATTGTATTCCAGGTCATGCAATAATATAAACTAATTTAATGCTGCATTCAATATGAATTAAAGCTTTGATTCAATATATACTATTGAAAGTCACAAGTTTAGCTTCAAATCCAATTATTGCTAAGGAATTTGTTCCCCGAGTAACAAATTTTCAATTTTAATTACAGTAAATGTATGCTGTGATATTTCTATTTTGATAGAAAGTTATTTAGGAAAATATCACATTAATATGTTTTTTTTTTTCTATTCTGGGGTACTTTCTATCATATGGCACATGACTCAGCGCAGTTTGTGGAGTCTTACAAGCTATACCTGAATTCTTAGGCTTCTCAGGATTGCAGTGAACTGACCTCGTAACCAGAATCCCGGTAAACCCAGCTTGTTTGCAAGTGTTAAACTGATGTGAACCCTGACCACATTTTCATATCACATACTTTCATTTCATCTGGAAAAGCCTGTGAGTGATGTGCTGAATTTAAAGGTTGTTCTCTGGAACACAAAGATTTTATCAGGGTCAGGAAGAGGAAATACCACTTTCTTACTTTTAATTCCAGCAGCAGGAGAATTTTGTAGAAGATTTTGTACAGTGTGCATAGCTCTAAGGCATACTTCATTATTCCTTCTATACTTACATTTCTCCCTCTACCACAATAAAAAATGCAGGGCCTGCCAGTGTGCACATTCCTTTGTAAGCACCTGTGCATTTCACAGCACCACAGAAAAGGCATCACACTCCCTAGACCTTAACAGAAAACAACTACCTCTCTGCAGAAAACAACAATCTTGCCTCATCATTTCATTATATCCTGACACAACAGGAAAAGAATCAAAATTTTCCTCTCGAGTTTTGACTTCTGCAAAATAAGGCAGTTGAGTAATGCCCACACAGGCCATGTTGCTCCTTTGCAAAGTGCCGTCTGTATCTGGAAGGATGTCAGAGCTATGAGAGCTGAGTATTGGATTTTATTTGGAAATCTGTGGGCTGGTTTCCCCTATGTTTGTCTGTATGACTTTTAGCAAATAGCTTCTTTTGGAAGATGGTGCTTTTCTGGCAGTAATGTTTCTTCCGTAAAAGTTGTTTTGCAGTTGATGCAAATACATATCAATGTATATCACTGAAACTGAGATGCCTGCCTGGATATATATCTAGATGAGGCACATGAATGGTTTTATTTGCAGTTGCATATTTTTGAGAAGTGCAGAATATGAATGAAGGTTTCATGGAAAAACCTGTTACAATCCTCACACTTTGTTCAGTGGGATGGAGAGGCTGTTCCTTTTATGTTTACGAGGCTGTTCCTCAGGAGACAGAGCAGCTTGGAGGCACCAGTGCCTGTAGAGAATACCAGAGATCACTTTTTACTCTTTTACAAACAAGTCTGAAGAAAAAGCATGCTCCTCTGTAATGTAATCTCTTCAGGCCCCTGAGGCAACAGAGGTTTGCTGCATCTTCATACTGGTTACTCTCTAAAATCTACAGTATTATTTTAAAGATGAAGAAGCTGATTTTTGTTTGTTTAGTTTTCAAAACACTGAACAAATTCACCTTAGTGCTAACAGTCTCAAGGAGGCAGTGCTTCAGGCATTTTCATCAAGGCTGAATTTAGATTCTTGGGAAATTCTCAAAACATGTTCAGAGGCACACAGCAGGTGTGAAATGGTTAGCTCTCACAGGATTTCTGGCTTTACTCAGAAGGATCTTCTTTCTTGTCTGAAAGCAGCCCTGAGAAATCCTCATATAGTGTGATACATTGTGAACATGGTGTATGTAATTCTGTTTTCTGAACGCCCATCAGCTGTTTTGGGCCATAAAGTGTAACTCTCATTAGAACTACTTTAAAATGAATTGGAATTATTTTTTATCAAACATGTAAGAAGTACTTAGACGTAACTACTAGAATCAGAGTAAAGAAAGAGTAAAAGTTGATTAGTATAGTATTCTGAGTTGACCAGACATAAGTGGGACCTCACAAATGGAAGGAGGTTGAGTAATGGGAAAGCTACAATGCTACAAAATGTGATTGTAATCAGGGCATCAGCCTCAGTGACAACTTCCTAGGATTTAAATTTCAAAGGACTTCAATTTTTCATCTCTCCATTCAGAGGTATGTAACTATAAGCAGACAGCACTTATTTATAATGTGTAAATGGGCTTCCTATAGAAAACTGGTTTAAAGTCAGGTGCAGAGGAGATTAAGGGAACTACTTTAAATCAGTGTAATAGGTGGGATGGAGCTTGATCTAACCAAACAATAAAAGAAAAGCTGAGGACAAGTGTATGACGATTCCTTCTCTCTTCTGATGGGAGTCAGTGCTCAGTGGCTGTCACAGTCACTCACAGCAAAGCCAAATTGTGGTTCAAGTTCTTTCTTTTCAGAAGCAACAAATTAGGCTCTCATTAGCCACAATGTCGTTAATAGTCTCTGGGGGAAAATGATGAAAATTCTGACCTTCATCAGTGAATTTTCTATCTTGAATGAAAAAATATATTACCATCCTCTCTACCTACTCTGGCAATATTCTGGCCCTGAAGCCAGAACACGTTCCACTTTGCAGTTTTGCCTGGGATGTAATGAGTCTGCCCCTTCTTCAGAGCTGAGTCATTCCAGTAACACTGATGGGTTCACAGCATCTACTTAAAGTGTTTAGCTCTATATTTTTAACTTTGGAGCGTAGTAATTCCATACAGGTTCCTCTACAGAGTGTTCAGATTAAGCACATGTAAGAAAAATGATGAAAAACATTCAACTTCAGTGATACTGCAGGAGCGTATACCTTGTTGAAGTCGTAGAGTTTGTAAACCTCTGGAGTTCCTATACCATCTATACAAAAAAGCTGAGCTATATCTAACTTCAAGTGTTTGATTTTCAATGAAAAATGCATTTTTTTTTTTACTTGACCCAATTTTGTACTAGTATAGCAGCACTGTGGTAGTTGACCTTAGCTGGCTGCTAGGTGTTCACCAAGCTGCTCTATCACTCCCTCTCCTCAATAGCACAGGGAAAGAAAATGCAACGGAAGAGCTCAGGAGTTGAGAAAAGGACAGGAAAACCACTTACCAGTTATAGTCATGGGCAAAAGAGAGTATTTTTTTGAAATTAATTTCATTTATTGTCAATAACAGAGTAGGATACTGAGAAACACAAGAAAAATAAAAACACCTTCCCACCACCCCCCTACTTCTTCACAGGCTCAGTTTTACTCCTGACTCTCCTACCTTTTCCCCCTGAGTGCTGCAAGGGGATGGGAAATGGGCTTTGTGGTCAGTTGTGCCTCTCCTTCCTCCTCCTGTTCTTCTCCTGCTCCAGCATGGGGTGTCTCCCACAGCACACAGTCTTTAATGAACTCCTTCAACATGGGTCTTTCTCACAGGCTGCAGTTCTTTAAGAAATGCTCCAGCAATGGGTTCTTTTCATGGGGTGCAGTCCATCAAGAGTGGATTGTTCCTATGAGGGTTCCTCTCCATGGGCTGCAGTTCCTGACACAGCTTCTGCCTGGAATCTACATAGGCTGAAAATTCTTCAGGGTGTGTCCACCTGCTCAAGCATGGAGTCCTCCATGGACTGCAGTGTGGACATCTGCTGAACCATGGACCTCCACTCCATGTTTTTCTCCTACTGCAGGGAAATCTCTGCTATGGAAGGTGGGGTACCTCCTTCCCCTCATTCTTCACTAGCCTTGGTGTCTACAGGGTTGACACATAATCTCCCTCTTCTCTCCTAGTTGCTGCACAACAGCTTTCACCCTTTCTTAAGTATGTTATCACAGAGGCACCATTATGGTTGCTGATGGGCTCACTTTGGGCAGTGGCAGGTCCAGCTTGGAGCTGTCTGGGACTGGCTCTGTCAGATACAGAATCATAGAAGCATAGGAAGACTTGGGTTGGAAGGGACTTTAGAGATCATCTAGTTCCTTTGCAATGGGTGGGGATGCCACCAACTAGACCAGGTTGCTCAAAGTCCTGTCGAACCTGGCCCAGAACACTTCCAGGGATGGGACATGCACAGCTTCTGTGGGCAGCCTGTTCCTGACATGGAGGCAGCTCCTAATGTCTTCTCCAAAGGGCGTCCTTGCAGACCTGCACTATCAATACCCTGCTACACAAACCCAATACATAGAACTTACTTTCATACAATTATATCAGATGAGAAACTAAGATACAGTAGATGAGAATCAAGTCATAAATATTTTTATGACCTAAAAATGTTTAACCCCCGTTAAACCCCTGACATTTTATTTTGTGAAAATTTTTTAATGACTATTAATGTCTTTAATGTCTATTTGCCATTTTTCTGCAGTCTGACTTGTGCAAATTTATTTCTCTGCCCATAATTTTAACTGCTAGTTATGTTGTCCAAACAGTGTGAAGCATAGAAGTTTTTTTAATAGATCTGCTGTTCAGTTTGTGAAAGTGATTGGCCTGGTTACAAATGAGAAGTAGGAGATTGCTCTCTTGAAGTAAGGTGTTATGAAATGACCATCTACAAGTTTTGGAAATATACATTTCCATTTAATTTTCTAATGATAATAAGGAATGAGCAAGAGAAACATTAATTAATTTCACAACTACACAAATGTTAAGTGGAGGAGGAGTCCCCCGCCATTAAGTGTGGGAGGAATTGAGGGACATATAAATGAAAGGACTAAAATTATGCCACTCAGGGACTAATGTCTCTTACATTTCCATCTTATCTGATATCATAGTAATGTCATAATACAGACACTGTGATTTCTTTGAATAACAGAATCAGTGTTTATTCTCCAGTCTCCTTTAAGTTCAATTACCTCTTTCCTTCTTTACGTTGACATTGTTGTCTCCTCCATTTATGTCTTCTGTTTATGCTCACACGTGCACATGCCCCCCCTCTCTCTTTTTCTGAATTTTTTTTCATAATTGCATTATTAATTGTGTTTAGTAATTTTTTATATTGTTCTAGGATGTTGAGCATACAACACTTTCCAGAAGAGAAAGCAGAACAATACAGCAAGAACCTCAAATCTGAAAGAAACAGGAACACAGTCAATCTTAAAAAATTGGTTTTGAATTATTCTCCAGTGAACTCCACCCTGCCTGTAACACCCAGGATCCATTACCCATTCACTAGAGAAACTGTTACACTGAGTCCTCATTAAGATGATTTTGGGAAGGATTTTCTCTGAGCAGTGTTGCTAAATATCTTAACTGCAGTGTAGTGTTGTGCTTGCTGGTCTTAGGCTTGCCTTGCTGATACGACCAAAAGTCAGGCCTCTGTCTGGTGTTAGAAGTAAACAAGAAGTTGTTTTCTTTGATACAAATTACGTGAGAGAGATGGGGAAAGGATAAAATCCCTGGCAGACTTCTCTGACAACTTGAGTGTCTAGAGCAGACAGTCCATGCTGGGATTACCTTTAACAGATGTACCCAAGCCAGGTTTACTCATCTTTTCCACGTGTCTGAAAAAAATTGTGTGTATGATTGTCTTATCTGCCAAAATTACTAAAGGTTTCCTGATCAAAGAACCAATTGGAGTCCTATGCTCCACAGCATAGGGAGGTGAGCATAAATGTGATGGATCTAAAGTTTTTCTCTTTCCAGGCTACAGCAGGAAATATGACAATACACTACAATTATACCTAGAATCAGGAGTGCAAAATCATTGAATCTCTGCTCAAGTCTATATTTTGTCCTTCCTGCAGATAAAGACAAGTAGGAGTGCATGTACTTACAAATCTGTGCAGTACAATATGCTATATAAAGCTACATGTTTCTTAAATATTTTGTCATCTTTGCTTGTTCCTGGTCTGAGATTTACATGATTTTTTGGGTACAGTGTCACTGACTGGTAATTCTTAATTTCTGCTTTAAGCATAGTTACACTGGGTACTCTGTTAAAAGGGTGACACCTTTGTTCCAATTTTCACCTCTCCTTTCCCTTTTCATTTTTTTACTATGTATGTGGTGTTTTGTGTTGGAGAATGGGTAAAGATTGTTTGAAGGCTGTGCTAAAAAATCTTAGGAAAAAAGTTGCTATTTATTATGACCTTTGACATCTGAAAAAAAACTGTGATCAACACACATCCATGAAATAGAACTAAGGTTAAAGATTCAATCATTTTACCCATGAATAGCTGAAGCATTCATGTGATAGTTATTAATTAGGACTGAACCTAGACCTTCAGTTCAAAATTACAAGTTCAAATAATAGAATAAAAGCCCTCATATCTGTAAGATGGTGGTATCCCATGGGGATCAGATTCACATCAGGACTTCACAAACATCAGTGTGTTACAAGGACATTCTGGCTTTAAATATGAAAGAATAGCTTTTTGCTCTTTTGTCTGTATGTGTGTGTCTGTCTGTCTATGGCTGTGTGTTTGTGTGTGCCTGTGTGTTTGAGTTTCTTTTCGCTAATCAATTCTTTGGTTTTTCAGCCACATGAGACTGTACTTGCCTTTTTTGATACTTTCAGAGTCTGTTAAGTCAGTGTCTTTCATTTCACACTCCTGTGTGGTAGCTTGTCCCCCTGGATGCTTCTGCATGCCCTCTTGACTTACTGTTTCAGTTCATGTTTCATCTCTCCCCAGGGAGTCTTGGTTTCTTTTCCCTTTCTCAGTATTTTTGTACTCATCACCTCTAGTCCCTGTGGCATTTGCTACATCTGATAAGGCATTATTTCCATGAAGTTATTATATGGGATTTGGAAATTCATCTTCACAGACCACACTAATGATGCTGAATGTTTAATGTTCTTTACAGTTGGCTTCACTTGGTTTTCTGTGAAAATAAACAAGAAAATATTAAGATAGAAAACAGGAAACTACAGCAGAATATTATCAGAAAAACACACAACCAGCTGAATTTTAGATCTGTTCATGGTTTTGGAAAGATTAATTGAAAGGTGACTCTAGGTATACTGTATATGTTGCTCATATGTATGGGAATTAATTCCCCTCTCTTTAATTCTGAGTTCAGTAACAGCCTTGTGACATACCTATTTTCCTTGTTTTCCCTTACATATGCACTGAAATACCTCTTCAAAGCAGCAGCTAGTACTTATACAGCACTTACCAACTACTGCACCCACAGCCTTGTGAAAAAAACATGTTACATTTCATCATATTTCTGTATTGACTGCTTTCCAGATGTTTGTACTGTGGGCCAGGCTCAGTCCTTTATCTTAAATTATAAGACCTGAACCCATAAAACCTTGTCAGGTTGTAGTTGAAAATGTTATCAATGGACACTGAGAATACTTGCTTGGGAAGGGAAGGGCTTTGCTCCATCCTGTACAGAGAAGAACCTGGCTTTAATTCAATGGGATGTAGTAAATAACAGCTCTTTATGCCTCTTGAAATAACCATATAAACAGGAGTGTTAGTCCTGGAAGCCTAATGAAAAAGCAGAGAAAGGGGAAGTTGATTCTGCTGGATGAAATCACAGGGCAAAGATTAGTCTGTAGAAAACTTTAGGTTACACACTTTTTACTTTGGACTAACCTTAGTCTGGCCACGTGGTGTGTTTATGTGTTAGGGGAGGGAAAATTTTTGGGTTAGTTCAGAGTGCAAATTCTGAATTAGTTAAATCTGGAGGGAGTTTAATTTGTGAGCTCTGATACTGCTTCAAGGTGAGAAATAAGAGCATTAAATTAACATGATCAGGAGATTGAGTTCAGAAGTGCACACCCAATCCAGATTAAAATGGTAATGTAGATGTACCCTTAGACTCCTAAATAAGGCAGTGTGGGTTGTCAAGTTGGTGGCTAATTTCTGTCGGTTACAGTGCACATATTATCCATGAAGTATAGACAATCTGGATCTGAAGATATGCCTTTATCTCTGCTTTGATACTGTGAAGCAGAATATAACTCTAATCCCAAAGGAAACCTCACAGGAAATGAAATGTCAAGTCTCAATAATAAAAGTAAAAAAAAGTTTAATATGGATTATTTAAATTACAGTATTGCAAATAGAATCCAGATTGTGAAAAAGAGAACTGTAACTTGGCCAAGCAGACATCATTATCTGATGCTTATTCATCTGCCTGAGGAACTGAAGTTGGTGTTTTCAGTCTTTTTAATAGTGAATAAAGATCTACCTCTCAAAGAACAGCAACAGACATGGAGCAAGAGGTCAGTCATGTCAGAGAGCAAATTAACAAAAGTTAATTTGAATGGTAAGAAAATCTCTACTGTCTACTTTAGCTCTGGAAACGGTATAAACTTCAGTTTTAGTTCTACTTTAATGTCACTCATTTGCTCAGTTCATAATTTTTAAGTGGTAAAGAACTAACTTCATGAAAGATTTTTTGGATTTGCCATTTTTTATTTGTATGGATGAGAAGGAGAATCTTGAGAACCCACATACATATACCCACAAATGTGGCTCTCAACAGCTTTTTCCATATCACTAATTGTTGTAATCACATTTTCATATCTTTTCAATATTTTATATTTTTTATACAGTTCTACCCTGAAAGCTCTGGATTAGTAAAATTATATTAATCTGAGCAATTTAAATGGAACTAGAAGATCAATGAAATTAATTTTACAGTACATATGTATATACAAGTACAACACCTAGTACAGCAAAGCATGGGAACGCTACTAACTTGTCCTTTTTCATAATTACTCTCCTGTAACTAGATTTCATCAGTATCAGAAACATAAGCACTGTAAAATTCAAGTGCATTGTGTATTATTATGCCCATATTTGACATAATCATTGTTTAGTTCTGGCTCCTGTGAGAAAGGGTTAGTCTATATTTGTAATGATTTCTTTTTTTTTCCCAGTTTGTTTACCCTTTACTACTGCAGGGGACATATTTGTCTTGTATGATTGATTTAGATGTTTATCTGCTTGGACAGTAGACCTAATTAATACCTGACACCAAGGCAATTTACACTGTATAGAAAAAGTTGAACACAAATAGACTACAGGTTATTGTTGAGGACAAGAACAATATATTTCCTGAGCCAGGGCTTAATGTCATGAAACAGAGTTATAGTATATTGGTATTTTCCAATTCTTTGCTTGAATTTTTATTCTACAGTCTCTGCTTTCTTTGCTGAACTCCCTACAGGAAGATGAAGCTGGGGTGTCCTTTGAGCAAAACATAAGTTGGAAGATTTTTTAGTTTGAATTAAGTAATAGCACTTGGCTTTAGCTTAGATATGAATAATAATATAATTTAAAAGTGGAATCAGACAAAGAAGGGGAAAACTCTCAATTGTAATAATACTACAGAATTTTGTCCAATTCATGGTGACTTACAGGCAAGTATTTAATTACAGTTAGGCACAGGTAAAGAAACACTAAGCAAAATATTTAACATTATTTAAATATATATGACTCTCTGCCAGATGGAATCTCCTCCATTTAACTTTATATAAAGTTTAAATTAATTTCACAGACCAGAGATCACCTGGTTAATAATTGCTTGATGACCTTTCTAACCTTAACTAAAGGGACTATTTTCTGCTACTGTTTTGTAAGAAAAGAGACTTTCTAGGATTAAGGGTGGTAAAGGGCATAACTTCAAATACAAAGGCAGATTTTGTCTCTAATTCTTGAATAAACTCTTTGCTATAATTTTCCATATCTAAAGATAGGCATAGTAATGTCTCCACAACAGAAACATTATGATGTTTTTTCTTTAAATGATCAAATATTTAACATTTTAAATTACAAATAATTAAACATTTGCTACATCTTTGTTAGTATTTATTTGTCTTTAATACTTTCATATTTTCAAATTATTATTTATGTATATCTGTATCCTGTGTGTAGAATAGTATGTCTAATCTCTCAGGAAACTACACTAAAAGAAGAATTGCATTATTATAGGTATAACTATGAGAAATTATGTCAACAACTATCAGTTTAGAGTATGCTGTGTCACTAATAGGGTTCATAGAATTCACTAAAAATGTCATACTGAGAAAGTGACTCCTCCTGTTATGTAATTTCAACTGCAGTAAAATTAAAGCCTCTGGCATGACATTCTGCAGCTGTTTAACAGTATTCCATAAGACTATAAAAGTTTAAGATTAGAAGGAAAGAGGATGCTATGCCAATAACTGATTTTTATATTTGTTAGCTGAATAAAAAAATATTTTAAGGCCTGTGTAGAATTCATACTTTTACCTTCCTAATGAGATTGAAGTGTTTTGTTTCATGAAAAATAATTTCATTTAATCTTTCCCCAAAACCATAAATATTAAAACTGATTTTCAAAATCTTGCAATGAAAAAATGAATTATTATATTTAAAAAGGACTGAAATTAAATTACTTAATTCTTTGCTGTGTATGTCTATTTCGCTTTATCTGTGCAGCTTTTGTAGATGTTGTGGTTTAACCCCAGATGGCAGCTCAGCCCCACACATCCGCTTGCTCACTGTCCACGGGGCAAAGAATTGGAAGGCCAGAAGTGAAAAACACAGGTTGAGGCAAAGAAAAAGCTGTACATGCAAGCAAAGAAAACAAGGCATTCACTCATCACTTCCCATGGGCAGGCAGGTGTTAAGCCATCTCCAGGAAAGCAAGGCTCCATCATGTGTAACAGTGGCTTGGGAAGACAAATGCCATCACTCCAAACTTCCCTCGTTTCCTTCCTTCCTTTTCCTGCCCCCAGCTTTCTATGCTAAGTATGATGTCATAGTCAGATATCCTGTCTTTGTCCCCACCTAACTTCCTGTGTATCTCCAGCCTCCTCTCTACCAGGGTGGGGTGAGGAACAGAAAAGGCCTTGACTCTTGTGTAAGCTCACCAGTAAATAAAATACCCTATATTACCAACACTGTTTGCAGCACATGTCCAATGCAGCACCACACCAGCTACTATGAAGAAAATTAACTACCCCAGCCCAAACCATCACACTCATTTTTCACTGTGCTCAAGTCATTGTGACAGTCCTTACGTTCATGCCTTTCTCCCATCCTGATCTGTGCAGGGTACACAAAGCACTTAAAACCAGTTTGTGTCATTGGATCTGTGGCCCTGTCACTGTGTTCCGAGAATTTTCAGCAACTGAAGTGACTGATAGAATACAATAAACTCCAGCTTTTTTCTACTGCTGCATTAGAAGGCCATGGACAGCCTTAACTTATAGACAACCTCTGTGATGTGATGGGGGCAGGTGCTCAATGGGCAACCCCTGCCCACTCTCTCAATGGTGCATTTCAGGTATACAGCATCTTCTGTGCCTCTAGAATTTATCTGGCAATCTTTGTGCTATCACGTTCCTTGTCAGTGATAATAAAACCTGTCTTGCCTATAGAGGATTTCCTAATGAAGCACAGAAGGCAATACAAGCAAAGCTTCTGTGCACTGGTGATCATTCAATAAATCACACTCATAAAAGGCAAGGAGGTAGCTCGATTTAAAAGCAGAGAATTCAAGACTTTTATTCTGCTCTCACTAATGCAGTAATTCTGTGTGCATACAAAGGTCCCATGATGTTTCAAGTTGTTAATTTAATGCTGCCATTTAATGAGTAATGTAATGGTATTGTACAAAACAATGTAAATTTTGCCAGTGTCAGACAAATTGCTTCAGGATGATATGGTTTACACATACCAGACTTTATGAAATTCTTTTTTTCTCCCCATCCTTGATATATTTATACATAGATTATTTCCTATATTGTGCTTTTTGTGATTTTTAGAGAAGGTGTTTTTTGTGTTGCTTTCTTCACTTCAAACTACTTCATAGAAATATCTCAAAACAAACTGCATAATGCTCCTCTGAAGTCCTATGTATGGAGGCAGAGGTCTTAAAATTCCTGGCGGGATTTTTAAACTTATGGAAACACATTTACAATACATCAGCTGAGGACTAGCTATGGCATTCCTATCTTTCAGTGAAATTGAAAGTATTTTCTAAAATTGATGGAGTATTCTGCGCAGTGTAAGCAAAGCATAGTGCAGGGATGCCACAGGAATTTTTCCTTCCGTCAATTCCATAGCAGTCTGCTCTGACAGATGTGCAGGTTTTAATTTTTTCTTTAGTCTTTCATGCCTGTTATAAGCGAAGAGGAATGAATACTAATTGCACTGAAGTGTGATGAAAAGACTTTAGAAACAGCAATTTCATTTTATTTTTTGTAAGAAAAATAAATTGAAGTCCAAAATTAGTAGAACAACACTGGTCCTGACAAGAGATTGTTCTTGAAGAGTAATTCTTACAAGTGCACTTTGGATCCCAAAACTTCTATCCTTACATTTTTTCTGAAAGGTAAATAATAATGAAATATTTTTTTATATGCTATATATTTTCCATTGTTACTCAATCTGTTGCTTCAGAAAACCTGTACAGGACTCTAGTCTACTGTTAGCAGAATCAAAGAACCTGTGAGTAAAGATCTTGGGATTTGGACTGCGGTGTAAAAGAAACCTCGCAGCTCTGTGCATTTCAGCTGAAGGAAATCTTTTGAAGAGTACAGCTTACCTTTGGGTATATTGGTACCATTTAGCTACTAGGTTGTCTTGGGTCTGCTGCAAAATTGCTCTTTTTGGAGCTTGGGAGAGGACAGAGGGATTTAGAGAACAAATGGGTAGTGTAGGCTGCTTTGTATCAGCTTTAGTCCATTTTTATATGCTGTACACTGTGAGAAGAGCAACGGCTGTCATCTTTGCTTATGACAACTCTTCCCCAAAATAAAATGACTAGAAGACACCAGCACACTGTGGAATAGCACAGTCCTAACACTTACCCTGCTGGGTTTAGTTTGTCCACATGGTTTGTCTGAGCTCTTGTTTTCCCTGGCAGATTCAGGCAGCCAGTTTTTCGAGAGGGAAATTTTCTTCTGCAGTGATTTCTGTGAGCCTTCAGGAATCACTCTTTTACTTAGTTTACTCATCAAAACAAGTGCTTATAGGAGCTACTTTGATGAGTAATCCTCACTGCCTGTTGGCATGCCAGGTCCCAGGAAAACATGTAAAGGATCCAGAGAAGAGATTTCAAGTATTTTAATTTAATTCAAGACTTCCAGGCTGCTAGGAGCGGAAAGAAAAGGCTATTGTCTGAACATGCTTTAAAGTTTTGGTTTTTTTCTGACTTGAGGAAAACATTTTTTCTGCTTAACAACAGTGGAACATGTAGGAGGTTGGACTCTCTCTTGCTGATGTTGGCAAACTCGTCCTTCTAAAGCTTAGCATTCTTGGGCTGCTTTTTGAGTGTGTGCCACATCAGTATCACCTCTTGAATGGCAAAACTTGTTTAGTTGAAATGCTTTCTTTAACAAAAAGGAACTTGTATTCCAGCAATGGCCTAACAGGTAGCTGTTTGCAGGTGATGATATAGAAAGGTTGAGAAATCTTTGAGATTATTCTCATACATTTTCTGTAAGAGACAAGAGAAAATCCAGTAGTTAAACAAAATTCAAGGTGTTTAAACTCATTTGATCTAATGCCATCTACCCCTTACCACTGAGCTTGTGTATGCACATACACACATACATATATATTTTGCTCATTTATTTAGATCCAAAGTTACTTTTTTGCAGACTTATCTCTTGCAGAGTGGTGTTCTAGTTTTGATAACACTTGAAATAAATGAAGGCTGTTCCCTTAGCAACTGTCAGTTGAATAACCTTAAACTGCAGTGGGAATAAATAGAGTAACTAATATTTGCTGAATGTCTGGGGTTTGTGAAATATTCCTTTTCATAAATCTAGCAACTGGGTTTCTGCTGAATAAAGAGTGGGTTTTAAAATGATGTGTTATTATTTTGATGTGCACTGCAATTTGTTTACTTATATTGGGATGTCCTGCCGCTTTGCAGCTGAGTATACTGAGAAAAATTCTGAAAGCCAATTCAATTTTTTTCCTTATTTATTTGTGATTTATGTTTGTTTTTAAACAGATCCTTATGCCTGAAGTCATTCACTTTAGACATACCTGTTTATGTTACACTGATGCACTAGCTTTATTCTCTTTCCTCACTTTCTATTAATTTACATGAAAATGGTATTTACATAGCCTAGAGGCCAGATCTAAAAGAAAACACCTCCATATTTTGAAGCATGGTAGTTGGGACTATGAACTTGTTTGATTTCCAAGCTCTTTGGACATGTAGTGAACCTTACTCCGTTACTCATACAAAGGTCATGTAAAATGAAACCTCAGGTTTGATTGCTCTTCGACACTTGTGTAACAAAAATAAATAATTATGAAACAGATCAGCTTAAGGGAGAGATTCCCTCTGACTTGCAGACTTCTGTCAGCTGGATGTTGCTTGGCTTTCTGTCTCCTGGAAGGGCAAGACAAAGTCTGTATGTTGCTGCATTCTAGTTAAACACGGCCAAGGCAATGTTCCTCTGTTACAAAATCCTGGTATAATCTGACTGGAGAGAAAAAATTATGATCAAAACATCATGATTAAATGCAGGAACTGCCACTAATTAATTTTTAACATTAAACAATTTTTATAACATAGGAGGGAGCTACAAAATGCTTAAAAAACCTTAGCGATGGAACTTCCTGGGGAATCTTTCTTAGATAGTTGAAAGATGCTGAAAGGGCAATGGCAGTACTACTGTGCTATAAAACTCATGCCAGTAGTTATTATACATCAGTATGTCACATACCCTGGGAATAGAATATTAAGAAAAATATAGCATGCTGATACCTTAGAGTGATAGAAGTTTTTATATATCAAGATGCTCTGGGGTTTTTCTTCTGGAAACAAGTAAGAAATATGACATTAGAACAGAGATGATGAAGTTACCTGTGCTCTATTTCTTGTAGAATTTCAATCCCTGTTTCAGGAAATTCTCAGAGGATATCTGCTATAACCAATGAATTCTGCTGCTGTGGTAGAAATGTTTGATTGGTTTTGTGGATTTTTTTGGGTTTTTGGTTGTTTTTTTTTTCTCTGAGAAAGAGAGCTGCTCACTGCTATTTTTCCTCAGAAGTCTCGGATTCCTTTTTTAATACAAATATATATATACATATATATATATGCACACAGTGGACCTGTATGATTAATCTTCTTGAAGATAAAGACCGAAAACATTAAAGTGAAACTGAGATTCTGGGGAAACCTAGTATAGAAGTGTAAGAACAGTTCAGATGTGTTCCTCAAAGGGTAGAGGCTTTCATGCCTATTTATATTGCTCTATTGCAGTCCAGGTGGAACATTACAAAGCCGGAAACCAGAGATTCACAGCCAGCTTTGAATGGAAATTGCTCTGTGAGAGGCTATCTCCTGGAAAAGAAAGCTAATATTCTGATGGGTCCAGATTTCCTCAAGTGATATTAAATTGGGAATTTCACAACAATAAGTTTCAGCATTATGGTGCTGGTGGGTCTGAGTTACATAACAGGAATGCAAGCAAAAGCTGTTTTATAGAAACAGATATAAGGCAGCTAATTTATTGCACTATGAAAAATCTTTATCTTAATTAGGCTGCAAACCTCAATTTTGGTTAGAATAATTTTCAGTTATTAAGTGAAAAAGCAGAGAACATTTGTTTGAATGCCAAAATTTAAAAGCAGTGTAATGGTATCTTTAGTAAAGTGCTGCTGCTGAATATCAACTGTACTAACCATGTCCTTAACAATCATCTGCACCACTGATCATTAACTTCACAATAAACAACAGTGCTGATTTATTTAATGAACCTGCAGGTAATTGTTGTTTCCTTTACTAATTACATCAGGGAAATGAGACCTGTTAGCACTGAAATAGCTTGAAATGCTTAAGCAAATCTTTCTGAAAGGTAAAATGCCTAGCTATTTTTCTCCTACTTTCTGTCTAGAGATAATATTTTTGTTACTCTCTTGCTGTTCTAATTAGTGAGAAACCTCTTTTTCATCCCTTAAATGGTGAACCTTGGACACATCATATGCTTCAGTATTTTGGGAAATTCCCCAATTAATTAACACATACTGCTTATAAAAACTAGAACACTTCTACTCTGTTTACATGGTAAAATTGTATTGGAAAACATTTAAAGTCAGTCTTAAATGCTGAAACAGTGAAAGCTGTATTTTCAAAAGTTCTGCCTGGTGCAGTACAGCTATGCTGTTCCTGTGAGTGAGGCGGGTCTGTGGTGAGACCTGCTGGGCTTCTCTCACCTCACAGCTCTGCACATGGAAATAGGGCTTTTGCAGCTTTTCTTGGCTGACACCGATTACAGGTTGTCATAACAGATGAGAATACCCTGTCCATTCAATCTTAATTTTCTGTGAAGAAAAGAATTTTCTGCATAGAAACCTTAACTTCCGGTGGTACCTGAGTACCTAGTGTAGGCTTTTAAGCTAGCTTATTCTCTCTAGTAGAGCGTCCATGAGACAGCAATAGATCTGGTGTTTATTCTTGCTGTTAGAAATGTGTATCTTGCATCTTGTTCCTAATTCGATTTTGTTTAACTTCAGTTTCCAACCACTGAATCTTTTTATGTTCTTACCTGTTTATCTAACATCACAAATTGCATTTCCTCTCAGGTCCCCTTGTACTTAGCCTACTACAATGTCAGTGAGGATAAAACCAAATTTTTACCCCATCCTTGTTTAGGCATAAGTTACTAAGAGGATGTACTCTTCATTTCTAGTGGCTATACCAAAAACTTGTTAGGTAAAAGAGAAATGACCTTATTGCCTGGTAACAGGAATGATTGTGAGTTGAAATGCTTGGAATATCTGGGATATCAGTTTCAGTTCCACTTATCACAAATACTTGATTTAATAGATTGTTGACTATTGGCCTAACATCAGGGCTTAATTCTTCCTATCTGAACTATTAGCATTGAGAGTCATGCAACAATAGTTTAATTCCCTTGTAAAAATATCTCATGGTTAGTACAATTTATGCAGAGCAAATGCTAGCTTTATATGTATACATGATCGGAAAGGAAAAAAGTGTGCAAAAATTAGATCTCCTCATGATTTGAATTTGTTAACTTCACAATGATGAGGAAGTTCACAAGCAAAGGCCAGAAGCACAAGAATCAGAATGTGTGCTTGAAAGGAAGGAAAATCGATGGAATAAATTTCCAGAAGGTGTCCATCTGTATCAGGGCAAACGGCAGGATCCTACTTTCTGGGAACAATCTCATTATAAAGTCTATATTCCCTGGTATCATGGTACTATATCTCCAAAGCCGAGAGGAAGAGCAGAAGTCATCTTCTCAAGGCAGAGTTTAATTATGCAGGAAGCAATCTACCACAAAATGAGGACCATATCTTGGAAGAACACTGATCACAAAGGTTTTAGCAACCTGCTGCTGGTAGTATGACTGAAACAGAACAAGCTTCTTTTCCTATTGCCTTAGAGTTTTTTGATTTTTTAAATTTTTGTAGATTTTAGAAGTAGCTGTATTTATTATATCCCTCACACTTTAGCACAGTAGTTACATATACCCAATCCTATTACCCCATTCCATATCAATGCCCCCTAAATTCCAGTAGTATATTTAGTCTCTTTTCAAGGTAGGCCTTCATTCTGTTTAAGAACATCTGCACCCTTGCCTGGACAACAAGATATCACCCTGGCAAAGCAACCTTCAAACCCAGAACTTTGGAAAGCCTCCAAGAACTGTACTTGCTCTGAGGAAGACGAAGATGAGGAAGAGGGGGTCCCAAACTCCCCCAGACTCAATTCCCGAGGGATGGGTCGGGGGCTGGAACGGGGTAAAGGCTGGAGGGTGGATGAACAGGGATTGGATGGACATCATTATAAAAACTGTAACACCTGGGTCAGGGGGCACACATGTGGTTTGTATTCCCAAAGCCTGAGAGGCTTCATTAAAATCTTCCCTTATCTTACCTCCCACTTAATTTGCCCTGGAGTTTTTTTCCTGCCTGGGTCTTTTAGGTAACACCACATTAGTGGTAATGTTGATGTGAAAGAACAGAATGGTTTTGTTGTTCTCTCACAATTTATAAAGATTTTAAGTTGAATGAAAAGTTCATCTGTTATTATTTGTCCCCTGTTCTCTTTCCACAGCCTGAACAAACAACCATTTTAATTGAGTTGTTGGTTCTCAGAGCTCCTACTGAAGCCAATGCTCAGTCACTACTCTCACTTTGCCTTGGTGTAAAACTGCTACAATTTTCAGATGATTTTTTAAGGACTATAATACATCTTTCCATTTCATTATATCAGGTGTCTGGAAAGCAATTTAGCTTTAAAATAGGATCAGTACTGAATCTAGTTTACTTTGAGCTGTGAATTGACTTAACTGTAAGTTTTAAAGAGCGATGTTTCTGAAAAAAACCTTGGCTTTGTACTAAATTGAACTATTTGGTTTTATAAGTAATTGCAGCAAAAATTAAATAAAAGATTTGACTAAGCGTAAAGTTATGGAATTAAAAAACTGGAAATATGTCTGTACATCTAAATTAAATAGCATGAGACTGGCAGGACTCATTTCAAGGCATCTAAGATCTAATGAGTATCAGGTTCTGATGTGAATATTAAAAAGTCAGCAATGCTTGTGGGAAAGAATAAGTGTACTTTGTGCTTTCAATCAAAAACTCTCAATCTGCATTACAAATAAATACTTCATTTTTTTTTTCTAAAAGGATGCCCAGAAAATTATGTCTGTTTTTAAGAAGACCATTATTTATTCATTTAATATTGTCTCTGGGATTCCTAAGAATAGATTGTGATCCAAATATCTTAGAATCTTACAAAGTAAAATGCTGTCTTTTACACAGACTATGTTATAGTCATATTTGGCTAGTTCACTGATAAGTTGCTATTCCCCCCCCATTTTCATGACAGAGTTCTAGAGAAATATTTTTACATTCTGCTTTGAATACCTGAAAGTATTTTCTTCTCCAGTCTTCCATTTTTGTGTCTGTTCTTGTGGGGAATATAAGAGTTCATCTTTTTCTGAGAAACAACTGAAGATAAACTTGTCTGACTTGGCCAAAATTGAGATGGTCACTTCACTCAAAAAGAATAAATAAGTTAATATTCCTATGATATTCATTTAGAAATAGAGAGCTATACCAACCAAGAACATGCCAGGATGAATTTCTCATAATTTTTTCATAAATTTACAGTCTCATGTGTGATTTATAGAATAATATAATTTCTATACTCTGTGCCTTCTCCATGTGCCACCAGATTTTGATGTTACACAAAGCTACATGTTCAAAGGAGCGCTGCAAAAGTACAAAAAGAAGAGGAAATAAATCTGTGTGCAGTAAATTTCCAGGCTTCTACCTTAATCAGAATAATTTTTAACTCATCACCACTGGTAATGCCCTTCACTCTCTTAAACCTCCCAGCAATAAAACAAAGCAGTAGACCTTGAATTATTAGCAAAGAAGAGGAATTTTTTTTTAAAATGCAAATAAACTTTACCATGTTATGTAAAAACAGAAAATATTCAGTATATGCCTGAAACCTGTTTGCTGTTACCTATGGATCAGAAGCCTTTTCATCCAATTAAAGGATATATTTAGGATCTTAACAAGGTCCACGTGAAAGATGGTTGAAGTATAAGACATAATTTAAAATTTTCTTCTGTGTGAAAAATCATCTCTGCCTAAGATAGGTTCATTATTACTCAGAATTGAGCCTTACTTGAAAACTTTACAAAGCTCACTGACATTTCCTTTGAAGTAGAACTATTTTTCAAGTTAATAACACAATGCGCAATACACAGATCACATCTTATTTTACATATCTTTTTGACTAATTCACTTTTCTGCTACAATTGTCTCCCTATACCTTCAGTGCACATAAATGGTATTCTTATAAATGATGCTGAGAATATCGCTTTATAAATTTTGTCACATTCAGCAAAATCATTATTAATTTGCAAGGATTATACCATTAAAAACATACTTTCATGGATCAAAAAGGTTATGAAAATTAAATGTCACATACTATCATTTTACTTTTGCCTTAAAGATCTTAGTCATTTGCACAGTACTCTAGAATGGTAGCAGAAAAGAGAACAGTCTTTCTTTTTGATAGGTTTCATTCAGGTACCAGAGTTTCACATTTCATGCAGCATGTTATGTATGGAAAATCACTTGCTTAAAGGTCACCATCTATCCTCATCACTTCTTGCTTAATTAGGCCCTGTAATATCAGGCATTAAGCAATGTGATTTTAAATGAATTCAAGGAAAAATAAGAAACCGTCATGACAATGTCAAGTGATATATAGGCACATGAGACACAGGTACATGCCTGCATATGTGCTTGACAACCAATGTGAATTGTAGATACAACCACTACATCACAGAAAAAGAAGTTTCAAACTCCTACTTTGCTGCTGTAGTATATGTGGGAAACCTTGGGCTGAAATTAAACACACTAGAACACTGAAAGGAAAAGACCTTTTAGTTAGAGTATGTCCAGCTTAACTGAAAAATATGATAGAAAATATGACCAGTTTGAACTTAAGTACCAGAGAGAAGCATCAGTCTGAAGGTGTGAGACATGCAGATATTATTAGTGTGTATGGGAGAAATTATTTCAGTTTATGTTTCAGTCAATGAGTGTCATAAAAGCTACAGGTTCAAGGAAACGAAGGACAAAAAAAGTCACAAGCATTCACACTCTATTCTGTAACCTTACTTTGGAAAATTTGTTTGACCTGAAGTATTCCTAGTTATTCTAAAAACTGCATAGAATATTTTTGAAGACCTTGCAGAGAGATGTGCAAAGAGATGGTCTTTTTTTTTTTTTTTAGTGGAAAATGTAATGTTTTGTACTTTGGAGGACTCTTTTATTCTTTTTCAAATCTGTTGGGTTTCATAAATTTCTGTGCGTGAGCATCAAACTGTCCTTTTTATGTGATGCTGCAATAGAGTTTATTTATTTTTTAATTTGATTTCAGATGTTTTCTGGCATAGGAAGACCACCTTTTGTTATGTTGTCTTTTTCATGGCTTTGCCCTCCGTACTTTACTTTCCCCTTTAAGGTAACTATCTCACTGGAGGATTCTTCCACTCACCAGGTATAATTACTTCTTTTCCATCTCTGCTTCTGCTGTGTTCCTTACAAACATTCAAATAAAAAATATCATTTAGGTGAATGTGTAAAACTGAAAAAAAAAATCAGTGGCTGCTTTTTACTGTCTTGGACACTTTTCTAAATGTTGCTTAAGTGAGGAGTAGTGTAACACATCTCTCTTTTGCATGTATGCATAATGTAAACATGAATATATTTAGGCTGCACATGGGCTATGCAGAGATATTCTGAGTGGACAGTCAGGGATGCTACTGTTCAAGCAACACATCTGAAGTTATTTCCCAGGGTTGTGATGAAAGTAAAACCTTTCAAGGCAATATGAATTATGAAAATGGAACCCTTCAAAACAGGTTCAATATTCACAAGCCTTTGAAGCCCACCTCCACAGTGTGCTTTGGAGTGGGGTGGGCATTTTTCTTCCCAAAGCAGGTCATGCAAGGCTGTGCAGGAACAATACAGCAAATAGAAGCACTGCTCCTCAGCAGTTGCTCAGGTTGGTGCTGCGTTTCCTGAGAATGATAGCTCAATGCCTGTCCTTAGGATCTCAAGGAACAGTTCAAACCTTTTTCTTTTATCCCTTCTGTAGCCTGAGAGGTTATTTCCCTCCCTCTTGGTTTTTACCATGCCTCCTTTAAATTTACAGGGCAAGTCGAACATATGAGTTGTTTGTTTTTCCTAATCAGTTACTTTAAAATTTTCATATTATGTTGCAGAATTGAAATAGAATTTATTTGCAACTCAACCCTTTCAGGCTGAAGTGAACCCATACATTTGTAAGATGGAAGAAACACTCAATGCAGCTCTATTGACTCAATCTCAGGCAATAACACAAGATCCTGCAGTCCAGAAGGACCTTTGCCAAGAGTTTAGTCAATTCTGTGACAGGTATGGCAACATCTTGCAAAGCCTTCCAGATTCATTTTGTATCTGAAGGGGATTTTGTTTGATATTGAACAAGGCAATATGTTAAAAATATGGAACAATGTACTAAAGCACATCCTAATTGGAACTTCAGTAACTAAAAAGAGTAGCTGAATTGCCAGTTTTTCAAATGTAGATATTCTGTTCTCTGTTAGCAGCATTTCAGTTTACCTCAAGTGTATTCAAAATGTCATCTATTATTTTTTAATCCAGGGGAACATCTGATGGATCTAATTTCTGGATGTCTCTACAGCCTAGATATTTGGAGTCCAGTGGCTCTAAAAGCTTCCAGAGTAGAGCACACAGCCTCTTAAATCACTAGGTTGCTTAAGTGTGAGTCAGCACAGCTTTCCTGAGGTTAGTATAGCTCAGCTATAACGCTTGGAGCATCTGGGACAACTAAAAATATTTCTTTTAATGGAATGAACCAAACATATATTTTATGTGAAAACACCCACAACAGTTGAAAAATATGGTTCATGTAAAAGTTTAAAATAAAAATGTCAGTCATCAGATCTAGAAAGATGTCTTCCTATTTAAATCAGCTGCACGTCACATGCAAAGTGCACAAAGGCTTGTATCCATCCTTAAAAAGTGCTAGTGGAGCTGAATGCCAAATAGCTTTCCATGAGGTATGTTATGCTAATCACCATGGCAATCAGCTATTTATCATTCTTTCAGACATGTATTTTCCATTTACACTAAGAGGGTGGTTGATTGGATTTTGTTCATTAAATGGGCAGAGTCAAAACTAGTCTTATAAGCTGCTGTTCAAGTTAATTAGTGAGTATGGATGTACTCAGAAGCAGAAAACTAAGATTAAAAATTATAACCTACATCAATCAGGCGTCTTTACTATATTACACCCAAATAATTCTACTTAGTGTATTTTGTATGAAAGACAAAATAAAAATGCTGCATTTTTATTTCCCCTGGTCTCTCATGGTCTGGCAGTAAATGTGATGTTGTAACTGATAAAGGAGTAGGAAGAGATATTTGCTTTTTCTTTGTTGCCTACCTGAAAGTCTCCCAGATTTAAGCTTAAGAAATGGTGCAAGGATAGGAATATATTTAGCAGAGTTTTGAGTTCACTTTTTGGCAGTCTTAAATTGATTAGTTATTAGCAGGTAACAGATGGCTTGCAAGCACCACAATGAGGATATAATCTAAACACTAATAATCAGAACAATAACAATAAAGACTTAAAGGTAATCACTGGTGGAAATGCTAGACTGTGATTATAGAAATCCAGCTTCAGCTCCTACATTTTAGGTCTAAGTGGGAGGAGTGGTTTCATCATCCGGGGTATGTTCAGGAGTTTCCCATTCATACTTGTGAGTGTCCCTTTGTAAAAAAGAAGTAGATGCATTTTTTTTTTCTTGCTGCAAATGATTTAAAGATCCAGCTGAGGATTTCACAGATCTCAAACACCTTTTCTTTCTAGCTTGTATCATGACTGGGAGTAGATTTGATTGCTCTAGTCCTGCGGATAGGGTCTGTTCTGAAACAGCATCTTTTCAGTGTTGGGGCTTTCTATCTGAATAGTTCAGTATTCATTGGACAGATAAAGTACAATCTTCAACTTTGATTTAAAGCACAGTTTCCAAACAGGAGGAGGAGGAGGTTTGAGAGTCAGTCTCTTACAGGCCTTTTTAGTGCTTTGTCTATTGCGAGGAAGAGAAACAACAGGAGAGAAAAAGTTGGGGCATGATGACTTCTTATCTGTTGCCCACCTGTCACCAAACTGAGGAGCCCTAGTCCTTTTAACCTCTCCCCAAGTGGCAGATGTTCTAGCCAACAACCCTTGATCACTTCAGTTGTCTGTCTCTTTGCTATTTCTTTTAAGACTTTTTAAAGCTGTAGAGACCTCAAGTACACACAGTACCAGTATTGTGATAAAATCAAAGTTTTGTCTTGCAGAAAAGGGCTTTTTTAATCTTGCTCTCATTATCTGGATGGAACACAGTTTCATTTTGGGTTTGTTTTGTTTCCTGGCCCATACAAAACCCTACTGGGTTTTGGGGCTTTTCCCCCATGTTTTTACACCTTATTTAGATATAGTATCTTAACAGCTGTCCTCTTTGAGTAGAAGTAAGAAAGGGTTCAGCAGCCATTTAAGAAAAGAAATGCCTCATCACTTCATTGTAGTTTATGAAGGTAAATATTTTGTTAGTGGAGGGAAGAACTGTGGAAGTAGCTATGCCTTCAGAGAAGAGTATGTTTGTCAAAGTGTCAAATGCACACCAAGGTTTAAGGTGCTGCATATCCTGTGCTGAAGGACTTTCAGCGTGGTAGCTCTTAGTACATCAGAAACTTCCAAGAAATATTTGGGTCTAATAAAAAATTATCTAAAAGGAAGGACTACCATTCTACAAAGCAAACTCGCAGAGATCTAGCAATATTCAAATAATTTATGCTCTAGAAATCTGACAAAACTTTTGCCACTGCAAGCTAGTTTCTCATGCTGCAATAATACATTCAGTCAGTAAACTGCCAGCTTTACTTCCTGCATTAAAGGGCCAAAGCTTTTGTGAAGAGCATTAAAGACTGGTATTTCCTATTGTGGGTACTGTGGGCACTCAAGAAATTTTTTTATGAAAAACTGTATTGAGTAAATTCCTTTCACTTCCCATTCAAAAGCTGTGGGATTAGCTTCTGTTCTCTTTAGAGAGTCAGAAAGTGTTGACAGATAACAACACAGTGGGAACCCAGTTTAGTGCTTTGGATAATCTAGTGCAGCCATTCTCAGATGGGTAAAAATGCTTCCTAATTTGTGTGTTTGGAAGGTAAAAGACTTACCCTCTCAGATGGCTTGTTGTAAGGCAAACCCTGCAAGGTCAGGAGGCAGGGCTAACTTCAGGTCATCCTTGTGGGATACTGTGCCCGTGGATTTCCTCTTCCTTCTGTGTCTCCTCCACTCTCCCCCTGCCCTCTCTGTACACACACGTACCCTTTTGAAGACAGGAAAGGGGGAGGAAGAAGGGGCTGCCTGGGAAGTTGTAGGGCACTATGAAGTGTTTCTTTTTCTTTTATGTAACAGGAGCAAAAGAGACATTCACTGTACTGTGGATAATTTGGTTTTTACTAATGGGACTTGAAATAAATGAAGTATAACCAGAAAACATCAACAATTTGTTTCTGAGTCTTCTCCATGTTAGAAAAGAACCAATACCAGCTTGCACGTTACTTCTCCTGATCATGTGGCTGCCCGTGTACTACAATATAGTGATCACAGCAGGGTAGACATTCAGTTTTTTCACCTAAAACACATGTGAAACTTCTTAATTAGAACATACATATGCAACATCATCACCTAGAATGACTCTCTCCAAAAGGATTGATTTAGGTGAATATATCACTCAGTAATAAGGGAATGAGTTATACAAAACTAAACAATTCAACTCAGGCTTCTTTACTAAGTCAACCAGTTGCTCCACATGGCCAAATTTTAAAGAAATATCAGGAGGACTACCCTGTTTTACTATCCTGTCTTAAAAAGTCTCTTTTGTAGAAGATACAAGATGGTGCCATTATGAAATGGAAATGCTTGTTCAGCCAGGGAACAGAGTAATGCAGCTTAAAGTAAAATTGTACTTACTAAAGCTTTGATCCAGATATGCCTCAATTACTTTAAATATCTTTTTATTTACATGTTTTCTGTTATGAAAAGCAAATTTATGCATTTTTTCATCTTATTTTCTGTACAAAAAGTGAAATATGCTGAATAACTTATTTTATGATTAACACATATAGTGCCTGCCTTTGCTATTCGTCTTGATAACTGTATTTTTCAGGAAGACTCTCATGTTTTTATTCTATAGTTTTTTTAAGTTGATGATTTTGAGCATAAAAGTGAAAAACCCCACCACCAAACCATATCCAAAGGGAGTGTATTTTTCTTTAGCTCGACACATCTATTTCATCACAGTAAAAGATGAATCAAGAAGCATTTCAGATTTCTTTATCAGTTTCTTCTGATGACTGGGTAGATTTCTTATACAAGCTGGGGTATTTAGTTAATAATCTGATAGCAGAAAAGGAGCACAGGGATCAGGAATAGGAATAGCATCTAAATATTTGTATCAGTTTACTTAAAGAGCTGACCCCTGTAATAAGTAATGCAAATATTGAAAATGTACAATTATCCATAGATTTTTCTTTTAGGCTTGTCAGGCTTTTCTTCACATATACTATCATTACCTTGTTTAAAGTATTAAAAATATGAACTCCAATAAAGGTAAAGTCACGTCTGTCTTTACTGGAGTTGAGAGAAAAGTCTTAGAACAAACTCAGGATCTGTATTTTTGGAAGCAACCTATGTGCCAGCATGCTTAGGGAGGCTGTTTGCAATAGCCTAAAGGCAACAAACCTATTGTAATAAAATGCAGTTCATTTTCTCTTATCCTTGACATTGTTTTGCTCAAAAGCATAGGAAGTAATTAAGAAGGAAATTGTCTTTCATTTTCAGAGGAACTGGGATGATGTCCATAAAAGGGCAAGAATGGGTTGCAGTGTCGTTGAAGTTCTGATAGGATATGGATTTTCAAAATGTACAGTTCTCCATGTCAGCAAAAGCAGGCCATTACAGTGTTCTGCGACATTCATAACTAATTTAATGGAAGTCCTGATATAATATACTATTTAAGCAGTACCCATTTTGTAATTGAAGTCTCAGTTCAAACGACTGTGGCAATGTATTTTTATTTCCAGTATGGGCTTTTTGTCTTCATACTGTGTTCCAAAGTCATCTACCATTGAAAATATGCATTTCATAAAGAATTGATTGGGGATTATTAAAAGCTCAAATAAAACTATAAAAAAGAAAAGTATTTGCTACAATTGGGTCATTCATTATTACATTTTTTCCTCAAAAGGCTATGTGTGTTTTTGAAAACTATTCTTTTGTGGTTTTTCACACAAAGTATTTCAAATGTAAGACACAGAGGTACCAGAAGCTATGTAATACTTCAGTATACAGAGGATTGACCTTGGTGACTTCCTTATAAAGCACTTTTCATAGAAATCATAGAATGGTTTGGGTTGGAAGGGACCATAGAGATCACCTAGTTCCAAACCCCTGTCCACGTGCAGGGACACCCTCCACAAGACCAGATTGCTCAAAGACCCATCCAACCTGGCCTTGAACACTTCCAGGGATGGGGCTTCCACAGCTTCTTTGGGCAGTGCCTCTCCACCCTAGATCTCTCTTCTGTTCATGATTATTTTTATTTTATCTCTGATGTTAAATTGCAGATTACATTGCAGTTTTTGTTAAGTATAATTTCATGTTGAGAATTCTTGAACCTTTCAATTGTTTAGTTATGAAATAGATACCTACCCAGGGAAACCAACACTTAGGTGAAATTGGAGTGATGACAAAAATTACTTGATTTTAAGAGTTGCATTTTCCACTTTCACTGTTGCAGATTCATCATTTTCTTCTTGAAAGTCATGTAATTAAAGGCTTCTTGCTGCTAAAAACCAAAATATTTGTGTCACCCTGTACTCTATGAACATAACTGAGGACCTGACAGGAGATAAGATAAAAGCCAATAAAAAGAGAATAATTTATTAAAAAGATCTAATGTTACAAGAACAGTACACAGAAACTATTATATTACTGTGTCTTCCACATTGTATATACCATTATATATAGCATATATACAGATTGTACAATATACCTAACATTTTGTTATGGGCCATGACAGTATCGTTCTTTCGGTCTGTGAAACAAAGTTTCTTTCTAATTATTTTTTTTTTCTGAACAGATCTTGTGGCCGTATACAAAAATACAGTCTCCTCAGTGATACCAGACTGCACTATTACAATCTTCTATATGAAAAAAGAAAAATCTTTCCCTTGCAACTAAAAAATGTCATGATAAGGAAACATCTTCTACAAAATAACAAATAGGTAATACATAGATACTTAAACATTTAAAACATGTTTATTAATATATTTAAGATGCAAAATACATATTTTGTTCATGTTGAATATAAAACATACCCCTTTTTGTCCCTGCAATACAACTACATTACCTGATGGTATGTTCAGTATTTCTATCTTTATCTTCATACTAGAGATCGAGATGTATCTAGATGGAGTTCTATCTCCTTATCAGACTTTTATTCTTCTTATAAAGCATATCCATTTATCGTATTCAGAAATTTTAACTACCATTCAGAAAATGCCACCGCAGTGAATGTAGCCTTTTTGAATACTCTGAAATAAACTGCATTGGCAAGCAACTGTATAAAAAATAGAGGAAATTATGCTTAATTTATAAAATAGCCATTTTACTTTTTGGTTTGTCACTTTATTCTTGTTTATTTTAACCTTTTGAAAGATGGTAGATTGCTAATGCAGGTTCTCTGCATAGTAACAATGCTGCTGTTTTACAAATGACAGCAGGTAGTTATTTTCTGTGAGTTTGCTATATCAGCAAGGTACATTACATCTTCCTTTCTTTGATCTCAAAGGATTTTCCAGAACGCAGAGATATAGAAGGTCTCTTTCCGTTTACCTACAGCCTGTGCTTAGCTAGCTGTCCTGCCTTTGTTTTCCTAGCAACATAGTGACTAAGTAAATTTAAATGCTATTTCTTAAAAAATTATTTAAAATACTAGTGGGTAAGAAAGATTTGAGTTGAACTTTCTCTGAAAAATTTTGCTGATAAAATATTAAAAAGAAAAAATATTTAGTCACCAGTCAGCTTTTTACCTACTAAGCACTTGATCTGTGTTGTGCTTTCTTGTCTACTATTTTAAAGCTGCTGAGAAAGAGCAGATTTAGCTAAATGCCAAAAATTATTTTGCTAGTGAACAGGCAAAATAATAGCATTTTGATTGCAGAACTCATCAATTAAATAGATTTTCGTCAAAACCTTTTAGAGGGATGGACAGCTAAAAGAGCTGTGCCATTAGGACTTTCATGTTAAACATTTTTAACCTGATTTTTCCCAGGTGAGGGAATGTTTGTCCTAGGCTTGATCCCTAGATGTGTTAGTAAAACACCCTTTGTCACAGCACTGTGCACACAGTAATTGTGTACACAGTAATTGCACACCATCTACTCTGGGAATTATTTTGCTTCAGGTGCCAATACATGGAAAGGCCTTCCAATGCAGAAAAATTGTCCATACTGTCTATTGAATGAAAAATTGTTTGGTATAGCAAAAATTGGGGATTAAAACTGATAGCACACAGTCCCTACAAGAATAATCTCCAGTAAAATATAGAAATAGAGCCAATTAGTTAAATAACTGGAATGATGCTCTGTAGCGCTTCTCCAAGTATTTTTTCTCAGACACTAAATCCTCCAAAATATATTGTACTGCAGTTTGAATATATGTGAATGATTAAATTCTGAAAAATGTTAATATTCTTTCCATAATATGCTTTCATATATACTTCAACTTGATTACTATCTATATAGAGCACAGAGTGTTACTAAAAAATGGACTCAGAGGAAAAAGAAAGTTGAGAAAAAAAAAGCTGAGAAGTGGTTGGAAAAAAGTAGGTTTCTCTCCTTGCATTGCTTTATTTGTCCACCTAGTATCTTAATGTATATCATATTTAAATGCCCAGTGCAGTTTTCCTTGTGATATGCAGTAGGAATCGATTTCTTATTTACTTTAGAAAATCTGTATCTGATCATTGGACGTAATATCTTGCAGTATTTGATGAATAAAAACTTTTTCCTCTTAAGTTTGTATTTAATAATTTTTCATTTACCTTGCAATAAAATAAATGGATTTTCTGCTCCATTTTGCCATGTTCTGAGTATGCTGTCCAATACTTTATTGGCAGTTCTTTTTGCTAATTAAATACATGTTATACATTTTCAGAACAAATTCTCTTTACTTTTGCAGTGGGCTGTGTAGATAAATTATATTTTTTCTCAGTTGTTGGTAGAAACAACCAGTTATTGGGGATGTGAGCAAAGTATTCGACAAAACTGCATCAAACTTTGTTCTATATGTTAAAAAAGGATTTTTTTTCCAAACCAAACAGATGTACTGTACTAGACACCACTTTTTAAATACCTGGTGACACATGACTGGGCTCACCAAAATCGAACATATTAAAAAAGGAAAATACATTTGACAGAAATTATCTTTGTTTACAAAAGTTTATTACATACAATCTGCATATTTTTGGGCCAAGAAGTGTCTCCTCCCCAGAGGACTTTTACAAATAAAGAAGAGATAAAAACCTGATGAATTATTGACCGTGTCTCCAACACTCCTCTAAGTGCACCACAGGCATTTCTATGGTTCTTTAAGCATTAGCTCATGTTTCCAGTTTCTCCACAGACATAAAACTCCACCCTATGGTGTCATTAAATTAAAGCAAAGAAATAACAACAAAGTCTGAAACCTTCACCATGATGTTGAAGGTACCATCAGTGCCAAAAGCAATGTTACAGAGGACGAGGAAGTAGACAACACATGTAAGGTGGATTGAGCGCTTGTTACTTTCCCTCCTGAAATGAAAAGCAAAGTAATTAAGGAACAAATGATGCAAATAGTCAGTACATTTAGATACTATATTTTGCCCAAAACTTGTATTCTATACCCTCAGCAGAAGCTTAACCTTTAGGTAATGGATTAGCTTCTGACAATTGCAGTCACAAAATAGGCTCCCTACACAGATGGGATTTTATGAAGATACCTACGGCAACTCACATGCTGGAACCTCATATTCAGTCTGCAAATGAATAGCAAATTCCAAAGGGGTATGTGGTTTTGTGCCTTAAACCTCAAAAAAGAATTAGCCTGCAGAAGCTGCTCTGAGTTCCAACCATGGTCACAAATCTTCTTCTCAGAAAAACGGATTAAAGCTGGCCCTTGATCTCTATGTTTGCCCAGAGGAAAAAGTGGTATTTTGCTCAGTAGTCCAGTGATGATTTTAGATTACAGCAGTCCCTTTAAAGGCCGTGTTAAGGGGAACTGTTCTCTGGGCTACTAGTGGTAACAAAATGGGAAGGGAACCAGTCTGGGTTCCTTTGGACAACAGTTGACCTAAATGGAACTAATGTGATATACATAGTCTAATTACAAATATCAGGAGACAGGGAATGAAAGACTTGGTTGCCTACAGTTATGGCTCAAAGGATACATGAAACAAATATTCCATGGAGTAGGGATTGGTGTCTTCTGCATTCTGATAATATTATTGAGGTTTGTGACTAGATTAGGGTTGAAATTTTAGTCCTACATTGAAGTTTCAGGCTCACATCTTTTAGTTAGTACTCCTTAAGAGTGTAAAGCAATGTTTAGTAGAACTTTTAAGTTTTAGCAGAAAGTTAGAATTAAGATACCTTGTTGTGTTTAGGCAAAAGTCAATGTTATTTTCTGGTCGTTCTTGCCACTAATCCTTCCATTCCTTTCTTACCTATGTAATATTGATACTGTAAATTTTTTCAACTTATCACAGTAACTGAGGAGAAAGAATCTAGACATCCTAAGTTACTTTATGATAATACTTTAATACTGTAATAAATTAATAGTTTATTAAAGTAATAATTATTCAAGGGAGTCATTGGAATCTACAGAGAAATTCAGCTTATTCTAAGGCAGGCAGATACAGAGTGTTCACAGAATCACAGATTATGCTGAGTTGGAAGGGACTCATAAGGATCATCAAGTCCAACTCCTGGCCCTGCACAGGACCATCTCCAAGAGGCACACCATGTGCCCGAGAGCATCATCCAAATGCTTCTTGAACTCTGTCAGGCTTAGTGCTGTGACCTCTTCCTTGGGGAGCCTGTTCCAGTGCCCAACCATCCTCTGGGTGAACATTTTTTAATATCCAACCTAAATCTCCCCTGACACAACTACATGTCATTCCCTTGGGTCCTGTCAGTGGGCACCAAAGAGAAGATATCAGTGGCTGTCCCTCCTCTTCCCCTTATGAGAAGTTGTAGACTTACCTAAATAGATAGCATTTTATCTATGTTAGACAGTACACCTACAGCTGGTGGTCCAGAGTGATGTGTGTACCCTCTAAGTCCCATATTATATCTGCCATGTGCAAATGTTTGGGATACCTTAAAACATATCGGGTGTCCTTATGGGCTTATGTCTGAATATGTAAATTCAGAAGATTAGCTGAATTGCTGTCAAGGCTCCACTGTTGGTCTCTATGGATTACATCTCAGCTGACTATATTGCTATTTAAGACACCTAGTGCACATATAAACATCTATAGCTCAGTCAGGTTTTCACATGTTATCCTAGAAAGGGAGAGGTTTCCTATAAATCTTCTGCTTTGTTTGTTGGCCTCACATGGTTGCCTCAGATGCTCTTGAGAATCTCAAATGGCAGTAGATGTCTTTGTTTCAGCATGGAACTGAGGACTCAGATTAATAATTTTATCTAATAGTTAAATAATTGTGACAACATTGTTTTTCAGGTAGAGAATAGTAGAGTTAATGAACATTGCTATAATCACTACTCTTTCAAATATAGTGTAACTTTACCTGAAAAAGATGGAACTCTGATCTGGGGACTTGCAGTCCCATCCCCTCCTTCACTAACTGCACAGACCTCAATGATGTAGACACCAACATCAGGAAGAAGTACCACTGCGGAGGTTTTCTGTGTTTCTATAACTTGACTGTTGCTCTGGCCTTCTTGCCGAAATAATACCTATGGTCAATAAAATAGATAATGGTCATAGTGGTCATTCAAGTTATATACCAAACATTTTGTGCAGATAACACAGTCACTGCAATGCTAACTGTTTCATGCTTTCACTGAGGGTTTCGTGACACTGCATTTGAACAGTCATCTGCTTTTACTCTTCCCTCCCTGCAGTGGCTTCAAAACAGTAATAGCAAAGTATACTAGCAAGTAATGAAAGAACATTGATTATGATCCAGAGCAAGGATAGTACATTTGCCCTCTCCAGCATTAGGTGTTGCACAATTTTACCTCCAAAATTTCAAAATGTATTTTGGGTTCCATTTGATTCAAATTCTTATCCCCAAATTCATGTTGATATTCACATTTTTGGCTAAAGAACCTAACTTCAAATGTAAAGAAAATGTTCCAAATAATGTCCTTACTGTGTTTACCTTAGCTGGATAACAGAGAACAGCTTAGATCTGTCCCTGAACCTCCTGTGACATTCAGGAAAAATTTATGGAAGGGAAAGTGAGTACCTAGCTGTCTTTTTGGTATTTCTGCATAAGAGTTTCTGATCCCAGACAAAAATTGAGAGGGTTAGAGAGGTGTGAAAAACTAGAGTAGTCAACTCAACTATTTCAGAATATTAACTATTCTGATAAAAGTTAGAACAGTTTCTGGCTTATTTGAACCATTTTACACTTTCTTGGTGATATTTCCTGGTGTATCAGAGGGGATATCAGACTTTAGTCTAGAAATGATTGTATACAGACTTCAAAGAAACCAAACCTCCACACCTCTGTAAAAACATTGGAAACATTCTACTTTGATTTAAAATATTACAGTGAATTCTATGTGGTTTTATGACTTATTATTTAAGTGTTAATCTGTATTTTACTCTTTAAAACTTCAAAACTTTAGATGCCAGCTGTTACTGTCACTGATTGTTGAACATTACCAACATGATTATAAAACAAACGGAAGTATTTTTGTTTCTGCTCCATAAAAATATTAATTTTAATGTCAATTTATAATGCCTCATTATTCTACATTTCTCTAAATCCTACTGCAAACACAATTGAATTGAGGAGTTACTAGAAATTTCATCACAGGCTTGTCCTATTAATAACCACTTCTGGTTCAGAGATAATGAGCTGATACCCTCAGATAGAGCTTACTCGGTTTATAAGCAGTATTTGAAAATCACAACACAAAAATATGTTGGGGCATTTCTCTCATTTTAATTTTATTTATTGTTTTTCATGGTGAAAACTGATTGGAGACAGTCTGTGCAGAATGCTTTACTTACACAGAGAAACAAGAAAGGGAAAAAAGCCAGTAAAGAAGAGAAGTAGTTGTTTGGAAGAGAGAAAGGTGAGTAAGGACAGGGAAGCACTGACCTTGTATCCCATTACATCAGATTCATTAGCTAGAGGTCTGACTGGCTCCCACCCAAGAGACACATGTGAACCATCCTGTATCCACATAATATTGCCTGGTGCTTGGCTGGGAGCTGAGAAGAAAAAAATAACATATAGATAAATATATTTTTATATATAGGTAGTTTCTTTAAAATCAAAAGAAAAATATTTCAATCTTTCATTACATTTAAAATCAGTCATGTTAACAGGCTCCCACAACTCTGGATCAAATTCTAAGGTTTTTTTTTCACCAGTATTGTAATGTAGTAGATTATTATGTATTTATTCATCCCATCCCATCCCATCCCATCCCATCCCATCCCATCCCATCCCATCCCATCCCATCCCATCCCATCCCATCCCATCCCATCCCATTCCATCCCATCCCATCCTATCCCATAAATTTCACAAAGCCTATGAACCTGAACTCTTTTCTCTCTCTTCTTTGTAAAAAAATCCCCCTTTTTCCCTAGGAAAATAATCCTTGTTATGAATGTAAAGTCATATAAATTCATGTCTAAATATCAAAGCAAGGCCATGAATCAAAGCTATACATGATTCCTGATTATTATACACTCATGTTAAATGAAAACACAAGAGGGCAGAGGTTGCTCTCTGACTTCTCCCTTGTAGCAAAGATAACTGAGATTACTTACGGGACTTCTTGGTTGCTGCATGCACAGCAGTGCTAGGTGGTCCATACCCTGCAGCATTGTACGCCCTCACTGTTAGGTGATATAATGTGTTTCCTTCTAATCCTGTCAGGAGGATGGATGACTCATTTCCCTCTGTTTTGACCTTTTCTGCTGCTTCTTCCTTCTCCATGTCCTTCCAGTATCCAACCTGCCAACAAGCGACCAAATGAAAGTTTAATATAGGAACCTAGCAAGCTCATGCTTCCAGGTGTTTGTACTTGTTATCCTGTGGTGGGTCTTTTAGCCATTTATACCTTTTTCTGATCATCAGGCCCTTTAAAGCATATGGGATTTGCTGCTTAACCTCAAACCATGCAGTGCTCACTTCTCCAAAATGGTAAGACTTGGAATATCATGTTATGACCTGAAGGACATTGAATTGCTGTGTACTGGCATGAGAAAATGTTACTACAAGACAGAAGAGCAGAGGATTACTTTGGCAGGGAGAGCTCATCACTGAAGGAGAACATTTAAGGAAAGCTCATCCTCTGATAGGTCACCAGAATACCTACTTTTACTCTGGAAAACTCTGGCCACATCAGTTAAGAAGTATTGTGAGCAACATGCCCTTCCTGGCCCAGTGCAGCTCAGCCACAAGATTTCTTATCAGTGTAATGAATAGGCAGTGACAAAACAACAAAGGAACTCTTTCCATCATCAGAAAATTCTTATCTGAAGAAAAAGAAGGAAATGGATTCAGTTTTTGTTCTTGGTTATAAACAGGTTCCTGGTAAATGAAATTCCGATATTATGTTTATGCCCTTCCTTTTCAGATATAAATTCCCTAAATGATCTGTGGTGGTTCTTAATTCTTATTTCTGGTATCTACACTAAATTTATCATAATCTCAAAGAGGTTATAATGCAGAGCTGGGAATTTAAATAGTCTCTTTCCTCGGGGACCAAGTATTTGCAGGGAATAACGAGAAAAGCAATACTGTTTCTTTTTAATGTATCTAGGTGACCTACACAAGTAAGGTAATTCTCATGGGGCCCTGCTTTCCCTAACAGGAGATGTTACTAATGTGCCATTCAAAGATCTATATTCAGCTTACTGTTATTTATACTGAGACCTACTTACACTTATTGCGCGTTTTGACCTTTTATGTGAAGTTGGTTATTTCTTAGTAGGTTATTCATATTATATCTGGATAATTTTTCCTCTGAGAAAAAGGTCACAGACAATACAGCACTTTTGTGAATGTATCCCAGAAAACGGCGAACCGAAGAAAACAAGGGGCTCACAAGAAAATAAGGCCAATGAGTACAGTGCTGACCTTTTATAATTGCACTAGGAGTGCCATAAAAAAAATCTAAAAATATCTCGTTCAAAAGATGTACTTTTGAGGACCTATCTTCACTTGAGTAAAGTGGCTCTGTTAACTCTGATTGAGGGCCAACTCAAAGTCCATTCTTTTGATTGTAAAACTTGAAGTAAATGTCTTTTTATGTGTGTGCATGTGTGTGTGCACCTGCATTATCTCATATTAAAACACTTGCTTCAATTCTTAGATTAATTACATCTTAGTCTTCAATACTAGTTGCAGTCACCACTTGTTGAAATAAGTGTGATTCACTTAGGTATTTTGCTATCTGAATGCTTGACCAAACCTATTGATACCTGAAATAACACCTTGTCACATCTTTTGTGAAAAGAAGAAAAGAATCAACAACCATTTATTCATACACTAGCATTGAACCTCCAATGCTTATTATCTCTTGGGCAATCAGATTCCTTTAATTTCCTTTGTGATGCATCTTTCCAAACTTGACACTACAGTGATGAGAATTGCACAGTATTAAGGACTGTATGAACAGATAGTGAGAGAGACCACATGTCCTGGAAGATGCTATTAACCAGATAGTGTAGTCTGCTGAGGATCCAACATGAAAATCATCAGAAAGGAAAAGTGACTTGATCAAGCTTGCATAGATGGACAGTAGCAGGTGCGGAAATGCAACTGAAGTAGTGAAATCCTTGTTCTAGACAGATGGGAGCAAAATTATGAATAGCTGAAGAGGTCTCAGTGTTTATTCACAGGACACACTATGTCTCATATTAATGCAATGTTCAAGGCAATAAATAACACCCAGCTTTTGCACTGAAAATTCATTTTTTAGCATAAAGAAGTAGTGAAAATCTGATTTTCAAAACACTGGTGTGAGGACTACATAGATATAGTAATCTGGTGCAAGAAAGACAGGAGCACAGCTTGTCCCCTTTGATATTTTCCATGGGTTTGGAATTGCTCTGCATCACTGCTTATGTGGCATTATCAGTTTGGATACTAATTGTATTTTGTACCTGTTAAGTCTGCAGAAATAATCATGATGTTCCCTATCAGTTCTGCAGCACCACATAGCAAAGGTGTTCTCCCTTGGCAAAGGGGTATTCTTAAGGGAATGAATATATGGAATTAAGAACCAAAAACATGAAATGCAATTCGGCAATGCTTCTGTGTCAGTTTCCTCTGTACTTCAAAGCCCTTAAAGTGTTTGTTCCCTGATTTAAAAATTTCCCTTAAAGTATTGCCAGGTGACTATGGACTTTGATATCAAAATTTCATTTTCTTTTTTCTTTTTTGATAACATATACATTCATTTGTTGATGACCAAAAGAACTGAAAGAAAAACTGGTTATAAAAAAAAAGAGAATTCCAATGATCATTGACTAGGGTAGATGGTGTAGGAATTTACACTGATTTGAACTAAAATGAAGGTACTGCTGATGTTTAAAAGTGCTGGACATTTATCTTAGAACAGAAGGTTTGTTTGTTTATTTACACATCCACGTGTTTGTTATTTTTTAAATCTTGTTATTTTTGTAACCTTAATTTATACTTCTCAGAAGGGATTTATAAAACAGGGCAGACTTTCCTTAATGATAATTTTGAATATTGATAATAGTGTGAAGCATAAATCACAAAAGAGTAGCCCATATTTGAAAAATGAAAGAAAAAATGGGGAAAGAAAGCTTTTGGTCTGATTAATGTGTTCTTGTTTGTAAGGTTTTACATTATTGCTGGACTTTCTATTGTCTGTTGCTTAGCCAAATAATAAAGAGCTTTGATATCTGTTTCCCAGGAATCCATCTCTTTGAGCTAAGGAGAAAGCAAATAACTGAATAGAGGAGGTACAAGAACATGCAAACTCCTTTGCCCTGACTGCGATTTAAGCGACGGTTTAAAGAAAATCTTCATGTTAAAGTTTATTTCTGTCTAAAATATTTCTACCTCTGATAGTTACAGACAACTTCCTTGAAGTTTTAGGTTAAAAGGTATCTTAAATAATATTACTGTTTTTTCTGAGTTGGTTTTTAGGGTGTGCATTCTTTGCTATAAATTAATCTGATCTAATTGCGTGTCCTTTTTGCTAAATTTACTGTCTGGATATTCTTTCTGTTGACCACAGAAAATCTAAGCTACAAATTAGGCATATCAAGAGCCTAAATTAGGTAGAATGAATCAAAGTGGACAAAACACCAGACTTTCCTGGGCTCTCTGAGCATTTGTCAGCATCAACAGCACTGATGTAATTGAAAATGGACTTGAAGAGATCTTAGAGTACAGAAAGTGCTAGGGGAGAAAGAGCTGTGAACTGAAAGAACTGCTGCTAGCCCTGAAAAAATAGTTCATACAGTGATTCAGATTTCATAAAAAGTATTTTAATTAGCATTATCAGAAAACCTGTATGTTACTTGAACTGGCAGATGGAAGCCATGTAAATGTTAATGCAATGGTATAAGTGAGCACTTAGGACGGGAGAAGAGGTGCTTTTTGTATCATTTCAAGGCATTGGTGTGACTGTGCTTCAGAACTGGATGAGAGGTTCCTGCAAAAAGGTCAGTCAGCCTCAGTTCCTTCATTCTCACCTGAACAACTGCTGACTGAAAAGAAGAAACAAAACAGTACAGTACTTTCTGGAGTAGCTTACATCTTCCACCTCTTTCCTCAGGTACTCTCTGCTTCCACATGGTCCTGCAGACCATTGGATATCAGACATACAATATCAGACAACTGATATTGTACCTCAACTTTGAGTACTATCATCAAATATCTAGTTATATTTTCTAATGAAAAATGAATAATTATCTGTGTTTCTGATTTTAGGTATTAGAACCCCCAAACAGTTCATGAGTCATTGATAATCATAACAAAAAATTCAAGACATGGACATTGGAAAAGGTATTGCTATCTTGGGGCCCTCATGAGGCATCTAGGGTGTGATCCATAGTTCAAGGGCATGAGAAGCAGTAGTATGTTCTGCTATAAACTCCTGGTTCTAGTCTTCAGGTCTTTGGAGGTGTTTGAATCAGAATAGGAGTGACTTTGTAGGCAAAATTAACTCATATATAAAACCATTGAATCACTAATTTTGTGTGTGGAAAAATCAATTAATTTCAAACATGAAGTCTGGTAAATTGGTATTCAGGCTAGTGAACCACGAATTACTCTTTTTTTTTCTGTCTTGCTTTACCAGGCTGTGGTTAAAACATTCATATGCTCTTTCGAAATTACTTCAGTAAATAAAAAAATATAAAATTCCGGTACCATGCACACGTAATTTTCTGTTCCATTGTAAAAATAGATAAAATACACATAAGAAACAGCAAAATATCAAATATTTCTCTTTCAAAGGACATAATAGGGTAAAATCAAGTTATTATGTCAAGTAATCCTCTCTGAAAATGATAATAGAGATTTTTTATTTTTTATCCTTTTTGGTTTTTCTTCCAAGTTGACCTTTGGAGTGCATTAGTCAAACTCTTACCCCTTTGGGGAATCCCAATGAAAAAAACACAAGCTTTGTGGTCTGTACTTAAATATTAACCTTGTCTTTCTGGAAAAGGAAAAAGAAAACAAAAATATCTCTTCTTCCATCCAGTAATTTTTTTCTGTTTCCTTCCTTACCAGTAGTGTGTGACAAAGAAAACACTGCCTAGGGCTCAAATAGATTTTATAACCTTCAAGTTAAGGATTTCAAACAATAAGTATGGAACACACTATATTTTTCTACAATTCTGACGAAGTTTTCAAGCTACTTCTACTTTATCAGGCTGTAGCTGGCATATATTTAGTAAGGTCGGGTGGAGAGCTGACAAACCTCTACTGAAGTCAGGAATAATATGTGCTTTGGAAGATGCAAATGAGTACAGCAAACCTTGCATAAAACTCATGTGACATAACAGTTAACACTGCCTTCCAAGGATGACAATGTGATATTGGACAAGTTATTTTGCCTTTCATTACTCCTTAGTGCACTTAGGAAGTGTAAACAGGGCAGAGTGAAAGTGGGTCACTGAAAATTTGTCTGTATGTAGTAAATATTCTGTCACTTTTGTTGATTAGAGCCCAAACATTCAACTGTTAAGAAAATAGCTGCCCCTTTTATAATACTGTTGTTAAAAGGCCAGAAATGTGAAGAAATATTGTCACTGCTGTTGTGACCACAGGCAGAATACGAATTGCGACATGAAAATAGAGGGGTTAGTCAGATTGTTTTGCATTCAATTTGAATTGAAGGCAACATTTTACTAGCAGTCCACAATCATTTTACATTAGGAAATAATAGTTTTTTAAAAAAAGAATAACTCATTCATCCTTTTATAACATTACTGGAGTTCTGTACTTTATCTATTTGTTGTTTGTGGATTGAGGGAGTACTACAGGCTTTGTTTTGCAGTGCATTGTACATATGATGAACTTTCAGAATCAATTCTGAAATTAAAAAAGTTTTCACAGAAGCCTAAGAAAGCAAATCGTATGGAAAGCATGAAACTGTTCCATACTTTTGGGTTTTCTTGGGAGTGGAATGTCTTGCTATACAGACTCCTTTCCTTTTTACACTAAGAGGATGCTTGAAAGAGAAATTCTTGGTATGTTAGCAAAATTGGGCTGATAGTGTGGACTTAGTGTTCTGAAGTGAATACTGTAATGCACTGACTCACTGCATTGATCCTATAAGTCATTATGTCTTTTTGATGAAATTCTTCCCAAAAATGGAGCTGAAAAGATTTAGCAATGCCATCCGCAGATTGTATTCTGTCCTGTTGAATTTTTGTTATGTCATCTGTAGATCCCTGGCTTAAAATATTTACTTGTAATCTTCATGCTAGAATCCTAAAACTGGTGTACAGCACAGTGACGAGCCAAAGTATTAATAAGGTTCACTGTTAACTTCTGCTGTATCAATAACCATTTTTAAATTCATACATGAGATATCCATGAGAGACTCAGAGCAGCCAAGTGTTACTTTTTGGGCCAGAGTATGCTAAATTACAAAGGTCTGAACATTTTCCAAGTGAGGAAGACCACCTCTGATACATAGAGAGCCCACATGTAATAGCCATCTATTACTAGGACACATCTGGAGAGCTAAAGGAAGTGTTATGTGACAAGCAGGTAAATGCAAAATACATTCAAGTTATGAAAGAATAAGCTTCTAGAGAAATAATTTTCAATTTTAGAAAGAAAATCTGGTTTGTTTTTTTTTATTTTAAAATATGTAAAGCAAAGATATAGAACATTTTGAGAATCAGTGGTCGATAGAATAAGAGTGAAGACAGTATGTATAATTTAAAAAATGTTAAGATAGCTGAGAAAGGGTAGCAGAAAAACCCCTTTCTGAAGAGAAAAAAGACAGGATGCAGCAATTAAGTTATTTCAGACTGTCCTTGAGATTTAAGTTGGGTTAGTAACAGGTGGAACACTTGCTACATGGAGAGGGATAGCACTTGCAAGCTGAATATAATCTCTCTCAGATACAGTCTTGTTCTTCTTATAGATAGCAGGTCTAAAGATAAAATGGTCAAATTTTGCTGCATGAAGCAAGCCATGTGCAAAGGGGTAAAAATATGTTTAATGTAATGAAGGAGTGGGAATAAAGAACAATGAACGAGAACTGAGAGAGGGTCAGCAGAGCTCAGCTTGGAGATGTAGATGGAAAAGACACCTGAGCAATACAAGACGTGAGGTGATATGGCAAAGTAACAGCCTGTTCAGACTGCACTGGATAGTAATATGGATATTGCTATCCAGTATATCAAAAGGCCACACCAAAAGGTAAACAATGTTAAATGGTTGTGTCTAAGCTATGGGGTAAATGTGCTGTCCTGGTGCCCAGCCTGAGGCTGAACTGGAGAATGTGTTGGCTCTGGTGCTGCCTGGACAGCTACATTTCATTCCTAAGGCCATCAGTGACAGTCAACAGTCTCTGGGTTTGTCCAGCCATGTTGCCAGGTATATGCTCTGTGCTAGTAGGTCACAAGATGTTTTAAGACACACATATGATTGGTGTCTGCCTCAGACTTACATATTTACACCCTTGTCAGTATTACTGTAGAGAATCAGGAATGAGTCAATGCTCTCTAAAGGTCTAAAGCAGGTCAAATAACCTGCATCCCAAAATAAGTACATGAGATTTAGCTAGACTTTTTCATGAGGATCAGCACAGACTGATCCACAAAGTCAAGATGGGTCATGGTGGCCCCAAAGGACAGACAAGTTTACTACTAGATCCAATCTGTTCCTGGGGGTTTGGACTGTAAATACTGTCTAAAAGTGGGTGAAGGTCCATTGCTAGGGCTTGTTCACTTTCCCAAGTCACGAAGGGCTGTCTCTCAGCAGAACTTTTATTTATGGAAGGTGAAACCGCTGCTTCCCCCCCTGACATCCCATTGCTATAGTCTGTCCAGCAGATGTCCCTCGACCACTGTGGGATGAGAGCACACGGACACAGAGGCTCTCTCCTTTCCCTGTGTTGATTGCTGTCAGTAAATAACAAGTTTGAACTGGTCACTTAGAACTGGAAACAGTCAATACCTAATTTTTCCCAGCCTGTGAACAACATATGCTGGGTCACTTGCAGTTCTTTCAGCTCTTTTTGACGTGACAAAGAGATGTTATAAGAACTGGTGTTGGATAGTTTCCAAGCACAAATAAATAAAAGATGTTCCAGTGCTACAACTGTGACCGTTGTTCTACAGCTAGTCATATGTATGCTAAAATGAGCATAATTTCTATTGAAGTTTCACTGCTGCACATGTTAACAGAATGCAATGCTAGCAAAAGCAACAAGACTTCTCATTATGATATTCTGTGTTCATACCTCAAATCCCTGTGGTCTTCCTAGACTTTCTTTAATATGTTTCCACGCAACAAGAATCTCTGATACAGACAAACTCGTAGCTTTGACATCGATGGGAGCAGCAGTGGGTTCTGTATTAAGAAAAATCGAAACAATAAACCTCCACTATAACAGCTTGTATTTATCAAAAACACTCCATCTGAAACTGTCATTTACTTCCTTTATTCTACCTTAATACTCACAAGAAGGTATGACACTTAAGGGGAACATGAAAAACTGAACAAGATGAAGGGATTATTATTGTTGTATTTCTTTATTTGTGTCATGCTACATCAATATCTCATCAGTGATGATAGGTGCAACAAACTGTGAAAGAATCTTGTCTGTGATTTTTTAAAAAAACTTTAATATTTGTCTATGAGTCCCCCACCTCCACACACCACTTTCATAGCCCTAACTTCAGCAGTAAATGGAGCATTCATTCTATTTGTGGCTTTCTGGTGCCATTCCATCAGTTCAGGATGAACAATACCTTGCTGGGGTGCTCAGTCAGTCCTGCCTTGGGGTGATACTGAGTAAGAAGTGATACCCAGGGCTGTAGTGAAATGCTATATAAAAGAAATTTAGGACATAAGAACTATGTTATTATGTCCTTGAAGTCACAGGCACCAGTGTTTGGGATGTGCTACCTTCTCTCTGCTGTGAGGCATTTACTGATTTAGGTCTAGGATGCACATTTTTATAAAGGCACCAAGACCTAGGATTTGTCCCCCTGATTACCTGCACTATTACCATTGACCCTCTGTTCATGTTTCTATCTCCATGGTATTCATAGGACACTCTGCGGTCCTGACCTCCTGAGTATCTGGAGCAGAGGACCCTTCCTGCCCTCCAGACAGGGTGGGTGTCCTTTGGTGCTGCTGGCACATGGCCAGGGTGGTCACTGGAGGTGTAGTTCTGTAGGATGCTTTATATACTGTGTCTGCTCAACAGTGTTTCACATTATTGAACACTTTATAGAGGTCTAACTTCTTTCAGTGGTTGGGAAGTTGAGTAAATGCACCTAGAGATTTGCCACAACAGGCTATTTAGCATACTACCCATTAGTGTACTGGGAGTGATGAGTGTCCAAAAATTTTCACATATGAAGCTGAGACTTCCTTAAGGAAGTCTTTTGAATCTTTTGCTTTATTACCTAAATATTACTTCAAATTTGCTTACTGGAAGCTGTGGAGACAAGGCTTGAACACAGACTGTGAAGCACACAGTAGCAGCATTTCTTCACCTTTCTGGTGTAGTTCACTTGCTCAGCAAAAATGTGAATTCATATTGCCCTGCATTTGCAGAGCCTGCGATTTCTTTCTTGGCCTAATGTTCCTCATTACATTTCTAATGAGTTGATCTGCTCCTGAAGGGCAGGCAGAGGTCTTGCCTTTTATGTTATAGGGAGACACATCAAAGAGCTTTCTAAAAAATTTTTTTTGAGATTCTTTTAACAGGGTTGCAGAAAAGGAGTGTCCTTACAGAACAACCCGATTTAAAATGATATAACTTTCTTAGTGATCAAACTGCCTAATATGTATGATACCTAATATCAGTCTTGACTCATTAGCTACCCTGCTTTCTCTGATCACATGCAGGCATTTTTCTGGCGTTGCTGCCCTACACTTTTTCACTGACATGGCTTGCACAAATTTTTCAACATTTTTGATGTCAGAGTTTTAATGTTTGTGGTTCTTTTTTGATCTCCTTTTTTTAATTTACTTCTAAAGAAAAGAAGAACTTCTGATGTGATGCAAAATGGTGTTTGGAACAATGAATATTAGTAATAAGTATAAAATATGTATGGAACTTTTCAGGTAACAACGAATGAAAAAAATCTCCAGAAATAAGTGAAATGATATTTTGAATTCAATACTTAAAGTATTTTGAAGTGCTTTGAAGAAATACATTGCTCATAATATGATTTTCTGTTCAACAGTTACATCCTGCTTTCTATTTTATGTTCTACTAAGATCTGTGTGGCAAAAGCTATTTTCTAGTTTTGTATTATTGAAGCAATTACCTTGTTGTCAGAAAAGATTGCAGTGGGATAAATAATTTGAGATATACACAAAATGTTGGTTGGCAGCCTTTACATTTTCTATAAATGTCGGTATCATTTCCTTTTCATAACATTCACTAGGAATGGTTCATATATTGCTTAGAATAACAACATAGAATATTTTCTGGTATTTTTAAAAATTGTTTTCAACAAAAGGAGCAGAAATAGTTTGGATTTTTTTTATGTGAAGAAAATGTATTTCTTATATATTCAGAAGTAATTCACTGCACTTTCCCTGCTATTAGACATTGACAATAGAAGTGCACAGCAAAAGAACAGAAATTAAATATTTGGGAATAAGATATATTGTGACTGTCTGAAAGTTTTTGGAGACTAAATAGGATTTTTTATTGATTCAGATAAGATGAGGACCATATAATTTCTAGTGATATAATATAGGCTATGGTTTACTCCAATGTCATGCTTTATTCTCTGTGCCTAAAACTAATGATAAGTTTGACAGGTTCATTAGCTTTTTCTATAATGGTCACTGATGTTATAATCATATTATTTTCTTCATACCTTGTCATTATGCTACACCTATAGGTATCTCTCTGAGGTCATACTTCTTGAAAAAAGAAAGAGCACCAACATCTTTAGTAGTCCCTTTGATATTTCCTCTTTGAATTAAAGATGCAGCATGAAAAATTCTCATAAGGCTTTGTGCAATGTTCATGAAACCTTGTCTTTCCTTGTGCTGCAATCACACTTTAAGGAAACATGATCAATATGTAGGTCTTTGGGATGTCTGTAATATGGCAGGACATGGATTTACACTTATTGCATTGATCTAATGTTCAGAGAGGGAATCTTGAATTTTGATACTGGAAAAAAAAGAAGAATTACTTACTAGCCCTCATTGTGGTTTTTTCCCCTATGTTTATGATCTGCAAAACTGATTTGTTTTTTTTAAATAGTCATCTTTAAAATTTCCACATGGTCTATCTTAAAAAACAAGTCCAAGAACCTACTATAGTTTATGTTGTTTTAACTCTTCTGCGGAACAGAGCCTCAGTCAGGACTCCTCAACCAATCATTTAATATCTGTTTAGTTCTCATTTTGATTCCAAAAAGAATTTTTACAAAGTGCTCTAATTCAGAATCCAAGCTCTTATTTGAAGCTAAGAACCTCAATCTGGGCAATTGCATTATGACTGCAGGCAGTCGTACCTAGATGACATTTTGGGATTTCAGCCAAGACCCATTTCTGTGATAATGCCTCTCTGTGGAAAAATTCACAAGAGATCTGTGAGAAGGAAAATCAGGAAAAGTCATCCCTGTTGTGCCAATCTGTAGATAAAGAAGGTGGTAGCATTTGCTCCTTTGCAAGAAATAGCCACAAGGGCTACCTTCCAATTCAGGGCTACCTTCCAAGTCAGATCTACCTCCAGTAAACTTTTTCCATTCCTGAGAAAAGACGAGAGGTTATGGTGGTCTCCACCTCTCAGCCTGTTTGATGCATGTTCCCAGTTTGGGGACTCTACCAGATCTGTGGTGACATGGCTTCCTGCCATTCTCTCGAATCTTGTGCTAGAAAGGGAAAAGATATCTGATTTCCAAAGTACCAGAAACGACATTAGTGTTTCCTGAACAGGCCCTTGGACTTCTCACTTTTCCTCAAGTTCTTTCTATTTTCTCATTCTCTCTGACCAGTGTCTTTGCAGAAGACTTTAAAACATAGAAAAATTAGTGTCAAAATGAGCTAGCAGCAAAGACCTCTGCAGTCAACAGTTTTTATTTAGGGCTGAAATACTCTTACTTGTCAGGTAGAACTTCTGCAGCCTGCTCCTGTATTGATGCTCTCCTGCACACTTGTTCACAGTATACATCCTGCTGTGGCTCTCCCTCCCCCATGGAATAACCCAGATTTATTCCACAGCAGAGTATCCCCTGGGAATAAGCAGCTGCCTTATTCCGTTAAGACTTTACAAGAGGGGTGTTTCCATGCTCATGAATACAAATAGTTTGTTTCTATCAAGTGACATGGCAGCCAGAGTTATATTCAGCATGTGAGGAGGGGATGTGCACATGATATTGATTACATATCTGCCTTTCCATGGGGGGTAGTGGCATTGATCAGAAGACTGCTTAATAAACTCTTACATGTCAGGGTTGTAATTTCATTGTTTAAAAAAATCACTGAAGACAGCTCTAGATGAACTTTTACAGATGGATCATCTGGCAGAAACAGGAAATAACCCTCTGTGGTTTACAGTTAATCTGCCAATTTATTAATCTTCAGGTTCACCTAAAACCCAAGTAGCTCAGCTTTAGCTATGAAATGAATTACAGGACTTTGCTTCATGAAAGTAAAATTTTAGTTAAAAACACGAAGGCAGTGTTTAAAAATGTGTAACTGCATATTGTTCCCTCTAAATGAAAAGGAAAGGGTCTAAATTTGTCTAAGAAAGAGAGGAGATGGGCCTAAGCAGAACAGTCCTTCACTCTGCAGTGTCTTGTTTAGTATAACATCATCCACTAGCTGGCTTGATGCAAAATGTCTAAAAGTTATGAATAAACAAAATTGCAAGGGCTGTTGTACTGTCCTTTGTTTTTCCGATAGCTGAGAACTTTGGATCTTTGTTGACTCAATGAATTACCTCAAATCCATACCAAACAAGAACGAAACCTCTGTGCAGCATCATTGCACCTTGTATTACAGAACCACATCTGGGGTCCCTCAGGAAGTTTTAAACTGTGAGTATGAGAGTCTTCAGGCTTTAACTTGCACCGTTAAGGGTTCTCTATTTCACATATAGAAATTTTTACTGGTATTCACTACTCTGTTTATCAAAATTATAGATCTGTCAGTTGTTGTCAAGATGATTCCATCAGGGGCCTGAAGGAGGAATTAGATACTGGAACAAACAGAACTGATCCTTATCACCCATTGTGGCAATCATTAATAAAAAAAAACCTTTATAAAAGACTTAACTCATCCTGAAACCGCTTGGGTTCCTTTTTTCTCCCAAAAGCTTGTTTCTATATCCTTGTATATTCTCTTCTATTTCTGTACTGGACAGTACTCTAATTCATATTTATTCTTGTGCTTTTAGGCTGCGACTCTACTTGTAAATTAAGTGGGTACAGAGAGACAAGACACCAGCCTGAGCATGGACATACAGCTGTCCATAGCATTACATTGTTAACATGATCTGTGGTGAAGTATTGACTCAGGGCAATTAGTGCTGCCCCAGACTGTGGTATTTTTATCAGAATGATGCCCTGATGCAATTGAAAACATTTGAGTCTTTCTTGTGTGTAGGTTTTACTTATTACGTTCCAATTTTGTAATAGACTGGCTTATTACTCCTCCTTATGTACTTGACCTAGCATTTATATGTCCTTACTTTTTCTCCAGTCCTTTAGTTCACATTTTTCTATATATTGGTCAGATCCTTCTCTGTATTTCATAACCAGCTCTTCTAGTGGCATTATGAATATTAAATATATATGATCTAAGACTGATCCTTAAGAAATTCTGCCAATAGCCTTCCAAGCCTTTCACAAGTCAAGCGGTAAAAGGTATGTTTTTCTGCCCTTATATAGAAATATTTTTAATTTTTTCTTGAACATTTAGCTAAAATTTATTGTTGCCAGATGTTCATTGTCTTCATTATTTTGGGATGGGAAAGATCTTGCTTCAGGTTCTTGAGCTTGGGGACTAGCTCTCACCATCTATGGCAGAAAAACAGATTAAATTTCATTTATGGTACATTTAAATAGCAAATTCTGCAATGCCTAATTTAGAAAGGCTTGAATTTTTGACAAATGCAATACCAGAAGTTTTCATTACAAATGTAAAAATTTGCACTTTCACATTCTTATTAGCTATCCTCTCTATATCATCTTATTTATTTAAAATAACCAACAAAGTATTTTATTATTGTCGTCCATTCCTTGATTATCTTTAATATAAATTACTAATTTACTTCACTTTTTTCTGCTTTATATACTTTCTTAACTTAAAAAAAAAAAATAACCCTAATTTTTTCTATACTTGGATAATTTTTATTCTTTTCATTTTCTGGGTTGTATTATATATGCTTTTTATTTATGCTAAATATTTTCTAGTGAGTCCATCTATAGATCCTCAGAGGTACTGCCTTAAAAATGTTCAATTTTTTTCAATATAAAGTTCAAATAGATTTTACACTTTTGGCCCAGAGACATTCCAAAACACTTTCATTTCTTGTCTTATCTACTAACTCTAGTTTATAAAATAATTTCCTGCTCTTTAATGATGATGTGTACAACTATTCTTTGTTATGATCAGCTTTTCTACAGTGTCTTGATTATTTATCAGAACAAGATTATTGTACCATTATTTCTTTTCACTTAGTACTGGATAAAGAATCTGCTAATTAGCACAGCTGGGACACAAGATCATTAGTCCTTACTTATTAGTTTTTACTATCCAAACTACGCTCAGGCTGAATTCTCTCATAAATAACAACATTCTGTGCTATTTATCAACAATTAGAAAGGTCTTTCTCAGAATCTGAATTGATCAGGGTAATCAGCGATTGATCTCTAGTTTGACTTCCAGCTTCTTTAATTGCCCTTTTCTAAAATTACATGGAACTCAAGGTTATTCTGTTTTATCCAAACACTGCTTTTGTATTTCCTGATATGTTATCACATCATCAGCATGTTATGACATCCAACCTTTTATTTTTGTTTTGTCTTTTCTGTGCATCTCATATTTTGTCTAGCCATGCTTGTTAAAGAAAGGCAACCCGGCCATCACTGTTACCAGTACAGCCTTTTCCATCTTCTTGCCATCATACCTTTACGCTCTTACTTCCTTTTCCATTGCTATATTTATGATTTTCCCAGTTTTCACTTTCCAGTGAATTAAAACCACACATAGAGATTGCATATGATTTCCTTGATACTGAAAGCTTGTGTGAGTAGTCTTAGAATTCTTAGTCCCTCAGTATTGGATGGACTGGAATGTAGTCATCAGTAAAAAAGAATGCATAAATATTAAAACAAATGGTGCTAACATTGCTTTTGTTTATGGCTTTATTTCATTATCTTTACAATTTTTTTCTCTGTGGATCAAAATAGCCTGTGCCTGCACTGAATTTCAGTGCTATTTTAGTATATTCTAGCCTGAATACCTTATTTTCCTGGCAGAAAGTATGGTCAGAAGATTTCTCCCTGTTCTGATCATGATTCTCTTCAGCCTCAGGCTGCAACATTTCTCCTGGCAAGTAGATTCATTTGCTCTGCTCTCCACGTGCTCTGATATCTCTTTCCATTAATAAAGTTTTCCTTCATGAAAGATTTAGGCTTGTCTTTCCCTGGTGCTGGATGGAACATGTCTACTGTGTCTTTCTGTTCTACCTCCTTAATGAAGGTAATTGTGCATCGTTTTTCTATCCTGCATCTTCTGTGCACCGTCCTCATTCCCTCTCCAGAACTGCTTCCTGGCTCTCATCATCTCATTTACATCACTACATTTGACCTCTATTTTTCTTCTTTTCTCTTTGATTGCTTGCTGTCTTCCTTTCCTAAGACCTCCAGGAAAGACTCCTCCCTAAAACTTTCCTACTGCATTAAGACACCTTTTCGAGAAGGTCACACGCATTTGCTTTTTTTATCCATAGGTTATCTAGTTTTGTACAACCTTTTTATCTGAACCTCCATTCTATTCTCTATTCTTCCATTACACTCATCTGCACTTTTACTTCTTGGAGAGTCTTTGCCATGAACTGTATGCTGGTCATGTTTTCTATGAAGTCAAAAGATGGATGAAGAAGAAGAAAAGTCTTGAAACATCTATGACCAGTCAGGCTTTCTCCTCTCTTTAGCTTTGGGTTACTATCTGGAGGAAGGGGTTGAAAATGGAAGATTAGTGAGGAGATAGTTACTTTTAGTTGTTTTTACTCAAGGTGACTCTGTAGCTGGGAAATGTTAAGGATGTTTTTGGTGTGAGAAATTTCACATATTGAGTTTCTTTCGAGTTGTTTTCTGTCTGTTGAAAGAAATGGAATTCTCTCAAAGAAGATAACAGAATCTTGTTAAAAACTTAAAAGCATTCTTTCTCACAGACATGAGGTCAAGGGAGAGAAGAGAGTTCAGAATTGTGAAAATACAGCCTGTGATAGTATTTTGTAAGACAAAGCACAAGCCTGCACGGCATGTTATTGCCTCTGCTAGGTTGGACTTGGCAGTGTATGCATGTATGTCCCTGAAATGATGGCATAAATCTTCACATTTCAGCTGTGGATCATGGCCATCTTGGTATTACCTGTATATATTTCATTTCCTACAGTTACCATCAACATTGATGCTTCAGTAACCATTGACGTTATGTTGTCTTTTGAATATCTATTGGCTCTATGTCCAGATGGAGATTGATGCCAAGTGGTGTCCCTCAGAGCTCTGTCCTATCTTTTTCAATGACATGGGCAGTCAGAGGTCAAGTGGACCCTCAGGAAGTTTGCAGATGACACTAAGCTGAGTGATACAGTTGACAAACCTGAAGGATGAAGTGACATCCAGAGAGACCTGGAGAAGCTACAACAGAGGGCCCATGGGAACCTCAAGAGTTTGAACAAGGTCTAGTGCAAGGTCCTTCACCTGAGTTGGGATGGTCTCATGTACAAATACAGACTGCTAGAAGAACTAATTGAGAGCAATCCGGAGGAGAAGGACTTGGGACCTTTCACGGATGAAAGCTGGACATGAGCCAGCAACGTGTACTTGCAATGTGGAAAACCAACCACATCCTGAGTTTCGTCAAAAGTGGTGTGCCAGCAGGTCAAGGGAGGGGATTCTCCCCCTGTACTCTGCCCTCGCGAGACCACACGTAAAGTGCTCCATCCAGCTCTTGGGTTCTCATCCAGCTCTTGGGTTCTCATCCAGCTCTTGGGTTCTCAGCACAAGAAAGATGTGGACCTGTTGAAGCAGGTCCAGAGGAGGGCCAAGAAGTTGATTACAGGGCTGGAGCACCTCTCCTGTAAAGATGGGCTTTGAGAGTTGGGGTTGTTTATCTTGAAGAGAAGGCTCTGGGGAGACTGTCTAGCAGTCTTCCAGTACTGAAAGGAAGCTTATAAAAAAGGGAGAGTGACTTTACCTGGGTGGATAGTGACAGGACAACAGGGAATTTTAAACTAAAATAGAAGTGATTTAGATTAGTTGTTAAAAACAAATGAATTGCTGTGAGGGTAGTGAGACACTGGAAGAGATTACCCAGAGAAGTTGTGAATGCCTCAAACCTGAAAGTGTTCAGGGCTAGGTTGGATGGGGCTTTGAGCAACCTGGTCTAGTGGAAGGTTCTTTGCCCATGGCAGGGTATATTGAAACGCAATGATCTTTAAGGTCCCTTCGAATCTAAACCATTCTATGATTCTACTATATGATCTAAATTAATAGAGATAAAAAGATTGGCCACTCTATTTACTCCTGAAAGAGTACTCAGTGTTCTGGTGAAGTTTTCTGCATCCCTTTACTCAGAAGGTAATGTTTTTAAGCCTTTTACTTTGATCAGATTCACTTTTTGTAATCAGGGGGCATTCTGTTGTGTTCACTGAGGGGAACTTGCTCAACACCACCTGCCAAGCTGCTTGTTTAAGAACCACTCAGAGCCACCACAAATAGGCTTTGAATGTCAACCAGAAAACACACAGTATGTGATGAAATGCAAGTAAGCTAAGGTTTTGCTGGATCAGCCCCAAGACCATAATATATTGTACTGTCAATCGTTATTTAATATTTACTCTTCAATGGAAATCCTTGAAAAATGGTACCTTCAGTTGTTTAGCTCCTTAAGCATGACAGTCCATATCTCTTTCAAAAGCAGTTCCCCATTTTATAGTAAACTGCGCTGTCTATCGTCCTCAATCTCCATATTGCCCAGAATTTATCTGTAATAAACTGTTTCATTACTCCTTTAAATTTTCAGTTTATCACCTAGGGTTATTCTGAAGAAAAGCTTTTTGTAAATTAATTTTGCACTGTATTACCAGAACAAGCCATATTTTTCCTGAAATATGTGTTGTAAAGTATTGAGACCCATAGAATTCCTCTTACCAAGGAAAAGTCTAATGTACAGACACATACAGAGACTGAATTAGCAAAGCTGTAATGTGTAGGTACTTTCGAGTAATTGAATTATAATCAGAAAAGTTGGTTTCTAGAAAAAAAATAATTTATATATTACTGATTATTCTGTTTCCAGTCTTGTCCAAATAACAGGCAAAGGACCATTTATTACAAATCAGCACTCAGATTTTGTTAAAATAATTTTTGTTAGTAATAAAGAATAAAATTAAGATTTTACCTCTTCCTTTGCAAAAACATATTTGCAATGAACTTTCTGATGAGAATATGAAATTATTAAAAAATAAAAAGTCACCATTGGTCTCACAGTATCAGTTTACACTGAGAAACAGAGAAGTCAACTGTACAATTTCTGAGTTGTACTGTTCAATTTTTGTACTTTAAAATGTAATTGTTTCTATAAAAATATGAGTACCTGGTAATGCTGATTCAAAAAGTGGAACAAAACCAAATTATTGGAGCTGCTTTTAGTAAAATCAGCATCTCCAACCTCTGTAATTACTGTGAGAGAATAGTAGCAGGCAGCATCTGCTACATCATGGCTCCAAAATTGCACATTTATTGTGGGTTAATATGGAATAGTATTTAATGTTTTCCAGCTTCACATGGAATACTACTATCTTCACACTACTTTTTTGTAGAGAGAGTATGAAATTCCTCCCATCGGTACTAGGACTCTGCTTGTCTTATTCTCTTCATAGGAGACAGTGGGATAATTCAAGATGGTATAGTGGAAAAAACCTTGAAGTGTATGAATTCCAGCAATGGAGTTGCTCAAAATATTATTTTGGATAACATTTATTTGCCTTTTGTGTGCATGGAAATTTCTATACACTCCCTCCTGTCAAAACCAGAACAACTTCTTTTACTAGTACAAATGGTTTGTTTTTTTCCTGCCCCTCCCCCCAAAAAACCCCAACCCCCCCAGAAAAAAAAAAAACCTGTTGAGAATTTATATCATTTCTCCACAGAAATTTTAAAAAAATATTTTTCATTTTTTCTTCTGAGCTACTACTATAACTCACACTGAATACTGGGATACTAATGTATAGTCAGAACTTTTATACTAATGAAATAAAAAAGAGAAAATAAAAAACAATAAACCCAAGAGAAACTATATTTATGTGCACTTTTAGCATCCATTATCATCATCATGGCCAGGCTTTGTGAACAAAGATTTAGGAATCCATTAACCAGGAAACATGTCCTTGAAGTCTATTCCTAAATTTTGTCATTTGCTTTCTAGGTAAGCTTGGCAAGCTAGTTCACCTCCTTCTCTGTAAAACGTGTTTAATGTTATTTAGTACTTCTGCAAAGAAATTTAAAACTTAAGATTGAAAAAGCATGGTATAAGAGGACACATTATATAAAAATATAACTTAATATACTTCATGGTATGGAATTTAACTTCATGTTGAACTGACCTCCTTCAGCTGAGCAGATGACAACAATAGGGCTGAATGGACCATCTCCTTTGTTGTTGTAAACACCAACTTTCACCTCAAAAGGAGTCAGAGGTGGCACACTTTCATCTCTGTAGATGAATTTTGAGGCATCTGAAGATGTCACCATTTTTTCCTTCCAGCCACGAGTTCCATTTGGCCTGAAGGCTACAATATATCCAAATCCTTCTCCACTCTGAAACTCTTCTGACACTGGCTGAAAAATTAAGTCCAGGTAATGATGAGACAAGGTTTTACTAATTTAAAAAGCAGTCACAGTTCCATTATAGGATTTTACTTACCGTACCTGGTAAGCAAATTGTCCTCATAAGGACAATTGCTTCCAAAGAAGAACCTGAGGTGAGAGAGTTTTCTCGCCTAATCACCGTAGTTAGGTCATTGTCCTAAGACTGAATGAGCTCTTGAACTCAGAAAATTATTTTCTTTTATGTCTCACACTTTGTGGTTAATGCTTTAACCTGTTGTCTATTGGTGGAATCCTGTTGTCTATTGGTGAAATAGCCCCTACCACCGACCTTGTTAAAAATATAGAGCAACATATTGTGAATAACATGATGTGTATGACTCCTACTACAGTGGAACTTTCTTGGTTTGTAGGTGTCAGTCTATCTAATTTCTGTGTCCAAATAGGGTGTTAAGTCTTAGGGATTTAAGTCCAGGGTTCAACTTAAGACTTAGGATAAAATGTAATAATTCTATTTGTTTTAACTCTCAAACAGTTTTTTCACTCTTTTTAATAAAAAAACAAACAAACAAACAACAAAACCCCCTCATTTTATTTTCTCTCCTCAGAATACCTGTGCAATTAGCCACTCTGTTTGGGACACATCTGCCATAAGCAGGCAGTTAGAAAAGGGATTTATCTGTTTTAGAGTCTGAGCACTCCAAAAGCTAAAATTTAGATGTCCAGCTCAATTAGTGGAACTTTTTGTGCTAATTAGTAAATTAGCAGTAGCTTACATTTATTATTAAGTCAATGGACTAGTTTAGGGATTAGGGTAGGTTTAACAGCTGTTAACTAGACCTATGGGAAATGCCCAGAAATGGGTGTCTGAACTCCCTCTCTTGAAGTGCCCATCATAGATTTGTAGCTAATGGACATTGAATGAGAGCAGAGGCCCAGAGGACACTAAATCCTCTCCCCTCCCCATTGCAAGTTAGTGCCTCATCATCAGGCACTTGCAGGCACATTTTTCTACCCATCCTTCTGAAGCTATGTACTGCCCAATTGAGTTAAAAAAAAATCATGAGTCCAAGGGCAGAGGATGTAAAAATAAGACAGACTTTGTAATCTACTCGTGTACCTGTGGTTTCTTTTGGAAGAAAACTTTGTCCCTTGACAGAGAGTGAGATATGACTCACTCCCATAGTCCCCCGCCCCAATCACATAGGAAACACTATAAAGACACTCAACATGAATATTGCATACTACTATTTTATATTAGGGACTGGGATTAGGCCAGTTCACATCTGATACAGTTCTAACCACCTGATATTTTTGTTTGGGATTCAGTAAATTCTCTCTGAATACAAGAGTTGCTGCTATTTATGGTTATAGACTATAAAGCAAACTGAAATCAACTCTGTCACAGCTGTCTCAGGTAGGTTGTGTTGGAGAAGACAGATGTGCCAACAGAAGGCAGCCTCTTCAGACAGCCTAAAATTTGCCAGTTAAAACAGATAATCAGAATTCTGTGTGTCTCTTACTATCTAAATGTCTCTTCAAACTGCCTAAGCTAAGACCTTTTTCGTTAAAACTCCATGTCCTTATTTGATGGAATTCTTCTTGAGTTTATGTATAGGTGTATATATATATATATATATACTGAATCTGAAACTCTTCATGATGAATCTAGAAGTTTTGAAAACTCAAGGAAAATCTCTGTTCTACTGTTTTTTTTATGATTAGCAGAGAACACAACTCCCACTCCTCCAACTACCCACTGGCATGACCATACACCTGTGTTGCATCTTGCAACACAATTATCTTGTCAAAATAAAAGTCTATTTCATCTCTTTAGTTTCATGTTTTTATGATTTAATTAAAAATAATTATTTCTTAATTGAACATGAAAGTTATAAGGCTTTCCTTTTCTTTCCCTAGCTACTATTTCATCAGGTGTTATGTTTACATAAGATCCAGAAAAATCAAATCAATCCAAGCAGTAAATCAGGAAGAAAAGTCTTATGAATTAGCACAACTTTGGACCTGCTGCCATAATGTCCTCTATTCAAACCATACCAAAAAGGCCCAGTATTCTGTGTTTGTGTGTTGACAAGATATGCTGTAAGGAAACTCCAGTACAGTACTCTTTACTTTGTCCTCAAAGAAGTTAACATGAAAAAAACCCTTTAATTAGAATAAGTCTCTTACCTCCCATGCTATTACTAATTCATGTCGCCTTCCACTTCTGCCACTTACATTAGCTGGAGGTGTCTTTGGAACTGTGAGCAAAAAGGAAAAACAAAACAAAACAAAACAAAACAGAATGTCCAAGTTATTGAAGTTTTCCCCATAGTAATAAGTTTCTGCAGAAGATATGAGACATTAAATCAGAACAGAAATAAAAAACGTAGCACTTTGTGATAAAATTTGCTCAAGTTTCATTTCAGACAACTGCACACTCAAACTGGTAAACTCAAACAAAACATAAGCTTAGAATAAAAATAATGCTGGAGTAAAAAACTGATTAAGCACTATGCCTTCTACAGATTAGTCAAAATTTCAGTGTATGGATCATCTAATAGATAAAACAGGAATTATCTTGTTAATATTTATATTCTTTTAATAGAAAATTTGAAATGCCACAAAACCCAACATATTTCAGACTTCAGGTAAAATCTTAGGACATAGACAATAATGTCTTTATTATTTCCCAGATAAATAATGATTTAGCATGTTTTAGTTTTTGCAAAGCTGCTTTACCAGGGAGCAAATTTTCAGAAATTTTAAACTAGCCAACCATAAGCAACCCTCATAATTTCTTCAAAGTACTGGAAACAGTGGATTATCATATTTTGTAAAACCAGAAATCTAAGTTGTTCCATTGGAATTCTGTAATTTCTTTTATCTTACTTAGTGCCTCTAATGAAGCTCTCAAAATGACTAATGTCTTGAGTTTATTTACTGTGAGCAGGTAAGTTTGCATTCTTTATTTGATTTGATTCTTTATTTGATTAAATATGTCCTAAGATATAAACTTATTCTTTTCTTCCTGACAGCAGTACACAGGTCATTGGTAGAAATGTACTGTGAGACATTAACTGTTTAGGTCTTATTGCATGTTGTTGTTCTTTAGTTCATTTTTGAGTAGCACAGTAGCACTTGTCTTTGAACTATACAAAGAAAAATACATTTAAATAAATGTACACAGTCCTGTGTTGGTAATTAATAGCTTAAATTCAATGAGAGTGTAGTTTTTACTAGTTTTTGTAAGTTCACAGAAAACTTCAGAATTCTTTTGTGTAGTCACTTTTTGAACCCTGAACTTCCCTTTAAAGAACATAAACCCAATTCTGTATTTCCTCAAAAATGATGCAAACCTACAAAGTGTATAATTTTTTTCTGATTTATATAACTGGAAATGAGGTAAGAGCCCTTTTATCTGTGGTTCTTAACAGACCAATAGGAGAGATTTCTAATGTGTTTCTCTCCAATAAAACAGTGTTCATCCGGCAAACATGGTGCCTTTAACTTATTCCTTCCTTCCTTCCCTCCTTCCTTCCTTCTCTCCCTTCCGCTTTCACACATGCTAAATGTTGTATTTCATAGTCACTGTCTGCTGAAAGCTCTTGATTTCTGTATAATCAGATGATTGAATTGCTTTGCAGTTTAGCTAGTGGGAAACCAGATAATCAGGCTGAGCTTGTAGTCCAGGCTCCTTCTCCAGTAGTGCAGAACTTCTGGGATGCTCAGCTCATCTACAGAAAACTTTCTAAACAGTGGAGAGATTCTACTGACCGGTGACATCAATGTGTTTAAATTAAGTACTAATCTTTACATGCCAAAAAGATAATGAACTTTTTCTTTCAGAAATGGAATTACCCTCTGGATTAAATAAAAAAAAAAAAAAGGAAAAAAATAATACAATCAGTCAGTGTGCAACATTGGGAAAAAATGCAGATGAATAATCATCTTCCAGTTAATTAACATGCAAAAATTATGGTGCCATCTCTAATGGGGCATATTTAAACCTTTTTTAGCATCCATTTTTTTTTTAAGGTACTTTTGGATAAGTTATAAAGACAAATGAAGTTCTCGTGTAGGTACCACATTAGAAGTAGGAGAGTATGCTGTACTCTTTTGAATCATCCAGCATGATGGAGTTATTTAACCTGCGGTGTCCTCCTTCTAGAATTTTCTTGTTAACAGCTTTGCAGACTACAACCCTATTTAAACTAATAAATGTTAAAAGAATAAAACTGTCAAAAGGATGAATTTCTTTAGCACCAAACTAAAATGTACATTCACACAGTGAAACTCTTTCAAATGAATAACCATTAAAAGAATAAATGTGTCAAAAGAATAAATTTCCTCTGCACTGAAGAAAAGCAGAGGATACATAGAGGGGGACACTTTGAAATTACTAACTATTAAGTAAAGAAAACTATTAAAAATCCCCGTTTTTTGCCAGGCACCAAGGTTATATATCAGCCAACCTTTCAGCAGCATCACCTTTATATTAGTGTTATATTTGAATTTACTCACACATGGCCTAGGTTTATTGCCATGTCATTAATGACTTTCCAATCTTTATGTTGTTAATTCTCAGCAGTGACACTCATGGATATGCACTTGCACCAAATATACAAGTATGAAGCCTCAACTTGGCTCCTGGACACCCAATACATGTGCCTGGGGGACAAGGACATTAGGACCTCTTTAGAGTTTATCAAAGCTGAGAAGTTCAGTATTGTTTCATACACCCCAACTAGTAGCAAAGAGTTCTTTGCTGTGTTAATGTATCTCATTTAACAGCAAGATGAGAGAATGTCACCTACTGGAAATTGAGTTATTCCTTGGCTTAAAACTGGTCCTCAGGGTCATAAAATGTGACCGTGCTTGGATTGGTTGTCATGTCTCTGATTCTGATCAACGCCTTCTTATTAGCCCCTTTGTCAGCTGCCTATTTTCATTTGTCTCCTGTTTTATCCTTTGACTGTAAGTTCTTTGGGATCAGATCAGCTTTTCTTTTTTTTTCTTTCTTCAGCCACTGGTAAGGTCAGAAGTTAAAAGGCAGGTCTCTCCATCATTCTGGTAATGTGAACAACAAATAGTACTAAAATCTGTGTTCTGAAAGACATGGTGACTAGCTGCAGCTCACAGTAAATAATGGCTGGATGCCAGCACAAGTTGATGTTGCAACCTCCACTTAACGAAAAAGAAAAAAATCTTTAAATGACTTTGCCAGGAGTTTGATTTGTTTGAACAAACAGCAGGATTTGTTTCTTACTTTTGTGATATGGTGAAAATGAAAGTGAAATTAAACTTATCTCTTCTAAACCAAACAAAAAAATCATTAACATTTTCCAGAAGAGCAGGCACGGACAATGTAGTCCTCAGTAGTCTTATGAAGCATTTGACAGGATACTTCAGATATAAATGAAGAAAAGGTGATATGGAAAGGTAAAGCTTATACATGAAGCCATGGACAATTGTTTAATAATTTACATGTATCTTATTACAAGCTAAATATGGATGAAAAGTTGTGATTTTCAATTTAGGACAAAATGTATGTGCAGAACTGTTGCTGAGGATTTTGTGTATAGGAGCAGTGGTTATAAAGTGTTGAAAAATGCTGACAGTGTCACCTGTATATTTTAAACCTATATTTAAATGTAAAGTTTGTGGAAGCTTTTGAAGTGCAGGGTAATACCACAGCTATGAAACCACAAACATGTGGAGTTTTCATTGTTCACTTTCATTCCAGACTTTCACTGTGTCCAAAATTTTGAAAACTGCTCTCTGCTTTAGGGAGATTAAATTAGAGTTAAATCAATTTTTAAAATTCTGTTCTCTTCAGTCTGCATGGGGGATGGGTTTTCTGTTGGTTTTTTTTGTGGTTTTTTTTTTTTTTTTTAATGAAGACCATGGAGTTTAAAGATGAACTGATTCAAAGATTTTTGGTACTCATTTTTGGGTGAAATATTGAAAATTATTAAATATTTCATTTTGATATAACAAATGAAGCATTGCCATTTGGTTTTGAAAATATGTAAAATTTGTATGTTGTTTCAGTTTTATTTAAGAATAGAATAATTAAAACAGAAAAGACAAATGAGAGTATTTTGGTTTGAGTCGACAGAGAATTTTAATTTTAATCCAAAATTATTTCTTTACTTCTATTTTGCTAAATAAAATCAATAAACATTTTGATTAAAAACAGTTTTAAGGTTTCTGTTTTTACTTCAGTGAGTGAACTAAAAAAAATTTTAAATTAACTCTAGATTCCTCTCCTAATAGAAAGAAAAAAAAAAATATCACACCAAACCTGGAAAAGCTGAAAGTACTTGTAAAGCAGTTCATGTTCATTTTGACATTCTAGTCTTGTAAAGAAATTTAAAAATTGAATGGATAATTAATAATTTTAAAGTGTTTCTATTTTGTGGGTTTTTTTTTCCCAAAGAAATATCTCGTGGCTTGTTTCAATTCTATGTGTTTTTTTTATTGCGAAGAGAAATGACAGTTTCTTAATTCTGTAGTGTGTCTTAATTTTTGTGCAGAACAAAAGTATTTACCAGCCAAAATTATATTTTATTATAATTGAATATAACTGCATTATTGCAGTAGAAACCTGTAGTTACATTTAGTCCCTATACTTTAATAGGGAACAGGTGAGATTTAGGGAAGACAAAGAGAAGTAAGTGTCTTACTAATGTCCTGTTTTTAGAATAAGAGATGCTAATCTGAGGTGCCCAAATTTACAGTTTTCTCATAAGCAATTGAGTCCAGATTCCTGAAATCTCAATTCCCTACTTTATTTACAAGGTCTTTCTTACTCTGCTTGAATCCCATATTCTTTAAGATAATTTCCGCATGGCTAGTTTTTGTATAAATTACGAAACAGTTGTCAAATAAAGCAAAATGAAGCAAAATATGAATATTGCTACATTTTTGAGGGGATAAATTAATAAACTTCACTTTAGTCCTTAAGAAAGGACCTGTGACTTTGCTCCAGGTAGAGTGCCAGTTATTTATTTCTTTTAAATCTCTTTATATCTTAAGATACAGATGTAGTTTGAAAAGCAACACTTCTTAGCTGTGGAAAAGGTATGGGCGGGGAAGAGTGGGTTTGTCACCAGCTTGGCAGAATTTCTTAATGTGAGGATCAAAGCTATTACACATTTGGCATTTTTTTCTTCTCAGTTGTTTCTATTCTCTCTCTATGTGTATGTATGTATGTGTTTATCTATATATATCTCCTGCAGTAGACATCCAGAAAACAGAGGGAGCTAAGTGAAAACTCTTTCACTGTGTGAAAGACCAGCCCTGAAGTTCTCACCCTCCCAGAAAAACAATTCACATCTCATCTGTTCAGGAATGAAATGTAAAACGTGACAGCATTTCAGAAATGGACAACACACATATTCAACTATCAGAAAACAAGGATGACCCAACCGGTCTCAGGATCTGAAATGTTGTTCTCATTTCCTCTGTATTATTAATATTTGTAATTATGTAGGAGGTAGAATTAAGGTCTATTCACTGACAAGAGGGCCATATGTGGCTGGAGGACTCATCCTGATTAGTCTCTAAATCTCCACATATAGGATGGAAATCTCAAATGCTGTGGCATACATGTATTCCAGACAACCAATGCATTAGCTTTTCTGGTACATCTTGTAGTAGCACACACATTGGGATTCTTTGCCAATATTAATTTGACCCTGCATTCCAATGTTTGAGTAGCCTGTAGACAATGCAGTCAATAATTACAGTCCACTTTCTCTTTTGTTTTTCTCCATGGAAACCCACATTTTCTACAAAGGCTTTAGGAGCCAATGCCATCATCTGCAAATGTCACAAATACAGCAGGATATCAATTTTTTTCTTGTGCAAAAATTATTATGATAATGGGAAAAGCTGAAACTTCTTTTATACAAATGACAAATAAAACAGCACCCCCAACAATAAAAAAAACCTGAAAATAAAGCAGTCTAAACTAGGTAACATTTTTTCCTGAGACAGAGACATTTCTTGTTACGCTAGGAAGAAATTCTAGCTGAAAATAAGGGCAACTTAATGGAAAATATGGACTTATTAAAAATAAACCTGTGTACAATCTGCTGCTAATAGAGTGCATTACATTGTTACCTCATACGATCAAGTTTGCATGCATGATTAGTAGGTTAAACTTTGATTCTACTCAATTTTCTCTCTCCCCATGTTTCCCTATGAATAGATAATATAATTGATGACTTGCCCCCCGGCTTCAAGTGCCCTGACTGTCTTAGTGGAATGTTAGACATGTTTAAATTCATATTATTGGCTCTTTGCACCTTGTGGGCCTGTAAAATATATATCAAAGCTAGAACTGACAGAGAGGCAGCAGCTGGCTGTAAGTTAGATGTGCCAGAAAATTGCAATATTATCCATTCCGATGAAAGTAGCTATGAAAAGCAATCATGTTATCTAAATATGAACTAAGTGACAAGATTAGAGTTTAATTAAAAAATTAAAGCAAGTGGAAACCTGTTTATTATTCTGCTGATTTCTTTACACCATCCAAAGTATTATTTCCATAGGTATTTTTAGATAATGGACTAATATAAGATGTTGTTACTATCTCAGGGAAGAAGTGATAAAATAGGTGAAGTGTGGGGATGGATGAAGACTTTAATCTCTAGTCAAATTTGCTTGTGCCATTAAATTATGGATGCAGATTTCTATTTAAGTATGAGATAATGGAAGCAGAATCACACATTTTCTATCTCCGTGGATTGTCTAGGCAGCCACATTCAGCCTGGTGAGTCCCAGCTCTTACCTTCTGTGAACAGGAGTCACAGTCAGTCTCTCAGCTGGGAGATGGATATTTCTGCATTTCCACCTAGTGCAGGGGCAAACTGCCTGTTTATACTCGTGAACCACATCTACCATCATTGCAAATATCCAGGTTACTCTGTCTTTCTGAAATATGATTTCCTTTAACATACATGCCCTTTAACAATTGAGAACTATGGTGATAGAAGTGGAAATCATGTTAATAGACATGTTAATAGTTTCCCTTGAAGATTTCAGGTAAAAAATTAGTAATAGAGAGATCCCCCGAAAAAAATAGGTCACTGGGTTTGCTAAGGTAGGCAATAAGGTGTTACTTTGAAAAACCATATGTAACCTGTTGTAACCCAATGAAAACTATCACTAGTTTCCTGTCTTTTCAGCATCTGAAAACTATACCAAGGGTAATAATTCACAAAATCAGTGAAAAGCATTTCAGAAATTAGATGTAACAGGCTTGGGACTTCAAGAATATCTGGAGATGAGGGAAAAGGTGACTGCCTGAATGAAGCAGTTCATGAAGCCTCTGACATTTCAAGACTACCATACAAATTATAAGCAGCATGCCATTTTTCAAAGAATTATATGTGTAACAGTTAGGGCTTTTTTTATTTATTTAGTTCTTTGTTTAAAGCAGAGTCCATTGTGTTATTGTTCCTACTTCACAACTCTATGAAAATTCTAATGATTTGGAAAATTATTTCTTATTCTTTCTCCTCACTTCCTCTACAGAATAAAAAACAGAGGCTGCATCTATCTTTTTTATTACCCACTCCACTCCAAACCTCCAAACCATTTGCAGCTGAAACAGAAACCAAACCTTTTCTTAAAGAAAGGTCTTTCAAAACGGAAGTGATAGCAGGCTTATGCTATGCTATGCCATATTAAGCAGGCACAGCAGATAAATTCATCTTCAATTTCTCTCAAAGCTGTTCAGTTGTTTTATTGGCAGCTATCTGGATTTCAGTGCCATGCTACAAAGCACTCTTTTCTACTGTGATACTTGTGAAGCTGTAATTTTGGTAGCAAAAGAGGGTATTCCTAACTGGGAACATGAAAGTGCAAGTGAACATCTAGTATGACCTTTTTCCTATATGAATTAATACGTTACTAATTTATTATTCAAGAAGACTTGCATTATTATGATCTCCAGTGCTGTTTATCAGAAGGAGCCCCATAAGCTGGAGTACAGATCCTTGCTACTTGAGTTAAGGACTCTATTCTTTCCTGTGGCAATAACAGTGGAATGTTACCCAGCAATTAACATCAAGCACTGGATGAAAATACATTGCACACTGCATGCTTTGTCTTTTCCACAATTTTGTTTTTTTACTGATCAGTATCATGATTTATCAATTCCTTTTTACAGAGGTAAAGTAGCAATGATTGTCCAAATGATATTGAAAATGGATGTGCATGAAGAAGACTTTCACTTGAATTTTAAGAATACGCTTTAGCAAACACAGGCTTTGTTTTGTAAACACTGTGAAAGAACATGACAGCTAGATGAAATTGAGTATTTTCAAACTTGTCAAAAAAAATTAGCTCACAGTTTAAATGGATTGGGTCGATTAAAATAGTGAATCATCTTTTCAAAAACAGGAAAAGATTTCCTCAATCTGAAAGAGCATAATCCAAGGGGTGCAACCTATCATAGGATAAACTTTCTCCAGAACATTTTTGTCCTCTCTGATATATATCATCTGAATAAATAGGGAAATTGTTCAAACATTAGAGTCCAGCAGAATTTGAACTACCAATGAAAATCAAGGAAAGAAAAATGGTGGCAAAATAAGGGGTATTTTTTTGAAAATCATTTGAGATCAAAGTAGCTTGTGTTTTTTATTTCATTTTCATTTCCTCCTTTTCTTAATGGAACAAAATATGGAGCATTTGAAGCTTTTGTTATAAGGGTATCAAGTTTTACACTGTGGGGAGCTTGAAGAAGATGAGGGGGAGAGTTGGAAAAGAAGCATCCTTCACCATGCACAAATGGGAATCAAATCCAGTGCAGTTCTGTGGTTGCACAGTGAGATTTAATACCAGCTAGCAACTACACAGTCATTTAAAGCAGAAAAAAATAAATATGTGTTATTGTAACTGAAAATAGGTTTGTTAGACTTCATCTGAAATAGTGCATCCTATTTTGGGTGCCACAATGAGACAGATATTGATCAACTAGTTCAGGGAGGCCATGGGGATATTGGGGCTGAAGCAGTTGGCTTGTGAGAGTCTGGGGGAGCTGGGTTTGTTCAGCCTGGAGCAGAGATGGCTTGAGGTGACCTAACAGCAGCTCTCAGTGCCTGCAGGAAGGTCACTGAGGAGACAGAGATGAGGTCTTCATAGTGGTGCAGGGTGGAAGAGCAAGAGACAGTGCTCATAAACTGAGATTGGAAGAGTTCTGACTGTATATATTGAAAAAAAAATCACAATGAGGTTAGTTAACTGCTGGCACAGGTTGCCCAGGGAGGATGTGTAATTTCTATCCTTGTAGGTTTTGAAGACTCAACTGACCAAAACTCTGAACTGCTTGCTCTGAAGACAATTTATCCAGATTTGAGGAGAAGGCTGGAGCAGAGACCTTCAAAATCCCCTTCAGCCCCAATTATTCAGTTGATTCTCTGGTTCTAAGAAAATCAGCCTGAACATTCTTCTATGAATGTTTATGAATGGCATAGACACAGAGTGGCAAATTATGGAGCTGAAGTATAAGAGGTACTTATATAAGGTAAGAATTTCTTTCTGAATGAGAAAGGCATTGTAATTTTCATAATTCTTATAATTCCCCTTAATGAGAAGTCTGTGTGTAACACAATTGTTGTATTTGTCTACAATATTTATAACCAGACAATCAGTTATGCTTTCAAGTTCAAGTGAATCTTTTAATTTGGCTCTCTTCTATTTTGTAAGACCAATAAGTTACTTAAAAATTATTCAACTGAAGAAACGTCAAAAAAAAAAAATCTATCTAGGCCTCCTAAACAATGAAGCAGAATGAAGAATGATCTGAAATTTTTCTGACATGGAGTTCTCTTCTGAGGCTTTGTCTAAATCCTATCTCTATCTCTTTCTGCCCGCTAAAACACGTCTTTCTAGCTGCCTAGAGATTTTTCTCAGATTCCCAGTTCTTCTTTATCTCCCTTTATTCTGCCCAAGTTACTGTCAATGATTCCAAGCCTTATGAGACCATTGTAATTTTAAAGAGACCCAAATAGGATATGAAGCATTTTTTTTTTCTGGTCTCCCATGATACCATCCTAGTTAGAAATATAATGAAATTTATTTAAATGTAATAACTGTTCATGGTGTGAATGACAAAAAACACTTAGAATGAAAGGTATTTCAAATTAAGCAGCTTTTCATGGCTTTCCTATCTTGCTAAAAAAATTCTATACTACCTTCAATGAGAGAAGTTATGAAAAATATGGGGGAAGAGGCTGCTTGGGAGTAGCTGTTTGAAGACACTGACAAGCAGCCTCGGACTGAAGAACACAGAAAGTCTATCAGAGGGAAGGCAGCAATAGCTTAAGTGGAAGATGAAAACTAAGGCAGATGGAATAAGACTTCAGGGAATGGTTTTATTTGAAATTTCTGTAAATTAAAAAATATTCTTGTTATTAAACCAAACTGGATCCCCATTACAAATAATATCACCCTGGAACAGTGATGACTGAACACAGAGGTGTATACCAACAAGAAGAGATTAGATCTATTATTATATTAAAGTAGTCCTAGTTTCTGATAGTGATGTAAAAATAACCTGTTTATCTTTTCCTTACCTGCTTCATTTGTTCTGATAACTCGTGATGGTGCACTTGGGTCTCCAGTCCCAATTTTATTCATTGCTACTACTCTGAACTCGTACTCCACCCAAGGATTCAGTTCCACAGCCATAGCAGACTCCATGTCACCACTGATCAGATCTGGAACTGTAGAGAGTAAAGAAATGTGGAGGTCAATCAGAAACCTGAAGCTCACATGCAGGATCTCAATAGTAAGTGGATTTCGTGATACAACATGGTCATTAGAAATGATCGACATCAAGGATCTAATAAGTCAGAAATCGCAGCGAGGTTTTTGGCACTGTAGTACTCCTGAAAAGACACAGATTGAAGAGTTTAGGGGAGAGCTTTCTGCTTATTCACAGACGCATCATGGCAGGTGTCTTCATGCTGTCCTTTCAGAGCTGTTGCTAAGTAACACAAAAGGAATGAAAAGAAGGAAAAAAACCAAAAAATCAGTGCTTTTGATTTGTCACTGTTCTCTTATGAGTATCTGTTTCTGTAGCTGATAGTGGCTATTATTGTGATGTTCAGGAGTTTAGAACAGTCTACTTGTGCTGTTTTAAACTTTCTCTCACCTGTTCTTACGGTCTGCCAGCCAAGAGAAAATGGACTGCGTGCTTGCAGATTGTAGAGGGAGATAGGGCTGTGATTGTCTGCCCCAGGACTCCAGGAGAGTGTTGCTGTGGTGTCTGTAATTTCCTCCACTATTACAACCCCTGGGGGACCAGGAGGACCTAGAAATAAAGCGGAATAATCAAACAGACTTCACCATCATCGTGGATGAGAGGCAATAATACAGGAGATGCATTCTGTGGGCACCCAGTGGAGTTCAATGTCCATGAAATACAAGAGTTACAATGCACAGTGCTACGTCATGGAGATACCTCATTTCCACGATTTATGATAGCAAATTGCAATTGTTGCTATTCTTTAAATGCTGCATGGGTGAATGTCAATTAACTCGTCAGAGTGATAGCAGAAGAACTGGAAATAGACACAGATTAAAAAACACTGCAAAAACTCCGTAATAATTATTCTGCACCTAAAATTAGAGGAAAAAAAGAGCAACTTTAGGAAGCATCCACGCTAGACTGAACAGTCACAATCACATCTTCTCTCTGTGTGGGACTTGTCAACAGGAAAGACAGATAGTAAGCAAAATGAAGCACAAGTGCATGTGCTTCATGAAGATAATAATATTACTAATAACTGAATCAAAAATACAGCATTCATCCTTTTTCTCAAATTCACTCATTCAGGGAAGCTGACTGGATTACTAACATACTGGAGGTCCATTAACTGTTTGATTAAAAACTATTAAAAACAAAATAAAAACCCAAGCCCAAATATTTTGAAAGCTGAAAATTACTATGGGACCATTAAAACCAGACAAAACTCCCTCCGCGACTTCTTACTTTGAAAATTAAAGGATTATTTATTCCACTTTGCTGCACCAAATGTGAATATGCTAATGACCATTTGTATAGGCTGTGTGACTACTGCAGTAAGTGAGGTCTCTGGCAACAAAAATGACTTTGCAAAACAAACAGCTCTCTTGTGGTTTCTTATACTAAAATCTCATATAAGTCCTGAAGGATAGGATTTAATACTTCTGTAAAATATTCATATTATTAATAACTATAATTATTTATGAAAAATATGGATTTTTTGGCATCTAAGGGGCTTCTGATTCTTTCCATCCTCTTGTTTTTGAAGGCTGATGTTTTAGTTCTGCTCCTACACAGGTGGAGGACTGTGAAATCATAAATGCAATAATGGATATGTTCTCCCAAAAGGGAACTGCAGGAAGGGTGGTGATAGAAACAAAACTTCATTAATAGAAAGTCATTGCTTCTACACTTTGAGGGAGCCCAATGCTGTTTTTATGTGTCACATCACTCCAGCTGTACTGGAGGGAGATCTTTGAATATCTCCATTCCCGTGAGCTGCGGTGAGCTGTGTGGTCCCACTTGCTGAACTATTAGAGCTCAGCACCTGCAGATCAGGATGGCAAGCACTGGGGTCTGGTGCCTCCATTTGAAGTGTAAGTTGCAGCCAGGATTGCTGCACTACTGAGCCCAGCATTATTATATTTTAGTGCTATTTCATGCAATCAAATCTTTTGCTGGCTAGATTCCTCAATCCATGAGTAGAAACAAATTTATCTGAACATCAAAGGCTAAAAAAATCCCATTAACTGAAATATTTTTAGTTTTTGTGATTTTCTGTCATTTGCAGCTGCAAATAGCTTTATGTTTCCTCTGATATGCCTTCAACAAAAGCATGTTTACATGAACTATAACAGCAGTAGGATCAGAGTTCTGTAATAGTTGGGTTCAATATCTTCAGAGTGAAAGAGACATTGAATCCTATAAATGAGAAAGCAATTTACGCTATTCACTTGCCTCTATTTGCTTGGCAATGATCTACAAGCAACTAATTGACATTAAAGTGTTGGAAATATATGACATTTAGAAATAATAACAACAAGAGAGAAATAAATGTTTGAAATTCGAGATATTCAATTCAGTAAAGTTTAGTACTATGTATGTATGATGGAAGAATATTGTCTCTACAGTGCACTGCAGACTTCTTCACAGGAGCCCAGGGTATGGCTCTGGGCCATAGGAAGAACAGTGTCTTCCACTATTCCCTTGTTTTCGTCGCTCACCGGGCTTGACTCAATGTCTTTCATTGAGTTGCAACTGTGACTGCAATAAGATGGAGCCACTCTTTGGACACCTTGCAACTCTTGGCCTTCTGGACTCCCATTTTCATTTGCTGTGGAAAGGTCTTGTTTTCTTTCTGGGGGAAAACATGGCAGAAAGATATGCCCTCTGCACTCCTGCCTTCCTGCCAAGCGTTTGCTGTTCTTTAATGGGAAGCACCAGGTCAGACTTTTGTCTCAATAGAAAGTCCTGGGGCTAATTTAATAAAATAGGGTGATTCTTCAATCTCCATCCTCTACTGTTTCAGGCTATCTGTTGGTGTACGGAAATATTAGTGAAATTTTTATTTGTAGCCATGAGGGAAAGTTTAGAGGAAAGCTGGGGTTTTGAAACAATCATATGCTTTTACTGGGTTAGAGCCCTAGGCCCAGAATTATATCATGGTTCCAAGCATAAACAAAATTAAAGAGAAATATTTTAGTACTTTTCCTCTATGACAATATTTCTCCCATGCACTCTGAATGTTGTTAAAGAGTTTCTAGCCACTGTATTATAGCAAAAGAGCAAGATCTTGCTTATATTAAAGGATGTAAAATATATTTATGCAGACATTGCCTGATAAATTCTCAATATATTTTGTTGCCACAGTTCTCTCATATTATTTAAACCTTTTAAATGCATTCCTAGGTATGACAATGTGTCATTATGCTTTCGGAGATGTGTGCTTTAACATAGTCTGCAGGGTGACTGCTAAAAAACATTTCCAACAGCAGGCATTCTTGAAAGTGGATTAATAAAGGACAAGAGCCTCAGTGACAACAAATGTGTGACATCTAGCCAGAACACGAGTGCTATGCAGATGTCACTCATTTTTGTAGAAATCTCATTAAATTTGATGCTTGGATGTAATCATTCATGGTGTCAGTCACATGGTTAATGCAGAAAGGCTTTTCTCCCAAGGGCTGTGTTATTGCTCAGGATCTCTGAAACAATTTTTTAGCTGAGAATAGCCAATTGAGGAAAAAACGCCTGGTCTGCTCAAATGCTTATCTGGAAACTACACAGAAAATGACTGGTCATAAATGCACTATAGTGCAGTTGACCTTCATAAAGAAGACATTTGTGATAGGCTCTTATGCAGCTCTAGGAGCACTGGAAACCCAGTGTCAAGGACATTAGTCAGTTATCTCCTTTCAGAGCAATTCCGTAGATTGATACTTCGTTTCAGGACACGCACGACTGCATTTTGGCAAATTTGTTTTATGTATCTTTTTATTGTTGGACTGATCATCCTGAGAGGTTGTTAGATTGCTTGCCATGGTACAATGTTAATATAAGAGTTCTTGAAAAACAATTGCCAATAATAGCTGTAGCCACTCAGTGAGACAGTGCCCTTTCCTGTGAATCCCAAAATATGTGCTGATTTACTCCATTGCTACCTGACCAGGATAATTCTTACTTTTACCAAACAACTAAGAAACCTGATATGTAGCAGTTCATGAACATGATTTTCTTGACCTGAAGATTTTCCTTTTTGAATGACAAGATGCACTGGCTTGTCATCAAGAAAATGAGAGGTCAAGAAAAAGAGTATAAGAGGCAGTAACTACAGAAGAGCAGAAAAGGTGCATAAAAGTAGCATAAATTCCTTTTGCTATTCCCAGCTATGACATACGATGTATTTGTACATGGTGGAGAATGAGAAGATGGAGAGCAATTTTGTTGCATAGTAGATGCTATAGACAATATGGTTTTAGTGGATACATCCATAACTGCAGTCCCTCTATGTGTGGGAACCCAAGTGGTTCCTATAAGGTACATAAGGGCCTAGGGGAGATGGAGAGGTTGTAACCCAGTGAGTACCAGGATGGACAGGAAGGTTAGACTCAAGGTTGGAAGGTAAGAAAGAGAAGAAGTTGATTGACTATTGCAGCCTGAATACTCTTGACTCATTTCAGGGATGAGGGTCAAGAGAAATTCCTGGTGTCATGCCCGAGAAGTTCTTTAGTGTTACCTATGTCATGCTGTGCTCCTTTGCCCTGACAACTTCTCTGCCTTGTACTAACTTAAAAATAGTGAATTTGGATGAGGCAATCTTGAGAGGCTGAGGATTGTTGTGAGCTCAGATTCCAGACTGCAGTCCATAACCTCTGAGCTGTATATTTGTGTAGTGGCAGTTGTAACTTGACACAAAATGTGTGGACAATGCAGGGAACTCGAATTTCACTTAAGGTGTAAAAGCACTAGTAAGCTATGAATTGCATCATGAATGACATTGCTAGAAGGTCCCAAATACAGTAATAGACTGAGTTTTGGAAATGTTTCTTTCCTTGGCATGGCCTGCTGACTACCTTTTGTGCTATAGGGTATCCCTTGCCAGCTGTCCTATTTCTGATCCATGCTGTTTCCTTCACTCTCTGCAGTCATAGTGTGTGCATCAGCACTCCCAGGACTACATGTGCCCCTTTAAGCACTGAGTTAATAAACATCACTTAATCTCATCTATATTTTAGTACTTGTTTCCAGGCACTGTTTTGATTGAAGTTATAGGTATGAACTAAGTTGATGTTTTTAAAAAGCTTCTTAGAACAAAGGATCTTTTTTAAACTCTTGGAAAAAAATATTTTAAAGATATGAATCTCTTTCCCTTTCATACCATTAAAAATATTATAGAAAAAAAGGTCCTGTTACAAGATCAAATTGCTAGAAATATTTTGATCTGGAGTCTATGGACTAAAGGACTGATGCTCCATTACAGTAATATACTATCTTCCAGCGTTGTAAATGTTTTAGTTGATACACTGAAGAGGACCAAAGTAGAGATCTGAGCTCTGGCCCTGATCCTATGTGCTCTTCTGGTGTCAGCCAGCCCCTATCACAATGTCAACCCTGTGAAATTATGATTTTCCAACCAATGCTTTGGCACAGTTAATGGATTATTGTGGACCAGGGCAGATCTTAACAGGCAATTTGTCATGCCCATCCTGAGGGGAGGGGGACTGGGAATGTAACTGTGTGGATAGGAACTCTTTTGTACCCATTGGCCTCAGGGAGCAGTTCTGTCTTGTGGACGCATTCTGTGAGTCCAATTAATGGGGTCTGTGCTCAAGGCATCTTCCTGGCCTTTGTTACAGCTCAAACATAATTTCGAGGACCAGCAAGAATCTGCTGACCTTGTTTACGTTTCATTTAATAATGTTGTGTTTGAAGGCCTTTAAACCCAAGTGCTTGTCTTTAAGTTTTATTGGCAATATCACAACAGAAAGGAGCCGGGTGGTCAGCCTAACCAGTAGTTCCTGCGTTATATTTGCTCCAGGTCACTGGAGTTCAGAGGAAACATTGCTTCTAAAAAAATACAGCATGAAAGTGGATTTGTTGCTTAGATTGGTAGCTTTGCCAGTCTACAAGATTAATAGCTTTAACCTTTTTATTTTATTTGTAGACCACAAAATGTGTACTCTTATATCACAGATTGTAGTCACAAAGACTTTCATCCCTTCACACTCCAGGATTGCTCTCTGCTCCATTTCAAGATCTTGCAGCTTCCAGGTAGTTGTTTGATCTTAATGCTCATTTTACTCACAGTAGGCATGCACAGTGCATTTAGTTAGCTCCTAAGGCACAGTCTTAAAATACATGTTATATATTGTAAAAGGAAGATGATTTTCCACTAAATTTTAAAGAATCTTCCTGTCATTTTTTTTTTTGTAGTAATATTTGTATTGTATTAATTAACTTTGTATATGCTAATAACTTTCCAAGGGTGTAAAATATTGATGCAGAGAATTAAGAGGACTGGACTTTCTTTTCTTTTCTCTAGAAAGACACAATGTCTGTTGACATCCATAACAACATAAAACACAGTTTGAGCAGTAAGAGTGAAAAAGATAATAAAAGTGAACAATGGTGAACAAACTATTATTAAGATACCCAAAAAATAATTGGCATCTAAATCCACTAAAATCCTTAAATGTAGATGAATGAAATAGTTCTGGAAACAAAGTTAAGTGTATTAATGCTTAGAGAGCAGGGGTGTATTTGTAATATAACTGACACCAATAATTTATTTATCTTTCAATTTCTTCTAAAGCATATTTTATAATAGGTATGTATTATATAAAATATTCTTATAAAATTATTTTATAAAATAATAGAATCATAGAATCATTAAGGTATGAAAAGACCTCTAATATCATTGAGTCCAATCATTGACTTGACACCATTATGTTCACCACCAAACCATGTCCTCAAATTCCACATCCATATGGCTTTTGAACACTTCCAGGACTGGTGATTCCTCCTTTTCCCTGGGCAGCCTATTCCAATGCTGTCTTTCGGGCCTTTCCATGCTGCCTTTCTTTCCCTTTCAGGAAAGCAATTTTTCCTTATATCTAATATAAACCTCCCCTGAAACAACCTGAGTCCATTTTCTCTCATCTGGATGCTTGTTACATGGGAAAAGAGATTGACGCCCACCTCACTACAGCCTCCTTTCAGGTAGTTATAAGGAGTGATATGTCTATATATATAACTATATAAAAATATAAATTATTAAAAGGACTAGATGTGCTGAAATGATTTTTAACATGATCTCTGATGAATAAAGGATACATGCATAAATAATTTCCCTCCATTTTATTTATTTGAAATATTTTTTTGTTATGGAAGATGGCACATTTTGTTAGTTAACTTTTCAAATTCAAAACTTGAGCAAACTTGCCTGGCTACTGCATTGCTGTAGTTCCCTTGCAAAGACCTAATGGTCATCTTCTTTGCTACACTCTCTCAGACTAAGTTACCTTGTAGTGTAAACCTTTGATACCTTTCTTTACATTGTATACATTGCAGAAAGTTAAACACTGAATAAGTAATTTTGGGACTGGTACTCTTTGCTCCTTTGCAAGTAGGTGGAGAAATCTTAAAGAAAGATAGTTTGGAGATGACCTAGCTCCACAGACTGTTGTAAAGCAGTGTGTAATGCAGCATCCAACATCTGTCTGAGTAACTTGAAACCAATGCTACTTACAAACAAGACTAATAAGAGGTGATAGAATTAATTTGACAATTTAATGTTACCAAAACAAGTAATTTATTATGATAAAAAGCTTTCATTTATTAAAGAAATGTTAAAATACTGGAAACTTGGTACCATTGATTAGGCACTGCAGCTTTCACAGATATAAAAAAATCCTTTAACTTCACAACCTTGTGTTCCTAACTCAGTCATGATGCTTCTAAAAAGAAATGTGATGCATGAAAGGGATAACTGTGAAAAGTAACTACATTGGTGCTTGTGATATCATTATCACCTCCAACAATATGGAGGTTAATATAGCAAAAATCACTCACTCTGTTCTACATGTTTGAAGAACTGTCCCCATCCAGATGAGATGAGTATCATGACAAGTTTTGCATTGATCCTCTAATCTGAAAGAAACTCCTTGGTGTTCTTGGAAACTGCTGCTAAATCAGGACTACTACTCACATCAGTGAATGTGAAAGAGGTCTCTACTCTTAACTGACTATTGGCATGATGGCCTTTGTGAAAGCATGTTAGACTGCTGCGTGGTGTTCTCAACTTCCCCTATTTTTCTTTGCTGAACTACAGATGCTTTTCTCCAGCCAACCCTCGAAACTTGCAGAAGAAAGAGCAAGGAGTATGCAATAACTGACTTTGGCAGGAGATTTTTTCTCAATTTTTTCTTTATTGTAGCCTGTGACAAAGCAGGGCTTCAAATGAGTTCATTAGAAATTGTGTGTTTTAAGAGCAAAGGGATGCTTTTTGCCAAAAGTAGCCTTTACCTATGTCTTCTGCTGGTGTTCAAAAACTCCAAGACTATGAGTAATAGATTTTGCACCAATGAGACAAACTGAAAAATACTGTTGACCTTTTTAAGTGTAGTTAATTGCATCAATGCAAGGTAATAAGGGTCAGCCTCTTCATGGTGTCAACCTTTCCATGATATAAGTATTTGATGTTCTAAATGTCTTTACAGTGAAACATGGAGGAAACACAGGATCATGAAGATATCCATTGTAATGAAAATATGAAAGTACAGATAGCCTCAGATTTCAACAGGTGAGGAAATAAAAATGAAATAAGCCATTTTTTGGAAGATATGCTTTAAAAAACAAATTAATTCACCAAGCAGGTACTGTCTCGAGGAAAGATGACACATTGCTGGCTCCAAGATCACCTGAGACATCTGTGAGAGGCAAGTCTCCTGGCTGGTACTGCGGTGTTTGGTAACCATGTTTGTGATCATATCATTAGTGTCAGAACACGACATGCATATTTATCCTGTGTTAGAGCCTTCTGCTTTGGTAATCACTTTTTTGTGAAAAATCAGTACAGAGACAGCTCAACCACTGGTGTGCCAATGATAGATGGAAAACCAACCCAGCTGTAACATTCTGCTAATATACTTGTCTGCTACTATTCACTGCAAGTTGAAGATCTGGGTGGATAATCAAGGGCTGGTAGCCAGACAAAACAAAGCACATGACATGAGAAACCTATTCTTGGATTGATGTCAAGGACAGGGTTTACATTCATAAAAATCATAAATCACTTCTGCTTCTTAAATAGCTTTTGACTTCATGTTCCGAGGAAAACATTTGTTGATTGTGTAGCAAATATCTATATTCTCCTGTAAACATTCTTGTTTTCATTGCAAACAGGTATTCTGCACATATTTTCCTTGGGTGAGCAAACAACAAAAGACATAAATGAAGTGAAATCAGGCAATTACTTGGGTGTCAGGAATGTAAGTCCATAGCTGTGATTTTTGTTGTATTCATTCATTTCCACTAAAACTATTTCTTTGATCATCAGACATACATGATTCCTGTTATGGGCTTGCACTGAAGTAGCACATTTGTGCAGACCTGGTGCCAGAGTAGTTACCAGACTCTGTGTTCTCTTCTGGGTGTCCTTGAGGTGTATCAGCCTATATACACCTTCTTCTGCCTTTATGGGCTCTGATGATTGTCTTCCAGAAAAGTAGTGCAGTGGCATTCAAGGTTTTAACACTATCTGCATCATTGCCCTGATGGAGGGCAAATCTGGTGCAGAGGGTGCGTGCCTTTTATTTAACTTTTTCCAATACACAGTTCAGCGTGTTGGCTGAAGCTGTTGACACAGGTTCCCCTGAGGTAATCTCTGTTCAATTTTAGAGCAGGACTAAACTCAACGACAGAAGCAAATACTTGGGTTGCTGGAGATGCCCTAAATTGTGCCCTACACATCCAGGTGCTCATTTGCTCGTCACCTGATTTCTGTGTTCCTGGCTCCTCTGCCTCAGAAAGAGGCTGGAAGACACCCTGATCCCACCTAAAAACTACCTGCAGGTATAGCATGCTCTTAAGAAGAAACTGTGTTTTTGAGTCTGGGTTTGAGACAGATAAAAAGAGATATCCTACCTCGTAGATGTCCATTGCAGTTGCTGAGCTAAGTTGTAAGTGATTTGCATTGTCTCTTCTGCCTTAAATCAATTCTGGCCTTTGATCTGAATCCTCTCTCTCATCCTCCCCATATTCAGAGAGTAAAGGACCTCTCTGGGGACCTCCAAAGAATCAATGTGCATATCTAGAGGAGATCATGGATCTCAGATGGATAAATAAAAGATCATGACTTATTTTTTTGGGTACCTAATAATAAAAACAACTTGTGATGTTGAATTGCAAAGAATTTTGTAGAGCTATATTTTGGAGAGGAAATGCTTTTGCAAGTTAGGAAATAGCCTTCCTGAATATAAACAAATGATGTCAGGTATGTCAGGACAGCTCACCTTTGCAAGTCACTGTTGACTAGCGTGAGACCACCAGAACACTTCTCATTCACGACCCACTCCAAGATTAAAATGCAAGACATTTAAGCTGGAGAGCTAATGTATTACCTGACAGGCTCAGCTGCTGTCAGAACATCTCTTCTTAATGAAATCCATAATTCAAGTTATTGGTAGCATTAGAAAAAAGAAATTGCTAGAGAACACTAAAAAAGTTTTTCTTACTTTGATATACATAGTTTAATAACATTTTCAAAGCACTTAGAGAAGTATTTATGTTTGAGTAGTAAGTGCTGATGGGACTTGAATCCTGATTTTGTCCAAGCATGATCTAGAATATCTTCTCATATATACTTATGAAATGTTCCTGAAAGAGATTTCCTAGGTTAAAATAATTATTGAAATAATATTAGACATGTATTTCACTGCAACTTACTTAAATTCACAACCTGTGGGGTAATGAATTTGAAAATTTAAATTTTGGTTTAAAAAATTTGTAACATCGTAGAGAGTTGCAGAATAGAAACTTGGTACTGTCTTAACTTTGTTTTTCACACTTATACACATGTGCACACACACACACATATAGGTACATATGTAGTAAATTCAGAAATCTTCTTGCACCATTAATTGCCTTCTTATAAGTAATAAGACTCAAAGGAATGGAGATTTATGTGGCACTATTCATTCTCTGTTCTCCATATAGTCTTTCATGGGTGGTATTTTTGTAATTTAACTTCCGTTGTATAATGCAGAACCAAGAAGAACAAGGGCAAAAATAATGACCCATTTAGTTCTCTGGCATGTATTCAAGGCAACTTCCAATAGAGTAAATATCAAGAATAGTTTCAAAAAAGATAAATATGATTTAAGGATACTCCATGCTTTCCCCACAATAAATGATACTGAGATATTGCACTTGCTTAAAAATATGGTGTTGAATGTCTCTCTGTTAAAGACCACAATGATAGTTACGAGCAACAGAAGTCTGAAAAGAGTTTGTTTCTCCTTCCTCTATCTGAGGAGACTGCAACAAGTCACTTCTAATTAAGTTCTGCAAAACAGTCCTTGGATTAAAAATAATGAAGCAGTTGAATGCATAATTAGGTATAAATTTAGTCAATTTGCTAATAGCAGTAATTCTGATATTCACAAATATCTAAAGGAGGGAAAATGAGATTATTTTAATTTATTCTGTATGTCCAATTTATTTCCTGTAGAAATGTTGTAAGCAGAACAATTTTTCAAGAAAGAATTACAATGATATATTAAAAATACCAGATGAACCTCACAATATAAGTAATGATTGAAATGCTGTTATAGGCTGGTATGATATTATCAGTATTCAACACTGGTATTTTCTGCAGGAGGAAAAGGAGAGAGAGTAAGGTCAGAACAAGGATGTGCTGTAAGTTTGCATATCAGTATGTGTAAGAGTTCATAACAAAGCTTCTGCTAATTCAGTTTGGCCACAGGCTGTAACATTTAAAGCAAAAGGATGTTTTGTAATATGCACAAAATGAAATTTTAACTAGAAACTATACTGAATATAAAGAATAATACAGCTTTGGATTACAGACTTGACTGCATAGTGGGAATGGGTTTTCTTCATAGATGATGACTTCATTTGTCAGGTGGAATTCTTCAGAGTTTACAGAAATATTTATTGAAACATCTGTTTCTGCTGCTATCTTCTCCTAAGCAATGTCCTGTATCACTAAGCAATGTCCTGTATCACCAAAAGCTAAAACTAAAGAATTTTGAAAGGTGCTGCAGTTTGGGATCATCAGTGTTAAATTACACACCACTGAGTGCATCTATAGGCTGAGATAGGGGGAGAAAAAGGAATTAGAGATACTGAAATGAAAACGAAGTTCCTGTAAAAGTATAAGGAGAGATAGATTAGATTCTCATAAATATTTTGGATTTTTGAACTGTTGAAGCCTATAAGGACTAGTCATTACTAACTCTACACTGAATGTACTTTAAACATTTTCTGCAATACAAAACAAAACCATCCTACATTTCTTGGTGAAAGCAATACTGACACTGTAGGACCTTATTGCCCTCATTTGTATAGATTTTACAGATATCTTAAGGAAATTAACGACTTCAGCAAGGGAACCATATCCTATAATTTCATGAAAACCAAATTTTATATCAGGACAAAAGCTGTTACACAGTACAAATCATTTTGTGAAAGTGATGCAAACATGGAAACAAGAAAAGGAGAAAATTGTAAGCAAAGTACATTTGAATTTAAATTCCATTACAAAGCAGTTATAGTTTTTATTTCAACAGTATGGTGACATGCTAATGAGATACACATAAATACATTCTGATACTACTTACAGTGCTTTTTTTTCTTTAATCTCAAACCCCTTTTATTTTGTAGAGCAAATTCAATAAACTAATTTATATAACCAGTATTCTTAAAAAATATTTTTGTGATCAGTCTATCCTAGATAATGACTAAGAGATTTTTGTCCTTACGAAGTTCAATGGCATTAAAGTTGAGATTGCCTTGCCTATCCATACAGCCTCCAGCTCCTGTCTGAGACAGACCAAAGGTGACACATAAGGTCTTACATAACCCACAAGGATGAATCAGATTTCATAAGGCAGCTAAAATGATATTAAATATCTGTGATGAGTCAACTGAATACCACCATCCCAATAGTGTCATAGCTCATAGAAATCTGACAGTCTTCAAAGTGTCTTTGTGGAAATATTTAACAATTACTTTCATCAAAATATGAAGAGCCCTGCAGTCAGCCAGAAACATTCTTTATCATTTAAGGCATATATTTGTCCTAAAAGTGATGGATAGGAACACATCAAGTCTAAAAATGTTGTGGAATGTGATAGAATAAGTATTTTTGAAAGATTATAATATCCAGATAGTTCTGATTATTCTTTTATCTGGAGATTTTAAAATGTTAATAAAATATCTACCTTGATTTATTCTTTCAAAAAATGTATAATCCACTGTAAGGCTACCCTGCTGTGCTACCTAGCAGGCATCCATCTCTCTTGACATTGCAGGACCCACCAGTTGTAATGCCAGTAAGTGGATGCAAGTCCTCATATCCCATCAGGCACTGAGCACACACACACACACAAATGGTCCAGAATGCAGAAATACTCTGCTTAATGGAATGCACATATGTGTTAGTGCCCTTCTTTATTTTAAACTAGTTGATATTCTTGATATGATCTATGATCCTGCAGGAAAAGGACTCTGTTCCTGTGCATAATCAGGAATGTTAAATGACAGGTAAAGCAATTTGACAGATTACAGGACTGGGTCTAAAGATGCAGTCAGCAGTTGGTGGTCACAACTCCATGTGTGAAAAAACCCAAATTCTTGTCATATTATGGGGGTTTTTTTCATTGTTCACATCCGTAATTTTACCAAAGTTTGTATGGTCCCTCCTTTTAGAAAATAAATTAATATTTGTTAACTGCTAAACCTGAAAGAATGGCTTGACCATAAGATGAAATGTAAAAGCATCACACAAAAAAGCACAGAACTCATTATACCTACCTTCCACAGGTCTGTGAATGCTAATTGTCTGCATTTTAGTTAATCTGTAATACCTTCTGTGCTTCTACCTCTCTTAAAACCATGTTCATTAACCAACTGTCTTTTGTTTCTCTTTGCAATGTCAGCAGGTCAGTATATGGTGAAACTATTTTCAAAGACAGTAGGTTAATCACAAATGGTTTCAATAGTATAAAATTCCAGGACTAAGCAGAGGCATCCCTGAAACCCATATATTTAAATTCCCTGGTACAACTGTGTCTGGTGATTGTGTTTTCAGGGGGGCACCACAAGCATACTTACCCCTAACAAGCAGCTCCGTCTCATCTGACACGGTATCCGCTGCAGTCTGGACCCTGCAACCGTATCTCCCAGCGTGCATCAAGAGGATGTTCCTGATCATTAAATCTGCAGAGGACGCTTGCTGAAACAGGGATGAAGTGCTAGTTTAAAACTCAGTGAATCTGTGTTCAAGGTAGTTCACAAGGGTGTTTTTGTAAGGTTTGAGCAACTCTTGAATGCAGCTTTCATCTTGCAAAATGTATGTGCCCTAATACCCTCTTGTGAGGATTATCAGAACACTGCATTTATACAATTATTAATAGGGATTAAAGAAGAGGATTTCAGGTTTCTAATAACTTTGACTTTGCTTAAAGCACTTTGTGCATATTTACACATTCAAAGAGAATTATTCCAAACTAACACAAAGAAATTCATTAAGGAGATAAACAGAAATATTTTGGATGCCATCCTTGGTATTGAAAAAGTCCTCTTAGAATTTCAGAACTTTCTTCCTCTTACTCTTCCCTACAATACAGTTACATTATGTCTCACTACTGTGATGAAATTAAGATAATTTTAAAGATAATATTGATTGATTTTTATTAACATAGAGGAAGTTAATGTTAAATGTGATTGAGAAAATACAAACAGATTCTCATCCTTCCTGTTGAAATCTGTATGTATTTCAATCTGAAACATGCAAAATGTATATAAAGAGAGAACCAGTTCAAATTTTTATTTTTTAGAATTTTATCAAACAGTGATTACAATGCCCCAAAATTATGAGCATAAAGGAGAAAATTTGAAAGTACAATAGATTTCTGGAGAATAAATGGCTTTGCTAAGAATCTCTACATTATTTCATAAATTCAAGCAATAATATGATATTTTGAATGTACAAAATCATTGTTATATCCAAACTTACTGGAGACAATAAGTGTTTCTCCATCAGATATAGGGAACCCAAGTCCATATATATTGTTGATTTAATATAGTCACTGCTCAGGGAAACAGCACTCACACTGACCACATAGTATAGTAATGGCAGTTTACTTCCTCAATTACATGTCCTAAAAATGCTTAAAAGTTTTTGATTTAATATAAGCACGAACAATTTTGGTAAATTGCCAGAAGTACTTTTGTTCTTTTCAAAGCATTTTTTTTTCTCTTAATAGTCAAAAGGAAATGTTTTTAGTGTATTAGCCAAGGATAGAAAAAATGTCTTGCAAATATTTCTAAATTATCTTACCACTGTTAATTTGTACAATACATGAACCTTAATTAATTTGTACAATACCTGAATATTTATATGCAACTTCTCGGTGTTTCACTTTAAGAAACATTTATTGAGTGTAGGCATTTCCTTTTTCGGATTTTGTTTTCCTTGCTAACCAAGCAGAGATTGATGGTCTTTCCTTGAATTATATGTTTTTGTCCCATGCAATGGTTCTAATTTGAGTAATTTTGATCCTGAGTGAGTAGAATTGTACCCTGCATTCAAAATAGAGTCTTACTAGGAATGTTAATGTTGATACTTCTCTAGCTGTGCTGGAAATTTGTCACTGACCTAGTTTCATATTTGCTTTTTTTTTTGGCACATACTTATTCTGTGCTCATGTAGATACACTCAAATCTTTATCCTTCTCAATCATTTGCAAGTTAGGAGCTCCCAATTTATAACCAGTCATTCATGTGTGGATGACCTTGTGGTTTGTAGGATTACATTTCTTGTCTGTTCCCATCAGTTAATTTCATCATCTGCTGTATTGGTAAGACGTCCAATTTTCTACCATACAATTGTCATTTGCATACTTTTATCTCTGGTGCCAAGGTCATTAATGAAAAAGGAAATAGGATTCATTTCAAGATCCAATCTTCTATAATTTAGTTTTTTCTTTTTAGGTAGCAGAATTCCTTTTCAGTATATTTTGGCATAACTTCTTCAGCCATTCTTCTCTTCATTTGCATTTTTGGAACTAAAATTGCCATAATATTCCATGTAGCACTAAGGCAAAATCTTTACTTGAAGGATATTCACATGCAAAGAAGGAAAAGAGAGGTGGGACATCAAGGCTGCCTCTGAGACCAGAGTGAACATTGGCATGATCTATAGCTTAATAACCCTGTAGATCTAAGAGCATGATTACCATGGGAGTGTTTTGCCTTCTGAAGTGGCCTAGATAATGATGTTGCTGGAGGGAAGGTACTTAGACCAGTCAGACCATAACGCAATTCCTATATTCTTGCTCTGGCATATCAGAAATCACAGCAGTGGAAAAGAATATCTGAGTTATCTACAGATCAAAATGCAAAAGAAGAGAATACACTCCTACCAGTAGTCAAATTCAGGATATAATTTTTTTAAGTCATCTAACACAGCAGCATTTCCTAGCTATTCAAACATGGGTTGCTCTAGATGATTAGTGATCTTTGTACAAAGCCTTAGTTATTAGGATAAGACCAGAATCAGTCCATGTTTGTCCTCTCTTGAGGGTAACTTACATTTAATGTCTGTTTTGTTTTTAAGTGGGAGGAATAGCATAATGGATAGCAATTGTCTGATTTCATTGCTCAGGAGCTGTTAAAATACTTGCCTGTCACTCTAACTTCAGGTTCAGAGAGTTCGTGACAGTGCTGATCCTAATATTCTTATCAGGAAAAATATATGTATTTTGTCTGCATACCTGTGTAACTGGGCAGACAAGCAGCAATTGAAAGAATCATTGCTGTAAGTGGAGAGCAGTGCAGTACAACAGATCTCCATGAAACACTTTTATTGCAGCATAACAGGATGTGCAGCCAGCATTGCTGAGGATGTGTGAGTGGAAAGATATTAAACTCACTTTGCTTAATACAGATAGATGTATGCTCAGACATTAGATTCTTGATCATGGGAAATAATGAGACATTTTAGCTTACATTTAGATAAGTAGGAGCTATGTTTGACCAGGACCCCTAAAAAAATACCGCATTACTGCTGTTCAGTAGCATTTATAAAGTGGTCTTTATTAGTTTTACAGACTCTTCCAAGTCATGGAAGACAGATTATTTTGCTGAGTAATTTATCCTGTAGTGGCAGGTTATAGGCAAGAGTTGCAGGGTCTGAAGGAGGTTAAACCAATGTGCTGGCCATCTACATCTTGAGAAAATCTCTACACCTTGTCATTGCAGTGGTGCTTAAACTTCAGTGATTAAATTCAGTTTAAAAAAATCTGCTAAGTGGGAATGCAACTGAGACTCCATTAAGAAAAGTATCTAAGGTCTACTTTTAGTCTTCTCTCACTGGAAAAAGATGTGATGCTTCAGCAAAAGTAGAGACATACCCTCCCCTTTGAGAAGACAAAAACTGCGTGACATGGATGTAAACAGTGTAGGAAGATCAACAACCAATGATTTTCAGGAGAGTTAAGTGTAACCTTCAAGGCCAGCATCAGCTATGGACCTACTGTAACACTGAACATACTGCTGGTCTTCATTAAGCAGCAAATAAATAATAATACAGATATCAATGCTATCTGTCATGATTAGTGTTTCTCTCTAAGACAACAAATTATCGTATCATTCATATTATGCCCCCCAAACACACCATTCATGTGGTTCTGGGCAGCTTCAGTGCTGAATGTTGTGTCAATCTATGGCTCTTTCTGCTCCAGTGTGGCCTGTTATCTGAAGTCATAGTTATGTCTGCAATATATCTAACTAGCTTTACCTGTAAGGTATTGCTTGAAAGAATTTTTTGCAAAAATTGGTGCCACGTATACATTAACATTTGCTTTTGATGTGGAGATACTTCCCCAAACTCAAAAAGTCTGCAAGGAACATATATATACCTTGCTCAATAAGAATAACCTCATTGGATTTGTCTTTTGCACCCATTGCCCTAATGCTGGGGATTCACTGAGGAAAAAAAAAGTCACCTTTCAGACAATTTACTGTTGGGGAATTAATACTTCTTCAGTCATTGCACATTCCCACAGAGAGGAAGTTGTATGTGGATTTTTTCCTTTCTATTTCATAAATCTTAAGAGTTTGTGAGTGGCTTTGCAATAAAGTAACTTTTACATACAGTTCTTTGAACGAAGAGAATTAAACTTGTTCTTCCCGTGAGAGTGAATTCATTGTCCTGAGCCAGTTGCTAGGAAACCTCTCTGTTAATCTGTCCATTCATTTGCTGAGTTTTCATCTCTAAACCAGGGTGGTCCATTCAGTATACAACCTTTTCTTCCAAAGGCTTTGCACACAAACCATCTCTAATCTACCTTCATTTGAAGTGGAGCTCACAGTTACATGTTAGAGCACCTAACATCTAGTAAGTCTCTTTTTCCCTTCTCGCTACTTCTTCCATGGAAGAATTACACTTTGGGTTGATTATTACAGTTTATCACATATGTGCAAACTACAGAATCATATGTAGAATATATATATGAATTATCAATCTCTTGTCATTGTATCAATCCCAACTTTCTTTTAATTTGCTCATTTTACTGCTCGTTTTCCACATTGATTGCGGAAAATCATTCCTCCCTTCCACACTCCAGTTCTTTGAATTTATCTTGTAAAGAGGGACAAAAAGCCAAGGAAGTTCATAATGCTGCGTAGTCAGCAGAGATGACATGGTGACCTGCAACACTGAGCTTCTGCACTGTAAAGGCTTGAGGGCAAGAAAACCTACCTATTATTGTGCAGAGGATTCAGGTTAGGAACTCAACCTGGATAACATACTGTTTCTTTGCTTGGAAAGAATATGCCTAAAAAGAGTAGTGAGACTATTACAAATTATCATGATTCAAAAAAAGCTTAAATCAATGGGAAAAAAAGAGTGGGCAAACACTGATTGCCATTGCAGGAAAATGTTTATGATGAAAGTCTGGGGGTGTTTGAGGAATTTCTTTACTATGACTACAGGGGTTTATCAAGGCTTGCTGGTTGTCATTTAAATCTCTTGGCAGTGAGAGGTAAAGATGCTTTCCTACAAAGTGGTTTCTATATAGGAGAATGCTTGGGAGTTACAAAAAGACTGAAAAAGTTATATTCTGTATAAACTGAGAGCAGTAAAACAATGCTGTGGAAGTAAACAGGACTGGGCGAGCGCTGGTGGCTGAGTGGATGTCAGAGAGTGATGGGGTGTTGGAAGCGGATAGGGAGGATTTGTGTGGAGAGAGCAGAATTGAGTGGGCAATTTCTCCTGCATTTTTGAGGGTTTTACCTTGATATGACCAGGCACAGACAGTAAAGAAACTGCGCAATCAACATGGCTTCAGGCTCTGAAGCCAAGACAAAGGAGGATCTGTGCCAAGATTAAGGTGGAGTCCTAAAAGGTAAACGTATGTTCTCACCTTGTATGAGCATCTGCCATAATCCAATTAGAAGTGGTCAATAGGGTATGTGTACATTGTGAACACTTTCATGTAGCCAATAATGTAGAAGAAGAAATCACGTGCCGGGGTGTAGTAACGGTATTTAAAGGGCATCTTGGTAAATAAAGACGGACATTTTGCGGATCACATTGGTTGCGTGCGTTTGTCTCGAGCCCCTCTGCTGACAGATTTGAGTCAGCTTGAAATGCTGCAAGTGCATCTCAAGTGCAGCTTGAATTTCTGCAAATGAGTTTGATTAATTTTATCAAGGGAAGGTAGAAAAAGAGATGAAGATAAATGAGTATCAGATGTCAGGTAGTATGTCATGTACTGGGGTGGTTTTGTGAAATCTAGGGATTAAATAAAACACAGAAAAAGCATTGAGAGTGGGAAGGAATGAGAAAAGAGATGGCTTATGAAATTGCAAGCTTCAGGGCAGAGAGGCCCACTACACTCATGCTGCTAAATCCATGTTCTGTATCTGAGATGTTATTACCAGGAGAAAAAAGGAAGAAAAGACCTAATAGTATGTGCTACCTGAGCTTCTATTCAAAGATGGAGAAAGAGGGGAAAAAGAGAGCATCGTGGTACATATATGCTCAGACTGGAAGGGTGGTGATAGTGATGAAGAAAATTACATCAATGAAAGCAAAACCCATATGGGACAAGTGTGCCATTTTGACAAGACATCAAAACACGGAGCACAAAAACAGACACATGATTGGGATTTCATTAATCTGCTGCATAAAGAGTGTTGTGTCAGCCTTGCATGGTCAGATATTTATTAGCAGGGTCTATAGATGGTGGCACACACCAGCTCTAGCAAAGAAAGCCAACTAGGTGAGAAATAAAAAAAAAACATTGAGGAGAGAGAGAAAAGGAAAATCGAAGACTCTTCCTGGTGTCCAGCCAGAAGGAGTATTCTCATCTTAAGGCTCCCTCCAGTGCAGTAGGTGTCAAAGAGGAAGATGATGGTGATTACTTTTTTCCTTTTTTTCCACTAGTGTTGAAATCTTTTCTTTGGGACCTGCTTAAACTTTCTATTTGTTAATATTAATTAGAATATGCTAAATAAGAGCAGTTGTTGCACAGTGATTGATTGTTAAGCTTTTGCGTTCATATATTTTTGGACAATATTTATGAAGTATTTATATGACCATTATATAATTCGCTGCATGCTGTGGCTTGTTTTACAAAACAAAAGACAAAGAAAGGGGACAAGAAGTATGGGTGAGTTTCAGGACAGTGGGACCTTCTTCCCATGATACTTCTCTGTAACAGCATGATTGGGGTTTGAAGGTGCAAAGCCTCAAGAACAAAACCAGGGGATTAGCAGTGTAAGGACTGCAAGGGAGAAATACTACCAGGAAAGCTCCAGAAAGCACTGCCACAGAAGCTGGAGAGAAAAGCTGCAGAGCTGCAGGTGTAAAACAGGCAGCAGAACTGTAAATGGAAGGCTGTAGCACTAAGAAGGCTGATATTGATCAGTTGTTCAAACAATCCGTTGTGCTGTTATAGCCCAGGATAACACTGTATCAAGCAGTTAAATGATCCATCAGCTGCAAGTAAATGGGGGAAAGAATGGACTGTCATGATATATCTGTTATTTCTGTCAAGATTTTTTGTATCAGAACATTTCTTGTAAACAAGGAAAGGTACAAATACCCTAAAAGAACTAACCAGTGTAAAAATTATCTGACTGTATTTCATTACTTCTTTATTATAATAATTTTTAATAGAAATTGGTATTAAGGAATGTTAAGAGGCTCCCACTTTCCAAAATGATTGGTTATCTCCCTTCTACAAAATAAAATTAAATAGAGGAGATTGTAGAAATTTTAAGCTTGAAAAAGACCTCTGAGATCACCAAATCCAACCATTAACTCAGTACCTCTGTGTTCACCATTACACTATATCCCCAGCTATAACATCATCCACAATCCTTTTGAACACTTTCAGGATTGGTGATTCCACCACTTCCTCGGGCAGCCTGTTCCAACATCTGACCACTCCTTCAGTGAAGAATTTTTTCCTAATATCTAATTTAAATATCCCCTGGTATAACCTGGTAATTTCTGCTCATCCTGTCACTTATTTGCTGGGAGAAGGCACCAATCCCCACCTCGCTACAACCCCTTTCAGGTAGCTCTAGAGGGCAATATGTCCCCCCTCAGTGGATCTTACTTATCATCACTCTCCCTTACTCTCTATTCATAGCCAAAGCCACAAGCATTTGCCTGCATCAGTTTACATACTTGTTCAGTTCTAGGAAATATTTGGAGTGTCTCTTTCTAATTCAGCATGATATAAATTCAATCAGTTCACTCATTATATCATGAAAGCAACACATGGTGCAGTATTATACTGTGTCTGGTTGTTGGTTTGTAGTTACGAGTCATAAAACACAAATTTCAGGAATCCTTATGCCATTTTGTACCCTCCCGAATTTAAAAGAAATTGGTATTATCAAAAGACAAGTTTGGTTTTTTTTATTTTTAAACTGCTTCTGGTCACTCAAATATATAATTGCTGTAGTGTGACAAAGGGGCAAAATCTGGTAATGAGCATAGGGCTGAAATGTCTGGAGATTTGAGCAGACAGTAATGTCTGTGTTCAAACTCTTTCATCAGCAGAAATGGATTGTGACAAACAGTGAAACAAATTGATAGCAATGAGGTTGATATTGTAGCTTTAACCTGAACTGAAATTCTCCGTGCATAGAGCATGTATCTTCTACAAGACTTCTGACAACTATTGCTGTTTTTCTCATGTGGGGAGGAAGGAGGTTATTAAATAAAGCCCCTATTTAATTAGCCTTGTTTAGATTTACGTTGGATAAAGAGGAAAGACATTGTTATTAACAGCCTGCTGTTATAATTGATTCCATGTAGTGTAGAACTTAACCACTGCCTTGTTAGAAAATGCTTAGGTAATTTTAATCCTAACTTCTAAAATATGCTTAAAGTACTACAACAAACGAAGAAGTGACTTGAAAATATTAGGAGAGGTGCAAATTTATGTACTTTCAAAGGTTCTAGGTAATAAGATTGAAGTCTCCAGTGTTAGATGGTACTTAAATGCATTGTCCAATCTTTATCTGGCCTTCTTTAAGTGAAGCAGTAGATCTCAATTCACTTCCATGTGAACAAATGACCACTCTAAAATATAACATGACAAGTTGTACTTATTGTTTCCCATCGTGGCAGTTTAAGTTAAGATCAAAGACCAAGGAGATTTTGAGACTAAATCACTTTCCTGAGTCTGAAAAGTACTTATGTGGGTGAAGGTGAGGGACACAAGCAATGCTACTGTTTGCCAGGCTGCAGATAACCACAGTAAATCATTTTGCTTGGCTGCCATAAAAAGAATATTGTCTTTCAAACGCAGAGTTGGAACAACAATAGTTGGATGAAAATCTACTGACAAAATCAGATGTTTTTAGATAGAAAAAGGATACCTCCATGAGAAAATTAAGGTCAGTGGAGATCTCAGAAAAGAAAATTTTGAATAGAATTTTGAACATGACTTCTAGATTTGGCACAATGGACAGAAAATGAAAGTTATCCTGTAAAAACAGACAGGTCCATATTTTCTGTGTTCATGGGCTCACTCTGCTGCTAGAAGGAAATTTTGGAAGTTCAGATTTCCATGCAAAATTGTTTCTATTAATTGCACAGATTATCCGTCACAGAACCTAAAATGTTGTTGAGTCTGTTGTTGGAAAAAGTAAGACTTTACGGATGCCAAAGGATTCTAGGTTTATATAATCCTCTGCATTAGTGTTCTTCTACCAAATGCTCTGTGGAGTTATGCATACACAACATTTGGGATGATTTCCTTTCCTAGATTGCAGTCTGAGCTGTCAGTCCAGTCAAATTCAGTTGATCCCTTAACATTCCCTTCATGCACAGCTTTGTTCAACTTGAGATCCTTACCACACTTATCTTTTTGCCAGGCAAGTCCTTGAAGTACCTAAATTGCTATAGGTACTAAATCCTTGGTAGCTCAGCAAATAACAGCAAAAAGCCTTCTATTTGTATAAAATTACTTCTCAGTATGAAAAATGATAACATTTATCTTTTGGTACAAAACTACAGATATAATTTAAAAACGAGTAAAGCGATATGGATTTTTTAAGAGAAGCTTTTCCTTTTAATTGTAATTGCTAGTGAGCATGCAATTTTAGTGAGTGAAAATTTATCTACAGCCCAAATAAATGTTACTTTGGTGATAGCTTTTATAACACTGCATTAAGCACTGGGATGCTCATCATACTTAACACCTGGGTCTGCCACAGTAAAAGTATGAGTAATGCAACCAGTGATGAGAGATTTACAGTGGTTTTGTTATTAACAGGAACCTATTCAAATAATGTTCAATTTGTCAGGCTTTAGAACGAATAAACAAAACCCAAGCAAACCTGAACGTATTTTTACCTGACAAAGTATCAGCGTGTGCAGAAAAAATGGATGTATGACTTCATACACACAAAAGATATTATTTTTCTTAAACATACTCCATTAAAAAGCATTTTGTTCAGGATCAGCTCACGCAATTTAAAAAACAGTTTTCCTTCCTATACATTTAGTGTTACATTTTGATGGTTGTATTCCTCAAATGAAGATAACTGTGCTTATAACCTTCACACTGATATACATCACTAATGTTGTTCAATTAAAAGCCTTATTGAAGTAAACACAAATTTTAAAAAACAAATCCACCAAGAGTACAGTATGCCTTCCATAGAGGCAAGAAGAAGAATAAATTGACTGCAGCTGACAAGACTTTTCATGCAGTTAACTTTGCTACATTGTACTCAAATTACATACATTAAGTTTTAAAATTTCCTGTCCTTTCCTTTGTGAACTTCATTTTCCCTGTTAAAATAGCATGGACATTTAATTTACATTTCATTAGTGAAAAGAGTGAGTTAAATGACTGTAGATTTATTTCCAAACTTGTTCACATTAAAGATTTCTTTCTAGTAAGAAAAGTTCCAACCATTTTACAAGAGACAGGTTTGAGTTACTTTATCATACTGTTTGATTATATGAAACTCTTTTTGAATCAAGTGGTAATATTTGAACTTGGTATGCCTATTTTTTCCATATGATTTTTATTGACTTAAATAATGGTTGCACAGTTAGAACATACCTCATACAGGGTAGTTGATAAATAAAATATAGTCCTTACTATTCAGATATTAAAATACACACTAGGCAAGTAAAGTGTTGGGAGGTAAGAGTATTTCAACAGCCATGTTACCTGTGAGAAAGACATCAATGTTTATAGCAGCATCCTTTCCATATTAAAGTCAGCAGAAGGATGTAAGTAGAATTTGATGAAAACTCCTTTCGATTCCCTCATAAATGTTATCAGATACCTCAATAATAATAGGATATATAACTTTAATATCTTCTTGATAAGAATTATATGGAGTAATTCTGGTGACCTCCATTTTGCACCTCTTCTTGCTAACATTTCTTTCCAGTGTTACTGAAACAAGTAATCTTTCAATTTGGCCAGAATTTGCTAAATGGGGCACATATAAAAGCATGCAAATTTCTATCAGTTCACAGCACACAGATGACAAGTGCATGGTCACTTACTGCCTTGATGCTTTCAAAGTGTCCACCTTCCTTTTCAAAGTCAATTGGCTGCCCATTGAGAGTCCAATAGAAAGTAACATCAAGTGTGCTGTCATGAAGGGCTTTGCAACTGAGGACAATGCTTTCTCCAACCGTTAACTCTATCTTCTTGGGAGTCAGCTCTATTCTTGTGGGTTCTTGAAATATAGAAGAATTAGGAACATTTAGATGGAAGCCTACTTACAGTGCTAGACCAAAATAATATGATTGAGTCTACTCAGAGCTTACATTTCCTGTTTGTTTCGAATACACACTGTCAAATACTGAACTATATTCCTAGTGTACACTGAGGTGTGACAGTGGGGTTCAGAAGGTACAGACAGTTTCATGGAAGCAATAATGCAGAATCCTAAACAACAATCTATAGGACATCTGAATTGGATTAATTAATTAATTTCAATATTTTCAGGAAAAACAACTAATTTTTTTGTAAGGTTGCAGCACCTGGAATATTGTGATTACATGAAAATTTCAGTTTTGTAACATAAAATAAAAAAATGATGTTTCCTGGATTACAAAATATAGGAAGAAGCTTGAAAATTGAAGTAAAAAAAACCCTACAAGACCCCCCTACAAACAAAATCTATGATCATCTATGAATTCAGCTGAAAAATGAAAAAAAAAGGTTTAGAAGTGGACTGCAACTCAGTGCTTTGATTATTGTTGCTTTTCTAAGGAACTATCTTTCTTTAGATTTTATATAGTTACAATTATCGCTTAAATCTATAGGTTTGCTCCCATGCAGAAAAAGGTAGGACTAAGTGAATTCCCAAAGCTACAATATGTCAAAAGGGATATTGATTCTTTTACTTATAGAATTATTTATAATTTGAGCAATTTAATATATATGTTAATTCTTCTGACACATCTATTATATAACAGCTGAATACGCAATTTGATGCAGGAATACAATGTTTAACCAGATGGAGTTTTCTCCCCCTAACATGTTGGAAATGCTTTTTTATTCTGCCTCTACAATCCTGTTGTTGGGGGATTGGCTGGGAGATTCTAATTAATATTCAAATATTAGTCAAGACAAGTCATCATTATCATCAAATTATTTCTTCATACCTTTAACAGATATTGATGCAATGATTTCTGCAGATCCAAATACATTTACACCTTGGCATAAGTACCGTCCTTCATCAGACTTGGAAGCATTCAGGATTCGCAGACTCCCATGTGGAAGAATAGTTATCCTGAGAAGGATAAATAGATAAATATATATATATATATATCTTCCATCCTAGCAGCCAAATTCCATGCTGGTATCTTTTAGAGATAATAAATAGAATTGAGGACTGCTCCCTCTGTAGCAAGGCATGATGAAGATGATAACTGGATTATCTTCTGTTTCAAAAATAAACTCATTTTACTACTCCCTTAATTCAAAATTTTCATTTTGGAAGCATCTGTGAATTAGTATCCTTTGACACTTATTAGTGATGAATTTTAATAAAATTTTTGTAAAAAACTAAGAAAGGTAATCCTTCATAATTTGTCTTTAAAAGTTTCATAGCTGTATTATTGTCAAATTCCATTTCAATATCAAGCACAAGCTATTCAGTTTATTAAAAAAATGACCTTAGAAATCAGATCTGAGAATAAAGGAAAGCAAAATGCAAAAGAGGGTCAGAAAACCCCCCGATTAAATTAATTGTATCTACTCAAAATATAATTAATGGGACTACATAGCAAAGGGACTTATCTGCTTTTTTGTAGATTGGCTTCTATTTTTTTCTTTGAGTCTGTATGATTGCAGCACCACTACACCTCTTGGCAAGTAGCCCCACTGAAGCATACTCATGAGAAATGTTCAACCATTCACATTTAGGAGTTTCAAATTTTGGCTTTGCTTACACAATATTAATCATAATGTCCATTAAGTTAGGTGAAAATTAACACTTTTTTTCTATTCTAAAATGACAAAGAACCTGAATTTATTCTACCTTAAAGCTGCAGCCCTAGAAGAGAATAGTCATTGTTCCTTTTCTGACGGAGAACTACAAGGCTAAAAGGAAGAATGCAACTCTTCCATGGCATTTAAGCCAAGCTCTTGCAGGTCCTGTGTATCCCTTCCCAGATTAGATAGTGGTTGTGGTTTTCTCAATGGTCTTAGGAGATGTAGGTGGAAACCCATCAGGAGCCATGGACACTGAAAGCAGATAATCCTCAGCAAATGCTTTCAATAATCCCATAGAAGTGGAGGAGGAGATGGAGTGCTTCCTTCTTCTGTATTTTAAAACTGAGGTAAGACTTCTGTGTTAGAGAGTCTAAGTAGGTGAGTGGCTGTTCCCCAGTGATGGCTGGCTTTTTAGATATACCTCCCCAGAGAGGATTTTCTATCTGTTACAATAGTGACTGACACTCCTTCTACTGGGAGTCCCCTGTTGAGTCTATGATCAAAAATCATTGAGGGTACAAGGTTGTGATTTACTCTTCAGAAGTATTTAACCAGGAGTATGGCACTTTCAACATGTCTAGGTTGGACTCTTCAGCAGCCAGGAAAGCGAAGGAATTCCCTTTCTAGGCTGAATTTGTTAAAGTGCAAAACTGAGTTATCTTTGATTTATACCAGGAGTGATTTACCATAGGCTTAAGATTCAATAATGTGCTCAGACTAAATCACTAATATGAGACAGCATATCTTCTTCTTCCTCCTCTTTTTTATTTCTTTTTTTTTTCTTTTTTTTTTCCCTCAGGAAAAGAATAATATCCCCTATTTTCTGACTGTGAAAAAATGGTGGTTTATCGTCTGAGGTTTATAAACATTATGGTGGAGAAAACAGAATTTCATTCCAGTGAAAAATATGCTTCAGTTCACTTCAGATGTGAAACCACTCACTGCTCTCAGTAGAGGGACAGAAGAAAATAATAGCTTCAAAAGTGAATGGGGCAGAGGAAGGACATGTCAACTCTCAAGTTCCCTAGTGCAATCTGAGGATGCACCCTGTCTTGCTCTAGACAAATATACATCACTATTTGAGTCACATTGTTTGTCTACAGGTAATTTTATAGAAAACAAAATTATATTAAACAAATGTCTCTGCATCATAGTTTTGAGGTTTTGGAATTTTTTTCCAGTAAATAAAAAGGTCTGAAATTTTGTTATGATATGTCACACCTTTGAAGAAACACTTGCTTTAGAAACTGACAGGGATGCAAGCTTCCTTCATTTTCTCTTGATGTAAGTTTTGTTTTCCTATCGAGATGCTCAGTGTTCAATGCTCTGTGGACATCTTATCATTAGTATAAAAATAGGCTTTGCAGAACAGTAATAGTTTTCATCAATATACTGTCAGGATCAGACAAATGAAAGGACATTCCTTTAGTGTTTGCAAATTATAAAAGCTTATACACAGGTTAAGTCCTGATATAAAACTGTTTTTCATTCTGAGATTGGAAGAAAAGAAGGTTAGATACATATAAGAGATTAGCTAATGAATCTCACATATATTATCGATTACATTTCTATTTAGCTAAAACTTGTTGCCATCCATGAGGAAAAGAGTAATTGCTCAATCAAAGGAATTGCAAACACAATTGCTGATGAGTTATTTGGCTCAGAAATTAATACTTTCCTCAAAGTGCCTAGCACTCATCTGTCCTCCCTTTTTTTCAGTGTTTTGGAAAAGAGCCAGAGGCCTGGTTATGATGAAAACTGAAATGCTTTATTTATTCACATAACACTTGCTGCACACAGCAGGAACATAGACTTCTCCTCCTTCCCTGCCAATATCTCTCAGTCATGAAGAGACCACCTGTGTAGTATGTCTACATATTTTAATAAGAAAATACCATAGTAAAAAGTTTTGTAATTTCATAAACAGAAGGGAAGCAAAAAAGGAGAATAGAGTTGGGGTAGAATTAAGGATAATTCAGGAAAAAACCCAACCCAGAATTATTAACTAACTAGAAACTGAGGGAAAGATGATGATAGATGAACCAACAGAGAAAGACAGATGAGAGATCAAGATGATAGTTTGGAGATTATTGTACTTGAGAAAAACTCATTGTAATCACATAAAGGAGACAGATGTTGTCCATACAGGGATTCTGAGAACAGTGTCACATAAAATTAGCATCTCTGTAGAAAACAGTTTTCTGTCTTATAACATGAAGAAAAAGACACGATTGATAATGTCTTGATGTTAAAAAACATGTTGGCTTAAGATCAATTGCAACAAAGATTTTAGCAGTAATTATTTGAAAATAATAATTAAGATATGACAACAAATAGCTATAAGATAAAATTCAACGTGATTTAACTAAAGTACACTGAATGAGATTTATTATTTATAATATTTACTAAGAAATATTTTCTAGAGAAAATAAATGTAGGTTTGATCTTCCATGGTTTTCAAGAATGATTTTCATGACTGATTAAATATGTTTAAGGATTGTTAAGAAACTGGCTGAACAGAAGTGAATTTTCTTTTTTTTGGAACAAAAAATTGGGTTTTGTACCATTATTTTTCAAAATTACCAGAATATAAAAAGGTTGCTAAACATGTGATTAAATATATGGTTCTTTAACACAACAGGATCAGTATTTCAAAGTGGACTCATAGAAAAGTAGTAGATGTGACTCCGAACTAACAGGACTATGTAGCAAAGGCAAATAGAAATAGAAATTCTCAGATATTATTTGCTGTTAGTAGAGGACATACTGTTGTATGTTGAAAATTGATATTGGAAATTTTCATCTCTCTTTATCACCAGGGACAGTTTTACCTTGACCCACTGGGGCCAGGATGTGCATTTGTTCTCCCTATCACACATAAAATCAGTGAGCAGAGACTTCCATCAAGATTAAGATAATGAGAATAGGAAACTCTAATTTTCATTCTGTTGCATGATTCATAGCAGATTCTCACAAACAGATGTCTTGATGCTGCGGCTAGAAATGGTTTCTTGATGCTGAAGGAGCTGAGCAGTTGAGGCAGCAAGCATAACAATGGCTACACAACCTTCAGAGGACTTTTAGCAGACAGGGGTGGAGTGTCCGGATCTTAATAGAAATGAACGTCAGGTAGTTTATTCCTGAAGGTTTATATTCATTAAATAACAATTACAGAGTAAGAAAAAATAGAAGTCAAATGTGTGGCCATTTTTGGGTGGGAGGAATTAGCAGTTTTGTTAGGCAATACACCCTTGTATCTTTCTCTGTTTTCAATTAATTTTTTGGTATTATTTTTGACTTTCAAACTAAGGTAAGTTCTTATAGCACTCCAGAGAAATAATCACAGCAATCAGGGAAGCACTGCATTTAGTTAATACCTTTGCAAACTTTAACACCTAGTAACTGGATTAAAGAAAAAAAAGTTTTTGGTGGTTAGAGAGTTGTCCCCTGCATTTTACATTGAGATCCAAAACCAGGAGTATGGAATTGGTTTGTGTGCATGTTGCAAATAAGAACTTTAAAGATGCAAATAGAGAGAAGCTGCACTGACTCATTTAGCCTGTGGCCCCTCACAGTGTTCTGATCTGAGCAATCTGTCATTTCACGTTAGCTTGGGTTTGGGATCTGTCAGTATCCTTTAATGTCGATTACAAGGAATCAGAACAAGTATTTGTAAATAGTTGAAATCTTTATTTCTCCATGAATGGCTGTGGGTTGTCTCATTTTCCCTTGCTTTTTCTTGCTCCTTCTTAAAAGATGCACAAGCCTCTAATGCTTACAGAAAATGGATGTGAGTTATTGCTATAATAAAAACACTTAGATAAGCAAAATGTCATCTACGTTATATACATTTTTTAACAATACCACCCTAGATAGAGTAATCTTATTTTAATATTGTTGACTTAATTAGAAACATAACCATATTTGGCCCAATCCCTTGTCAAAGCACAAAATTGTTAGAATTTTCTTCACTTTCGATTTTCAAACTTTTATAATGGTGCAATTCACGTATGTGATATCTTAGGTGATTGGAATATGCTAAGACTTACTATTAATGTACCAAAAACTACTTCCAGCTCTAGTTAAGCCGATCTGTGCAAACTGTGTTTTAGGGCACTTTCTTTTAAAGGAGCCATAGCCACACCCCTCATTTTGTCCTTGCTGTTTGCTGCACAGGAACATTTGTTCATGAAAATACACAGCTTTCACTGGTGCAAATGTTGTCAATGTATGTAAATATAATTTCAAGTGAATGACATGAAAAGTAATTTTTTGCAACAACCCTAGCTTCTGTTCTAAGCACATACTGTTCTAAGTATGATTTCTGCAGTGTTGCTGAGCAGTAAAGGCTGGAAACTACTGATATGTCAGAACTGACGTGGTCTCTGGGAGTGCTTTCTCTTTTGTATGAATCAGCTGGTCATCATTTGTTTCAATGGAGACTTTATCAGACCAAAGTTTAAACTCATAGTTTGCTTTAATGACTCTTAATAGCATCAGTGTCAAGGATGATATAAAGGCGCTATAATTTAAACATGTTCTAAGATATTAAATGGAATCAGAGTCTAAATGTAAGAAGTTCAGATCGGTAATCTATTATCTACAGAAATTGTACAAAAAAGCAGATATTTAAATTATCCTACGTTTTTACTGGTGCACTCAAGTAAGTGTTGGTACATATTGAAAATTTGTACTTTGCCATTCTGCTCAAATATTTCACCCCAAAATGTGTCTCATCTTGTGCAAATAAGGTAAACTGGGAGTATTGCTCAGAAGATATGTCAGAATAAGTGTTCCAGGAACACTTGTTCAAGAAAGTGGTAGCAAAGGCCATTTTCTGCTCTGCATCATAGTCCAAGAGATCTTTTAAAAGTTTTTATAAAATACATTGAGTTTAGAACAATTTATCTCTAAACATACTGAAAATATTCTAAAATTATTAAAATATTCTTTTCTTTTTTTAAAAAAATCCATATTATACTCTTGACTCATTTAAATTTAATATATATTTTAATATTTTAATATTTTTAATAATTAAATGTATTCCTCTTTTTTACACACTCTTTCAATGTCAGAAATATTCTGGTACTTCGGAAACGTTCCTGCTTTTCAAGGAAAAGCCTTATCACCATAATTTTTTCCATGTTTCTAAGTGACAGCAATGAATTATTAACTTATTCTATTTTCCTCAGAAGCATTAGAAATAACAAAATGCTTGTAAGACTGCATAGTTCCCCCAGAAAAAAAAAAATACATGGAAAAACTTTAGTTACTTTAAGATATTTCCATGTTTCACTTGTTACCTAGGAAAGCAACATTAATATTCTAAGGTAGACTCATATGCAAGAGGTAAAATTCAAACAGACCAGGTGCTCAAAGAGGGTCAGAACTTTAACCAGTGTAAAACAACATAATTTTATTCAACTCCATGGTTCTATTTTGATTTGTAATACATAAAGACACCTCTCAAAACAGCCAAACTATGCTAAGCTTGAAGTGTTAACATTAACTTGATATGAACAGCAGAAACTTAGTTTTCACTCAAATGAGATTCTTGTAAATTGAAGACTGTTAATTAGATATTTACATGGGAAGTTTTCATATGCCTAGGGCAGAAGTCATTTAGCTAAAGCATTATTATTATTATTGCTATTATTGTAAGCTCTGTAGTAATGTCCAGTCAGATGGAACCTGGTTTCCATTGCTGATTCACGTTCTACAACAAAACTACCAGAATATTAACTTCAAGTTGTATTTTTATGTAACACAGCAATGAAATTTAATATTTGCCACTTTTCTGAAAAATTATTGTTAGAGATACCTTACTTGCTTGCTGCTTTCATGTGAATAGAAGAGTTGGGTAGAAGAGAACAATTGATCACTTTTGCATTAGACTCCTGTTCTCAAGAAAAAGAAAACAAACAAACTGTCCCCCTCAACCCATTATAGTTTGTAGTTAATTAATATGCATTGTTTAAGACCACCTTGATGAAGCTGGTTTCTGCTTTGTGGTGCTCTCTCCCTTGCATACACACTCGGTTAATTAGTGTCACTGAGAACTGAATGCCATAATCCGAAGTAAGATGGCAAAGGGTGAGCAGTCAAAGTGATAACTGGATGCTTGTAAAGGAAGCTGACTGTTGAGAATAAAATCAGCAAGAGAATTTGCCCTGAGGTCTGAAAAGGATTAGTGCTTAAATACATGCTTTCTGTGTCCCATTGATAAAATGCATCAAAACACCCCAAAATATGCATATTCTTTCCTGACATTTCTAGAAATAGACAGGAGAATGAGGTTAATCTGCTCCTGCTATGGGAGGGCTGAGATAGTTTTAACGATCTTCTGATAGATGCTGCTAATAATGTATAATTCTGGTAATTTGTTACTTTTGAGTGCATTTTGCAAAATTGTGGTTTCAACCATCTCATATGTGTAATCTCAGTTGTAGTTCAAAGACAGAAGAGATGAATATGGCAATGTCTGCCCCATCCTCACATCAAACTGACTCTGTTGTCAACTGGAGAAGATCTAATTATGTTTCTATCATATGGTAGGTCTAGATCCTGAAAGATTAAGAGTGATTGCTTTCATCAGTATGCTGCCTCTGGAAGAGTGTGCAAAGTCTGCAGTTGCTGCATGTTTGTCCAGGTAGAAACTCTTTGGAGGGGAGATTCCATTATCATGATGTACATTTTGCTTGGACCAGTAGCTACAAGTTCTTTACTAGTTGTTTAGAAATGTTATTGTAAGATGCAATGCTCCACAAATCTGCTGGTCTTCTAACTGCTGCTGTTGCAAAATGGCCCATATTTTCTTCCCGTCTCGTAACCATAAGGTCTCAGCTGGACTACAGCCTAGTTTGACACACTGTTTTCATAAAAGATACAGGTTTGGAAGGGATAGAGTAAAAGAACTTTTTAGTACAAAAGTGACTTCTGAAAATCAGAAAAGAATAATTCAAACACAGATTGTTTTAGTTCTCAAAATAAACTTTCTGAGATGTTTATGGAATCTTGAACATTGATAAGCTTGGCAGACTGTACGTAACAAAAACGGCATAGATTAGTATAGTACTAGATAGAATAGCATGATTGGTCCTGCTTTGTAGTAAGAGGTCCCTGCTGGCTCTCTGATTATTCAAATCAGAGATCACCATCCTGTGAACAATAAGGGAGTCATTACTTTTTTGCTCAGTTCTGCAATATTTCTGAGTTTACCCTTGGAAATTCCAGCACTTCTTTTTTCTGTCATCTTCATTGACAAGTAGATCTAGCAAGAAAGATCTAAATAATCTGTCGCTACATCCAGAAAGAAAGCAAAGGATAGAAAAAAAAGCTATCTCATGGCTCCATTTTTACTTCAAACTACTTCACACTACTTGAGACGGGAACTTTTAAGTGGAGAAATCTGTGGGATAGAACAGACTTCACAAAAGATGTGAGGAGTAAATGCACACCTGATGAACAATCTTTCCTCTATAGTTCCGTGATGCAGCCCTAATCCATCTCTGTGTTATAGATCTAGATTCCTGCACCATTTACTTTCAACACACTTCCTGACTGTATCCTCAACAAGTGGTGTGCTCAAAAGTCAAGTTCAAAAGGAACAAGTAATTGTTTATCAAGATATTGGTGCAAGCTGAGGAGTCAGAAGACTCCATTATAGATAGCATGGCAGAGTAAAGGCTGAACTGTTTCTGTAACACATACAAAACTATCATAGGGACATTTGTTCTGGAAGACAGCTTTTCTAGAGTACTACCTTTCTTCTAATTGATAATTCTCTGTAATTACTTTTCTCTTTTGATAGTAAACCCACAGTTAATGATTCTACTTAGAGTCTTGCAATGTTTAAATTTTTATGAGAGGTTAGAAAAATATGTCTAACTAAACTGTAAAGCTGACTGAGCTACATTATTTTTCTCTTTTTTTTTTTTTTTTTTGGTGAAAGGACCAGTCTGACCTGTGGATGCAGACATCTTTCAGGAGGGAGAGACAATCAGTTCAGCGGACAGACAGTTTAAAAGCATTGGCTCAGCACAAAAATACTTCTAGACTGTAGGAATTGCAAATGGGATTTTGACCAAAATGGACTAGGATCTTACTGACACCACTTTTCAGGTCAGTTAAGTTCATTTTGCATTCTGAGAGGGAATCTGGTACTATGGCTGGAAAACTAGGTAAAGAGAAATCTGTTTTATTCTCGTGTCACAAGGTGAAATACAGTCTATTAACTGGAAAAGGCACTTAAAAAGACACATGTTCCCTCCAGAGAATCACATTGCTACCGTGGGTGAAAAGGGTAAAAAGTTCTTACTGACAAACAATTTATTGATTAGGATTGTTTGAACCTTAAAATCTCTAGTTTACTTTGGAATAACGTGCACTTCAGCCACAACTCAAAAATTTTGATTACAAGTTGAAATAACAGTTCAGTAGGAAGAGCTTCTTTTTAGAACTGACATATGTGTCTACAGCTGTATTGCTGTGCATAGAAGAGAACAGATGGAATTCCCGCAGTGACACAAGTTATGTGCAATAGAGCATAAGTGACAATAATAATGGTGCAAAGAAAAAAAAAATCAGTGACTCTATCTATTCTACTCCACCAGGCTGCTCCCAAAGATGGTTCTTGTTTTAGAATTAGGTGCCCCATCATGCACATTGAAATGGTCTTAGACCTCTTTGAGAAAAACACTCCATGTGAAAAATAAGATATCTTTAGGCCAAGCCCATTTTGCTTTATGGACAAACCACACACACGGAGCCTCTATATCCTGTATCTCAGTGTCTGTATTGCTTTTGCAATGTTGGAAAGTTGCAATGGTCACAGGCTTTGGAAAGACTAGGGAGACATTAAGAACCAGTGAGAAGAACTTGGAGAGGAGATGAAATTGTTAATGTTGTGATATTGGATGCCCACATCGTTTGAAGGATTTGGATGGGTCTTCGATTGATCTTGCTTCTACCAGCCATAAGCTCTCTGATTGATGGGATATAATGCCTCTGAGCTCATATTTATTTATCATGGTAAGTCTGGGTACACATCATTACATCATACTGGTGAGATCACAAACTCGCAGATGATACAGATGATTGGTGGGGGATTGCTAATTTCAAGATACAAACTGTCATGGTGCCACACCACCAGTTGACAGCAGGCTTTGGAGAGGATTCCATACTGGTCTAGAGGCAGAAGTGAATTATTGTGTGGCATCAGTTGTGTCACACCTACGGACTGGTGGTATGGCAGCTGTGCAATCATTCAAAGGTCTCTGCTGTTGTAATTTCAATGGGAAACTCTAATGCTAAAAACTGGCTCTTTCTCCCTGTTTGAGAGTCAAAGCAGCATTGGGGCATTCACATAGTACACAGATCCAAGCTTACTGTCTCCCTTCATACCAACAGGCTCAGTAAATATTCATCTTCTCTCACCAGCACAGAAAAAAGAACACAATACTTCTTCAGTGATATAAGCTTCCTTGTTTTCCTAAATTCTATTTGTTTTCTTCAACCTTTTTTTGCTCCTTATTCTTTCTTCCCTAAATCTCCTTTCCTGCACAAAAGAGCATTCTTAACTTTTGCACCACCTCTGTTCTTCCCTAACCTTACGTGTGAAGTCGATTATCAGTGATGTTGGCATGGGGCTAGGAGCATAGAATAAAGAAAATAGGATGAAAAAGTTATTGAGTCACTGAGGATAAACCAGTGCCAGACATGCAGTTGTGTCCTATAATTATATAGAGAACTAATCAGAGAAAACACAGTTTATAACTTTATATAACTGCAGCAAGCTCCCTTCTCAGGATGACAAAGAGGAGTACTGAATTAAGAGAGACCTCTTTGCTTACTATGTCTTCACATCTCACTTTTGCACACAGAATTATTTTCTAGCCTTTTAAAAGAATTTGATCTCTTTTTATTAACTTTGCTTCTGTACTCTGAATCTATTAGACCAGATGACTACTTCCCAGGGACCTGGCAAGGCTAAGCTATGTAAGGTAGTAGCGTGAATGTGTCCTTAGAGCAGAGAGTGACAGATGGCAGTTTTGCCCATCATTTTGTAGTTTACCATGTTGGCATCTCTCTTTCCCTCTATTCAGAGGCCTGGGAAAAGACACAGTCAGGGATCAGAGGCAATGAAAAGAAAGATGTTTTTCCTATGAATACAGAGAGGACTACATACAGGTTTATTGAAACATGATGAAAGATTGCTGAACTGAGAACAAACCTGAAGGGAAGGATGAACCTTCCAAGGACAGAGTGGATGGGGATAATCTGTTTATAGCTTCACCTTTCTGTCACCAAGTCTTATTCATTTGAAAAATGCTCCTTGATTTTATTTCACTTCTAAGAAAACATAGCTCCTGTGGTTCAAAGATTTTTGCTGCTTTAGGTGTGCTCACTTTGATGAAAATTGCAGACAAATCCTCAAAACTCTGTTTGACTCATCCTCTTGTCACACGTACTTGCATTCCTGCTGAACCAAGATTACACTTGTAACCTCAGTCGTAATTTTTTTCCCCTAGTTTTTGAGTTTTGAGTGTTTGAACTCAGAACCTTTGCATTGCTCTTCACACAGCTGCTTGGATATGATTATAGGATTATTTATGAACTTTCTTTTAATTCAAGATTTTATAGCATAGTGAGTAAACCAAAGATCTTTAAGATGATTTTATTTACTGTTTTTATTGAAAGCAGAAACCTAAGCTGCCATTTAGCAGTAGGGCTGTGGAAGTGAACACAGTGAGATAGAGTCTTTGTTACAAGGATCAGGTAAAAACATGCCTTTGAGAGTGGAGTGTAGTTTAAAGCCTAAAAAGCAAAGGGTGGGGATTGGCCTTGATAAGGTTTAATATGTGGTACCCAGAAATATATGTATATTCAATGTGCTGCTTGACAGGTTTCAAGCTCATACAGGGACATTTGTTTGTGGACATTTATAAAGCACTCTAACCTCTGGGCTTATCTCTATTGTGGAGGTACTTTGATTTATAACTTCAAATACTGAATCTAATGAGAGTCAAATACAAACTGATAGTATGAATTTGAGCTAAATCAAATTGGCTCAATTATATGTATATACCCCTGTTAAGAGTTTGAGATCTCTGACTCATTTATGAACTATGGTCCATTGACTGCTCTTTCACAGACTACTCTTTCTACCTAATTGGATAGAAAAGAAGCATCTAGAAGCTTTTCTTCATCAGTCTGGAATTGGTTGTATTTATAATTTGTTTCTCCACATTTGGTATTTATTCAATCAAATCAAATTGGCTCAATTAGCGTATTTTTATAATGCTGTAACATTACCTTTGTGAGTCCTTTACCACTAATCTTGCACAGCTGTCCCTCATACTCAGAAAAGTGTCCTTTCAATACTTAAAGCGGGTTTAGAAGAAAGAGGGAGACAAATTTTTTAACAGGGCCTTGTCCTAGGGTAAAAAGTGGTTTCCCCTGGAGTTAGAAAGTGGTAACCTCCGAAGGGGTGGTGTTTCTGGGTGCAGGGCCAATCACAAGCTACATTTTGCTCCTTTGAAATCAACATATTATAACAGACCGGAAAAGAAGGATGATGAAGTAGCTGGAGAGAGGCAGCCATGGTCTGAGACCACGAGGAGATAGCAAGCCCCGAGACTACGGGAGACCCGGTGTAGTGTTAAAACTGGACCAGATGCCATCGTCAAAGGCTGGAGGAGTTTCTCCACTATGAACAGCAGCAGAAGACACTAAAAGCAGCGGCAGAGCAGCACTGAACAGAGCACTGTGGCCAAGAGCTGAAAGAGGTAGCAAGCAGCGAGATGGCACATAGCCAGGCTGAGAGACGCAGAGATGTTCCTGCAGGAGGGAGAGCTGGCAACAAAGTAGAGAAAACTCAGCAGAGACTGTTTTGGGGGTAAGACTGAATTACTGTCCCAAACCCCTGAGACTTCCTAGAGAGGAGGGCTGGACTTCCAAACTCTTAGGGAGACCCGAAATGCAGCAGCAGCTAGAGAGAGAGAGAAGACATGAGAGCTTGGAGACATCCTGAGAGCTGGACCAGGATGGAATATGGAGGAGGTGGCCTTGCCCCTCCCGCTGCTGACATGCTGGCAATTTGAGACAGAGCAAAGGAGCTCTGGTAGGAAGCTTAGAGCAAAGACTGAACTGAGAGCTGCCCTAAACGTTCTGACTCGAGGGAACTCGACCCCTCGAGGAAGGGACTTTCATGGGATGTCTTGCACCCCATGATATGACTGTGGTAAGGTGAGTTTTGTCCCTGCTTTTGTGAGCCCACAGGAGAGAGACCTTCGGTTGGAGCTGAAGGGTCGAGAGGGGTGAGAGGAGACCCCCTTGTGTGTAATGGAGAGAGAGAGAGAGAGATTCCAGCTACTACTCCATCTATGACTACTACCTTGAAGAGGAGAGACACTGCTGCCCTAAAAGTGGAAAGGATCTTTCCTTCTTCCCTTCTGAACTTTTGTTGGAGGGAAAGGAGATTTGATCTAATGTAAATATTGCTTTACCATAGGAGAGATAGTTAGAATTATGTATATAATGTATTGTAATATTTATTTGTGCAATAAACTGTAATTTAATTCCCTTCCCCCCATACTGAGTTGTGTTATGTCTGGAAAAACCTCTCACACTGCAACAAATTGTGGGAGGGGGGCTTGGACTTGGAAATTGGATTTTTAGGGGTCTCAAACCACGACAGGCCTGTAGTGATAGGACAAGGGACGGTGGTTTTAAACTGAAAGAAGGTAGGTTAAGACTATACATAAGTAAGAAATTTGTCACGATGAGGGAGGTAAAAGACTAGAACATGTTACCCAGAGAAGTGGTGTATACCCCATCCCTGGAAACATTCAGGGTCAGGTTATATGTGGCTCTGTGCAACCTGTTCTAGTTGAAGATGCCCCTGCTCGTTGCAGGGGGGCAATTAGATGACCTTTAAAGGTCACTTTAGACCCAATATATTCTATGATTCTATGAAAATACAAACAGTTAGTGGAAAAGAGGAAAATAGACTTTAAATTAATGATAATGGAAAGGGCCACGGGTTTTGCTTAATACAAAAGGAGATGCAATGAATGTAGAATCAATTCTCAGCAATTTGAGTGTAGCTACTCTTGCAATCCAAGCAGGGAAGACACATTCTGCACCTGTAGTCTGTACCAGAACAAATTAACAACCTGCCTCTTCGGTTGTTCAGTTTGTTAATCAGTTGGTCCTACTGCCAAATATGAAATAAGTATGGATTTGCAGTAATTATCCTTGCAAAGATGTCATTAGTGATGATACCTGTGTTAAGAGTTTGAGACCTCTGAGTCATTTAGGAACCATGGTCCATTGACTGCTCTTTCACAGACTACTCTTTCTACCTAATTGGATAGAAAAGAAGCATCTAGAAGCTTTTCTTCATCAGTCTGGAATTGGTTGTATTTATAATTTGTTTCTCCACATTTGGTATTTATTCAATCAACAAAATAATGATTGTCTAAATTACTAAGAATGTCTTAACCTCAGGCTTTATGACTGCTAAACAAAGGAATTAAGAGGGTTATTATTGCCATCCTTGTAAAGGTGTGCAAATAACAGTGATGATACAAGAAAACTGAATTGCTAGTTTCTAAGAAATTTCTTGCAAGGACCAAGAACTTTCATGAGTTTTGCACAGGCAGGACAACAGATATTAGAAGAGTGAGGAAGGACAAATTGGGATTGAGAAAATGTCCGAGGTTTTTTTAGCAGCCTTTAATCCCTTTAGGAAGAATTCCAGTGCTTTTCTGAATTCCTCTAGAACTTAAGCACTGTGATTCAAAAAGTCACAATTAGTAAAGAAGGCTAGGTACTGTTAAAAGAATAAAGCACTACACACTGAAGCCCTTAGGCAAAGCTGTCACAAAAAAAAAAAAAAAAAAAAACCAACACAAAAGTCAACCCCCGAAAAAACCCAAAGGGTGAGATAAAAGATTCATGTTCACTGTGACTATAAAGGAACTTCATAGCTCCAAGCTAATATCACATCTTCTACAGGTATTTTCATCTCGAAATGAGAATGTTTATGTTGTTGATATTATACATCACTGTAAACTCAAAGCCAGAAGCTCACCAGAAAGCAAGGTGCTTTGAGTCAAGATATAGGTTTAATCCTGTTAGGCACTTTTCTGATCTGGTTTCACATCTCAGAGTTTGAAGATACAGTGTTTGAGATCTTAAGCTCAGTTATGCTTTAATTCTTACAACTGTGTGATCAGTCAAGTTTTTTGTTTTCTCTATTTTTTTAGGTTGTCTTTAATGCAATTCTGTTTTTTCTCTTTAAAGATGAAATAATCTAAGAATACTTGGAGAAGGCTAGAACACTATAATGACAAAACTTTTCCTTCTGCTTTGATTCTGCTTTCCTATAGAAATTTTACCAACTTTATACAACACATAAGCCTAACGAACCATTTGAAACATTTGTTATGTTCACCTTTTGGGGATAGGTACTTTCTGAAGGAAATTTTTGGATAATGTTCTGCCTGAATTTCAAACTCAATCAGAATTTGGTAGCCCACTGCTCACTTATTTATAAACAAGAGAAAAATGTAGACCATCAAGAAATTCTTGGATGCAATACTTGTTTTGCACCATATTTTTAGCTGTGATGGTACAAATGTATGTTTAAAATGTAAATTATATTGGTTTCCTATCCATGTGTGTGACAATTTGCAGAATATAAAAAAAAGATAATATTATAGGATAATATTTTGTACTAGATAATTAATGGTTAGATGATATTCAGGTATTCTAGAGATAATATTTTGGTATCTAACTCCATAGAATTACCCTTGGTTGTGGAAGGTTCAAATTTGCTACAGGATGTTATTTTTCCTTCCCCCAGATTTCCAGAATTCCCTGGGTTTTGAAAAAAATATGAGCATATTTTGATCTGAATATTTAAAAAAAATGTTTTTAATATTCAAATTTTTACATCACTAGTCATATAAACTGTGTATGATATCTATGTTCTGGATCATTCTAAGAAATAAAGTAAAATTTGGCCATTTAGTCAAAGTACTCACTATGAGATGACATGAATGGAAAAGAATAAAGTTTGGGATCAAAGACAGCGACTTTAAAAATTAATTTGATAGGTTTTGTCTGACTAAGCTTTGTAGCAAGTCACAAAATTGACTTCCAAATAAATAATGCCAAGCCTTTACTTTTTATAACTTATTTTACATATCAATATTCTTATGTATGAAAGTTTGTTTAAATAAATCACTGCTCCTTGAACAGAAATCCTGAATTGCTATTAGAGTAATATTTTCATTTGCAAAAGATTACCTGTTGGGCAAAAATCACCATCTTTATCAGAAAATATTAAATAAAAGGAATTTAAAATGTTTCCATTTAAATTAAGCCTGTATTCCTTGAGATTTACAGATTGAGACTTGTTTCATTTAAGGCAATATGTCTCTCTCTAATTGCTTTATTACCATTTTCATCTTTGTAATTGCTAAATGAATTAATCACCATTTCTAAACAATATCTTAGCAATTAAATAATGACTTGAATTTTATTGTATGTTGTTACACTAGTTCTTGATCTTTCTGTGTGGAACACTAGCCATAAGATTTCATTTCATTTGATTTAATTAATATGAAACTATTAAAATGAAACCACAAATGTAAACATTCAATTTAAAAGTTCATACACCTGATTGAAGAAACTCAGACATAGACAAATGCACTGGAAAACAGATCTGCTTAAAATGGAAACAGGTTGGATTGCTAAAAATATCTTGCAGAGCAGGGACATATTTAATCCAAATTTTACTATTTTCAGCTCTGAAACTTATGGAAGGAATTAGAAACAACTGTTTTTAATTCCTAGTGTCACTGGATCTTATTCTGTCATTTCACAATCACTCTGGATCATTTTCCACCATAAATTTGAGACAGATGAAGAATAGCCATTTCCATCAAATTTACCAAAACTCATTATTAAGAATTTATGGCATTCTTATATTTTGGGGGTTTTTGTTTGGTTTTTTTTTGCTTTCTAATGGCATGGGAGGACAGAATACTTAATTCACACAAAGTTTACTGAGACTTGATTTGTGTTTAAAAAACCCAACAGTTCTGAATCAACTTCACAATTGCTTTTGTGCTGGTTTTAGTGTTTTCTTGCACAGCATCAGCATATTTGGTTTCAGAATAAGCAATCTAAGAGTGGACTTACTGTCTTGTGAGTCACAGCCATAGGAGGAGCTTCTGCAAAGCAACAAAATTTCACCAGTGTAGAACACAGTGCTTCTACAGGTGAAGTTCTCTCTGTTTGACAGACTTTCTAATCTTAATAGAATAAATTTGATCTCAGTGCGTGTAGGGAGTGAAATTACTCTTGTATCGCAGCACAGGAATTTGAATGTATACATATATTATTTAAAATTAAGATGTTAACACAAAAGAAAAAATATTTAATATTAACATACTAATGGAGTTTTCCCCTAATGTATGCTTTTCAGATTCCATATAAGATTAAGAGAAAAGTCTTCTCAGTAATAGCTAAAGTATCTTAGTTCACTAATGTAATAACTGCTTCCAATTTTTCTTTCACCTACCTCCTTTGACAGAGACACTTCTTCTGTTTCAAATTGGGGAAAGACTGACAATTAAACCACTGGCATAACATCACTTTCTCACCATTAGTACAAGTTCAATATAATAGTTCTTTTTAAAAAAAGTTTGAGATGTAAAACACCTGTAATATGCACGGTGAAGATGCAGTCAGAATGAAGCACAACGGCAACACATTTACCTGAGTGCTATAGATTGCTCTGTGGTTCTCCTTGGAAGTGGACAATCACTCTGTTAATAAATATAAAAATCTAGTTCTGGGTTGTTGTCATACACACTTGATTATTTTTGGTATTACAAAAATCTTTGCTTGAGCCCATATAATATTTCTTTTAAAATTTGTATCTAAGAAAATTCCTTGATGATACTTTCAGGAACAAGTATAAAATATTTCTCCTTTGATCCTGCCCATTATCTCAAAATTGGTACAATTACATCTGGAATCGGCAGATCACATGCAATAGGCATTCTGTGTCTATTTAACAGTCTTAATATTTGAGCCCTAACTTAGCGCAAATACCTGGAATGACATACTGATGGAAAAACATTATCATCTTCATGTTCATTACTGTCTTTCTACCAAATAGAGAACCTGTGAATGTAGGTCAACTATTTTTTGTGATCCATCATTGGTAACTATGTCAGCACCTGGTTCTATTTAACCAGGTTTCTTGTAATAACTATCAATCTGAAACAATTCAACAGCTAATCAACATGCAGAGACCCGTGAATCTGGTAGAAAAAAAAAAAAGACAAAACTCTTGCAGTAGCTGACTATAGATTTAGAATATCTGAAGAAAGTAATCTCAAAACTTTACTTGATTTTCATCTGTATTACTTTGCTAACAAAAGATCCTTTCCCTTGCATTATTTCTATCCTTAGACCTTCATTTTGCAGTAATTCTAGATTAAGAATTCAGTCATGCAATAACTAAGAATGTCCCACAATACTTTCATAACTATTTGTTAAACATATATTGTTTTTTTTTCATAGTTTCATTTTAATTCGTGTATTAAGGATAACAGACAAAGTCATCTGTTTTCTCCTGTAAGCAACAAAAATCTTTTGCATTTTATTATAAGAAGGAGAAGAAAGATAGAGATGGGATTTTCTGTCGTTCCTAGCTTTAAATATTTGTCATTAATGCAGATATATGGGATGTGATTATACAAATAGAAATAAATTTCTACATTTATTAAACATATATTTTATCTTTATAAAGCACTGAAGCATTTTTATTCCAAAGCAGCTGTCTAGTTTAAGTTCAAGAGGAAAAGAATTCAGAATTTAAATATCTGAAGTACATAGATGAATAAGATCTGTACTACTGCATAAAAAAATAAGTCACTCTAAGAAATTGATAAAGTGTGTGCTCAAACATGATAATAGAAGTGTCACCTTCATTTATTATTTTCATCTAAAACATAAGAAATATTCAAAAACTGAGAGACCTAATTCAAATTCCCAACAGTGGTACACAGATGAACATAAGAAATATTCAAAAACTGAGAGACCTAATTCAAATTCCCAACAGTGGTACACAGATGATTTTGCCAGACCCAGCTGAGTAAAATAAATAAATAGTTTCTATAAGGTTGACTCAATAACAGAGAAGTCTGTGGGCACAGAGCAGTGTATTTGTAACTGCATAGATAATGGTGACAAATAAGTCACATACTGAAATCAAATAAATCTTGAGCAGTAATGAAGAACAAACTAAATCTTATAGCACATCAAGGAATATATCCAACAAAGTGGATGAGATGTCATTATGTTAGACATAATTGAACTAAACCCAAACAAATGACCATGGATTCAAAAGGCTGAAGCTAAATAACACCATGCTGTGAAAATAAAAGGTACAGAAACACCTGGAAAAGGTACCTACCGCTTCTAGATTAGTTCTTTACAAAAAATTCATTAAGAAATGTGAATTGTTCTCTCTCTTCCTCACTATCTATAATTTCTAAATCTGAGTCCTTTCTTGTTTGTTCCTTCTTACTCTATTGAAACTTATTTCATTTTTGACTGCCATTAGAGGGGTTCAACTCTTCCTCTGAATTCATGGGTATTGGCTTCTTAAACATAAGGAGTAGGTTGAAGAATATTTCAGAGGGGAGAGAAATGGTCAGTTTAATGTTCAGGAAGGGGTGAAGGGCTGAAATGAAGAATTTTGAAGCATACCAAAGACTGCTCACAGATAACTAGACAGATAGATGGGTAGACTGGCATCCGTACTGTACTATATGTACCTATAAATATGAAATAAGAAAAAAAAGATAGGGATCCTCTGTGAGAAGTTTGAGAAGAGATGTCCAAACTTGCTGCTCATTCTTGCAACTAGTATGACTGCCTCAGTGCTGGCACATCTTGAAAATTTCTTTGACTTCTGATAAGTCAAAGAAAATAAAGAGGAAAAAAAAAAACATAAAGAGAAAGCACACTGTGTTATTACCTCCCTCACCAACCAATGATGGTGATATGAATGTTGTACTATCAAGGTGTGAATCCCCTCCATGAAAAAAAAAAGAAAAAGAAAAAAAAATAATATTTTATGCTGTTCTAAAATCCTGGCTTGGACTTACTGCTCCTTGTCATCTTTGAAAAAAAAAAAAAAGAATGCATAAGACATCGAATTTGGCTTTTTTTTTTTTATACAATGGTGCTAGAAACAGCACATGATGTGCACAAGTAAACTGGGAAAAACTTAATTTCTTGAGACTTGAGGGTAAGTACTTTCTTTTGATGAGTTTCACTGAGTTTGTGGAGCCTTTTCCCAGTGACATATCAACAAAATATGAAAAAGATGATGGCCTTAGGCTCCAGACATATATTAGCACCTCAGCCTGTAAAATTTTGAAGCTAGATTTGAGCTGTGTACATAGAATAAAACCAAAAAGGGACAATAAAAAAAAAAGTAGTTTCAGTGACCTGATATTCTGTAACTTGAAAAAAACCCACCATCTATATTTGGGCTAGAATTAGACATCAACAATATTCAATTAAGATTTTTGAAAAAAAAAAAAGTTCTTATTAAGTAATTAAATATTCCTCCGAGAAAAACCTGGATAATCCAGCAAATTTGTCACTACCAATAATAACAATGGAAGCATGGTAACCTTAGTGCTCACGTACTGCTCAGTCCAATTGACAAAGGAATACCAGACAACCGAAGTAAAAAATTATCGACATTGAGCTAAATATTCAGTGACTTCTTGAGCACCTACTTATTTCATTCAGTCAAGTAGTCTTTGCCCAGCACCTTTTAAGTCAAAGTCATTGAGAACGTCTGCTTGTGGTTTTAACTTTGTTACAATACAGTTCTGTCCACACAAGGAAAGTGAGTAGATCATCCAGTTAAAGAGGTGGTTCCAATTTAGAAGCTGCAAACATATGACCAACCTCTGGGGCTCGAAAGTTCTCTTCCCACACTCAGAAAGGCCTAATGAGCTCAAATAGTATAGGTTTTTGGGATTGTTTCCTTGATCTTGATGGCTGAAATTCTTGTAGTTACTTACATTTATATCAATGAGGCACAACACCTAAAATGTCAGTATGAGTTTCAGGTCTATAGTAACTCAGTTCCATAATTTTTGAAAGGTCTGGAATACAGGCAGAACACATTTTCACCTGTCTGTTATATAGATGAACCCATGCTTTTGTTTTGTTCGTCCCTGTTCAACACAGGACATGAGTGCTTCAGGTCTTCTGAAACTCAGCCTGAATGTGCTAGCAAGCACCTATTTTTGAGTTCTACACATCCCTTCTTTTGAGACCCTTCTATTGAGCTTGGTTCCTTAATGACTGTTTTTTTTCGCCCTTTATTTTCAATATTTTATTCTGAGATAATTTTTTTATTTTTTTATCAAATTACTCCCCTCATTTTATTTAACTGTGGTTATGGCTTTGGCTTTCAGATATAACTGAATGGATTCTATGAAATAATACAAAATATTTTATCATATGTCGTTCATTTTGACCCCACTGTCTGCAGTACACTTGTTCATTTTTTAATCTCTACAATTTGCATTCCTGCTAAGTGATGTAGAAAAAATCAGTGAAGAACACAGTAATTATCTTCATCTGAATGCGTACATTAACGACTGATAATTTATTCTCATGCAGTAGTAGCAAATGAGTGTAACTGACAATAAAATACTGCATTATTGCATTAAATCTGTGATTTCTCACAGAAACTCATTATATTCCTGTGTGTTCCACCTAGGAAGTTTAGATTTATTATTTATGAATTTGATTCCTCCTTCAACATAAAATATTAAGAGTAGTTCTATAAGTCACTGAGGGAAAGAACTCATTTTCATCCAAGATGTATACAATAGTAAAAAAAAAAAAAAAGTAAAAGAGTGTCAAAATACACTTTCTGCTTTGAAAGCTGAAATTTTTTCCTTATTTTTCAGCAAAAACTTAAAAAAGAAACATATTTAGTCAGTTTTATCTAGCCACTAAATTATTAAGCTGCTAACACAGAGTGATTGTTAAACCCAGCATTTTTCAAGGTTTCTCTGCTTTCCTACTTTCATTATCAAGGTCATGGAACGAATTTTGCTGCTGTTTGTCATGCTCCAGGAACATAGCTATTGCCTGATGAATAAAATCAGAAGAATGACAGGTGCGTGGAGTCAGACCTTCAGAAAGGCGTATGTACTTCATTTAGTAAGGATATCAGCTACCCCCATCAGATGACTGTAGTGGAATTTGGTTTTGATCCAAAGTAAAGAATTGAGAGGACTTAAAAGCAACATGCTTCAGTGCTGTCTTGCTGTCTGAAACTACCACTCGATTCCAGCTCTTCCATACTGACACTAATTGACAAAGATTGTGCAACATTTGACTAGTTTCTCCCTTCCAGTCTACAAAGGACAGAATTGAATAGTGCTTTTGCATAAATACCTCCTGGTTAAAAGTAAGGAACATTAAGGGAAAAGGAGCTCTGACTCCTTTTTAATCCATGCTCTGTGTCTGGCAGCTCCATTTCTACTCTGTCAAAATTAATTCATTTGTTCACAGAGGTACAAAGGAGCAAACATGTAAAAGGATTAATATAATCATATTTAAATGGAACTCAATTATAGACTCTGGTATTTGCAACCAAGCTCAGTGAAAACAAAAAGGAACACTTCAGACTGGAAATAGCAGAACTAGGTGGTATTTTCCACTTCCATCTGTGCTGGTGCATGTTAACCTCACCGGCTGCATCGGCTTAATAGGTAGTGGAGAATCGTATGCTTTGAAGATGCTCTGAACGTCTGGTTGTTTCTTAGACTAATTCTTTAACTAGTCTCAGTGCCAGCCTGATGCCCATTGTGTCCATGAAGGTAGCCCAAGCTCAGCCTGCCTCTTTGCACCAAGTTGTTGCACTGTACAGCAAAATCAGCATCTCATATTGTTGTGCACTCTTGGTGGGTTCTGCCTAAGTCACTACAATTCTGAAAATAAATACCACTACTGCAAATGCTCTTAAAACTAATTTTGCAGCTTTGGTTTTGCATGGACGAGATCAAAATAGAAGAAAATTGGAAGACCCTGCCTGATCTTGTCCTCCTTTTTGCATGCCTACAGTACCAGGACTCTGTAGGGTACCACACTGACATCTTATCTGCACTTTGTCAGAGGGTTATCAATCAAAACAGTGCTGAATATGTAAAAAAAAAATTTTGCACTTATGTAATTAAATAATGAGAGATACAAGAAAAGAATTATGTTGGAAATAGGCTTCTAATAATCTCAATGTTATAACAGATTTTTTAGTATATGTTGGTATTATTAATACACATTTTGCCATACTGAACTCAAGACTAACCCTCTCTAGTCGGAGGTTTAATTACCCATAATACACCTAGGGCTAAGATTTAACTTTTTGTAACATGCTTAATTGCTCATTGCCTAAAACTACATTTCAGGAACATTTAAATAAAAGGTTTACAGGGTTATAATTTCAATCATAGTCATAAGATACTGAAATGAGATGGGTCTGAGAAAGTATATTATACTAAAATCTGTTATGAACTCTCTTCAGAAGAATAAATTAATAAGAACTTTAATTTTTCATTGTATTGCCTCTCATAATGTATTTCAAAAAGACAGAAACAAGCTGTTCCATCTACAGTTCCTCAGCTGCCATCAGGTAATTTTGAAAATGATAAAATATGACATTAATGTGACTAACGTATGCATTTTGTAAACAAATCAATTAAAAATAAAGCTGAGTGGTAGTTAAAATTCATGGTAATTGTAAACATTCATTAACACTGCACAGCTTAGGATATTAGATAAAAGTCTTAAGAATTGTCTACATTTCATTCAAGCCCCTGCATTGAATGTTTTGTAAATAGTTATTTACTATCAATTTGCAGGACAGATCCTAATGCCCTAAATTTTTAATTTAGGCTATTTTCCTTAGCTTGCTTTGCTGTTAAATGTAAGAACAGCAGAGGTGCTGGCTGTTTAGTGCCATGTTTCAATGTCAAAAGAGAAATCTGCAATGGTTATTATTCCTAAGAAAACTGATAACACCAAATTCAAAAATTCAGAAGTAGTCTTGTTGATACACTACTTTAGCTTAATGAAAACTGCCAGAGAAGCATCTGTTGTGTTTCAGAGCCTGAGTGGAGAGATTTCCCTACTACTTATGATTGATATTGGAGATCCATCACTCAGTGCAGAGGCTGAGCAAGGTTAATGTATTTTACTGGTCTCTTATTTCACCCTTATTAGACAAGGGTTAAGACAAACACAGAGACATATGAATATGGTACCCAACTTGACGGTACGCTCTGTGGTTTTTAGGAGTTTTTGTTCAATTTTTGGGGGGGGGGGCGGTTCAGTGTTAGGTTTTTGGGTTTGGGTTTTTTTTTTCATAGGGGCATGATTATTCAAGAAAAGTAAAACTTGACCATTAAATAATTTTTAATGGACTACCTGAAAGTAGGCTGAAGCAAGGTGGAGGTCACAACCTGGAAGGGAAAGGGATTAAAAGTACCAATAGCAGGAAACCACAGACAAACAAATGAAAATTAGTTACTGGAAGGAAATCCCCAGAACTACCATGGAAAGAGCCAGATCCATATCTTTTTACCTATTTGCATGAAATCTAGGTTCCTTTTTAGAAAAAGACATGCTATACTCAAACATGCTATTTGGCAGGGGATTAGGAGGACCTGAGGTGTAAAGCAATCCAGACTAGATCATCTAGCTTCCTATTACAGTTCTAACCTTGGAAAATATGTTGAATTGGAAGGGGCCCATAAGGATCATTGAGTCCAAGCCTTAGCCCTGCACAGGACCAAGTGTCACACCATGTGCCTGAGAGTATCATCCAAATGCTTCTTAAACTCTGTCAGGCTTGGTGCTGTGACCACTTCCCTGGGGAGCCTGTTCCAGTACCCAAACACCCTCTGGGTGAACCTCTTTCTAATATCCAACCTAAACCTCCCCTGAGACAACTTCAGGCCATTCCCTCAGGTGCTGTCAGTGGGCACCACAGAGAAGTGATCAGCGCCTGTCCCTCCCCTTTTTCCTCAAGACGAAGTTGTAGACTGCGATGAGGTCTTCCCTCAGAATGTTTCTTCATGTTATAGAGTAGAAGAGGAGACTGTTGTGTCCGTTTTTGGCTCTTTTCACGAGCATTGACAAAGTAGTATATGCTTGGCATCCAACAACACACTTCATGACAGAAGAAAATTAAGAACATTTAGTGATAAGAGGACATCATTCCACCCATGCAGTTTCTTGTCAGTGGATCATCCCCTGGCAGTAATGCAAAGTATGTGAAAAAACAAGTTGCTTCTTGCATGTTTCCATTAATGTGGAAGGTCAGTCTTGTCTGTCTATTGCCACTGGATTTACAATTCAGAATGTATCAAGCTATTGTAGAACCTGTCCTGGGGTAGCAGAAACTATAATTCCTTGGATTTGATAGTTGCTATCTATCTGTATAGTAAATAACTCCTGTGATATGTTGCAGAGTACAGCAAGATTTGTTCAATGTTTTGAATTACCAGTAAAGCACATTTGGATTAAGCTGATAAAAGTCCTTTGTTCTATTTATCTTTGCAGTAAAATCACAATGCAATATTCGACATGGTAACTGGATTTGATGTCAGCGTGTTGTGCCTGCTTTCATAAACCTATAGTATGCCAAAATTTGCTGAACACGCTGTTACATCCCAGTCTAATTTGGTCTACATAATATTTGGTTGTATAGAAAAAACAAATACAAAAAGAAATCACATTTGACAACTAGCAGAGTCACTTCATTTCAACAACAACATCAACAAAAAAGCAGAAGGCTAAACTCAGCCTGTCCCTAGACTGGAGTGAGATAACTGAAGACATTAGAGCTGTATTTATACCAGGCCAGGACATGGACATTAATGTCTGAAACTACAGGATTAAGCATTTGCATGTTTTTTGACTGATAGAAGGATAATACAGTTGTGCCTATTCCTGTTTCTTGCAGACATCATGGAAGGTTCTTCCATTTAGGTAGTAAGAACATATGCAACACTTAGAGGAAAGGCAGGATACGTTCAGATATTCATGGAGCTTATTTCATTCCCATCTCAGTGGACTCAACTGTTTATCTTCTGACTGAAAAACGTGTATAGGCAGGAGATGTAATACTAGAAAGTTGTACATTTTCTTTGCTTTTCAAAGGCACTTTAATGATTTATGAGTAAAAAGACCTTAACCTTGTTGACAATTCCAGCCAATCAGAAGCTAATATACACTGGGAAATAATGAACCACGAAAAATACATCCAGACAAAACAAGACATAACTTGCTCACTTGCCCTGAAAAATGTGCTGAAGGGGCACAAGTGTGCCACTCTGGAACATGTCGTGTGGTGGCCTTTTACAAGCTGGTCAGAGGACAAACAAGAAATTCTGGCCATGCTATTTCCAGGATAGGAAATATAGAAAACGTAATCAGGAAAAAAAAAGCATCAGTTTGTAACCATAATAAAAATTGTACTTGGAAGGCAATGCAAGTGGTTTGCCAACGATATATGAAACAGAAAATATGAAGGTTGCTGCCTCAAGAATTCTGCTACTTAAAGTGCCCAATTTTGTTTTTTAATAAGCCTATTGTATTAATTCAAAACAGTTCAGGGTCCACAAGCTACAGAAGCAGACTACATCCTTTTTAGAAGATAAATGCCTGGTGAGATTTCGGTCTAATATGTTTCATATTTTGGTCTAATATGTTACCAAATTGTAGGTTTATTTACTGCATCTGCTGTTGCTATTACAGGTTTGAACATAGGTCAGGAACGATCCCAACATATTAATGCATAAATTAAGGTCAATGACATAATCAGTGAGCTATCAGAACAAGGCTCTCCTTTTCCATAGCATCCCACATAATTTCAAACCATAAAATTTTTAAGTATTCTCAAATAGATTTTTTTTTACTACAACAGTTTAAAAAATAATTAGAAATAGACTTAGACTTGTTTTATAGTCCAAGGAAATAGGGATTTTCTGCTACATGTGTCACATGGTATAATGTTGCACTAGAAAGACTTGAATCACTTGAAAAAAAAATCTTTAAGTTGAAAATAAATAGTTTTAAACCTTTTTTAAAAATTAAATTAATGAAAAATATAAAGTTTCAATAATTTTAATTCAGCACAAAATACTATTATGCCATAGTCTTTTTCATCGTATTTTGGTCAATACAAATTAAAACTAATCTGTCCTGTGCTAGGTAGCTGAAAGTTCTTGCTTGAACTACATGTGAAGACACTGGCCAAACTCTGAAGACATGAACCCAAGACTGAGTTTTATTGTGAAGGTGCTCTCTCCCTAATTCAGTTTATTCCACTGCCACAATACGAAGACACACATTTTTTTTCCCCCAAAATGATTGCTACTATTTGTTATTGAAAAGTATTTTTCCAACATACATCAAAGTATTATGACAGACTGGTCTGATTCAGTGTTTACTCAACTTTGATCAGGACTAGGACAAGTGACCTTCTAGGGTCCCTTACAACCTCTGATTATATGAGTAATAAACCCTGAAGGGTCTCTGCAGAATGAATTAGAAACATTACTCCCATCACACTAGTCAAGATAAGGAATCCAAAGAGTTAAGTGACTTAGGATAATGGCAGTCCTTGTTAAAGTCACATTTCAGTCCTCAAAGTTCCTCTCTGTTCCTTCAGAGAGATAACAACACACACTGACATTTAAGAATGTTTTACATAAAACTCAGAGAAATTTGAATGATTTCAGGTGATTATCCCAAAGCCTTGATCTCTACTGAACTGAACTCTGGAATATGATATGTATTGAACAAGAAGCAAGGTCAAAGTTCAAAAAACAAAAACAAAATAAAAAAAAAACAACACAACTTGAAAATATTCAGAGAAACATGGAAACACAGTTAGTTGACATTTTTCCTTTGCTGGAATTTGGCTCCTAAATTTAGGCCGACTTTCTGTGTCAGAATCCCTGAAAGTAATAGAAACGTACACACCTTCTCCTCTCCCTTATGAGATTATCAAACAATCTCAGTTATTCTTGCCATGTGAAGATGCTTTCTTATTGACATAGGGCATTTCACCAATATGTAATCTATATTTTATTAACCTTGGTTTTTGTTTCCATTTAAGAGCTGTTACAATCAGTGTAAAATAAACGGTAAAGACAAGCAAAGGGCCATGGAATTGCCTGAAACAGGTAGTTATTCTGTATCCTCAGTGTTACTGCTCATTGGACTACACAGAAAAAAAAAGAACAAAGAAAACCCGATGGTATTTACCGAAAAATTGTACACATATCTCCTCTTTTTAGTAGCAAGAAATAAAAGCCTGTGATTAGATGCATAGCATATGTATATACGTAGGATATTTAAATTAGTATGCATATTTTAATACTTTATTTTAATATAAATATTTAATTGTTAAAAATATATATAGTATATTGAATATGTAGAACATATATTTGTTCCCCATAGGAAATAATCTAGTATTTGCCTCAGAGCATACAGAAAATATTCTTTGTGACTAAAGTATGTTTACCACAGGTATTTAGTGTTATAATATGGGTTGATGACAGTTTTTTTCTCCTAAAGTCTTTAATGCAAATTATTCCTTTTTCACCTGTCTTCCTGTAGAGGCCATTCTCTAAAGATTAAACTCCTTAGAAGACAGTTTTGTGGCACTTCCAATCAGTTCTATATTTTTTGGTCATTCTCCTGAGTGTGGTTGACAGAGGTACCTTCAGTGGTTGACAGAGGTACCTTCAGTAATTGTTGAGGTCAGTGATCTTACAGAGACCTTACCCTCATTACTCCAAATGCGGGTGTGGTGGTTTGGGCTAGGCCTTCCTTGGTGACCAGTTTGTAACCAAGGAAGGGTCCAGATTTACCCAGTATTCCCTACGATTTTTACGTAAGCTGGGCTATAAGAAGAAAGGAGGAGAGGCTTTCGCTCTCTTTCCTTCCGGCGGCTTGGAGGTGCAGGTTCCCTGCTGTTGAGTCTGCCGTGTTGGGGAGCGAGGCCTGGTTGGGCCTTGCCGACCTTGGGAGACAGAGGTTGCCGGCGATCGTTCTGGAGCGACCCTCGGTTGTCCCAGGAGAGTAGTGAGCTATTTCTTTGCTAACTCTTTTAGTGGATAGATATTGGGCTGCTAATTGGGATATTTATATATATATAATATTTTGGTTTTGTTCCTTTTCCCTTCCCCCTTCCCTTTCCCTTATTTTTAATTGTATATAAGTGCAAATATATTTATATATCTCACTTTGGTTGTCTCTCTCTCGTTTCGGGTTTTCTTTCGTTTTTTCTCCCTCTTCTCCCTGAGGTTTGAGGGGGGGGGGAACTCTGGTGGTAAGGTTTGGAGACTTGGCAGGGAGCCAGCTTCAAACCATATCAGGGGGTCACATTACTAGTTGCCTACACTAAAGATCAGAACTTACAGCTCAGCAACTTAGAAACACTTCTATCCTATTCTAATTAGAAAATTTAGGAAATTAAACATATTGAGCCTGAAACTGGCAACATAGGAAGAAATTAGAAGATAATTGGAAGAAGGTAGCAGGGCCATCAAAACATTCTCCTTTTAAAAAATGACAATTAAAATCAAATATATTATGAGCTGAAATTTTTTTTTAAAGTCTAGCAGCTTATGACCCTGTTGATAAACTTGTCTCTGTACCTAGAAGTATTCTGAACACTTAAACACATTTATATCAATTTCAATAATAATATATATATTCAATAATATACATATTCTATGCCCATTAACTAGGATAATGGTTGTGTAAATTTTAGCATAATTATATTTTGTCATTATATACAGTCCTTTGAGCCAATGGAAGAAAAAGTATATAAATGAAAAGAAGCTAAAACAACAACAAAAAAGTCCATTAAGTCCATACTAAAGCAAGTCACCATGTCTAAAGGAGAAGTTGAATGTGATTGAAGGCAGTTAAATAGATGGATTGGAGTCAGGAAATTTATACCAGTGCCAAATCAATTACACGTTGCAAGATTTAATTAAAATAAATTGCCATAAATCAGGCATTAGCTATCTGTCACGAGTGAAGAAAAGCAGAAAGAAAGTCAAAATAAAAATAAAGTATTTTTTTTATAGTGAGATGTTGAAAAATATCAGAAAATACATGTCAGAATTAATTTTGTACATTGCTTGGACAGAGTTTTTATCCTAAAATCAAAAATCCATAAAGGTCTCTTCTCAAAGTAAAGTGTGCTTCATTTTTAGAAAGGGATTTATACCAAATATCTTTGTTGAATCAGATGTTTATACTTTCTCTGTTTAAGATTGGAGATAATACAGCTAGCAGTCATTAAAATAACCTGATTTCTGTATTACACAGACAGAAGCTTCAGTGCAGGTATATAAATATTGATTTATACTTGCAAGTACCTAGAAAAAAAATTGTATGAACAAATATTTAAGGATTCTAAATGTTAGAAATTTGATATATAAAAGTGATACTATATAAATATGTACGAACATTTTTCAATATTATTCTCCTTTTCACTAAAAATATTGTTAAAAACTATCAAACAGTTCAAAGGTCAGAAAAATCACTGTCTGATAAAAATCCCTACAAAACCCTAGAAGTCCAATAATGAAAACAACATTTAGTGTCTTCCTAAATGTTAGAAAAAGGATTGGGCAAAGTCAACATCTACATCCAGAGTTCCAAGGACAATGAAGTTGCAACATACATGACACAAGTCAGAGCAATGTCGTTTTTACAACATTTCGTGGGAGATTTCCCTACCTAAAAATTTTGGTCAAATATATCAGTTTCCAAAAGAATTTGATGAAGAGGAGAGGAGGGAAATCTGTATTGTGTGCAGGAGTGGAGAGGGAGAGAGAAAGACACTTGAGTCAAGGAAAATGAGGTGGCAATAGCTGCAGCAGCCCCAATGCTCATGAAAGCATCTCAGAACTGTGGAAACTTGAAGTGTTTCTGAATTGCATGTAGGGATGTCACAGGTCTGCAGACTCCCTCTGGCTTTTCCTGGACATGCAGTGTCCATGACACCAGACATGCAGTGTCATGACAGACGTGTCAATAAATTTAGTTACCTATGTTCTCTTGAAGAGGAGAGGGGGTGAAAAGAGTGCACTTTTTGTAAAAAGAGTGCTACCAAAAGCAGTTAGTCAGGAAGCTATTAATAATTAAATTCTTTAGTCGACTGTGCTAAAAATCAAGGCCCAGTTAAGGAACTGACTTTTCAAGCAACGTAAGTAAAACCACGTACATTTGTAAAACAGGGGGATGACAGCTGAGAATGTGAGAAATCTGTAAATGAGATGAGGAAGGGAAGACTAACAACTCAACACTATAAAATGTCAGCTAGCAGACAGTCTTACTGAAACAATTTAGTGGAGACACAAAATACTAGAAACCCTATGACCAGCAAAAGGACTGGCTAATTTAGTGGGTTGTGTACTGTAATGAAATTTTAGTGAAATTCATCTATGAATTTCATTTGCTTCTAGGTTTCTAGTTTGAAAGAGGAAACACTATATGACTCAATTCTGGGTACCACACAGTCCAAGTTACAGCCTCACTTTTTCTGCTAGTTTGTCTCACACAAGTCCCATTCATACACCATCTGTTTGTCAGGGCATAATTTGACCTCAGGTCTTGTCCACCAAGTCAAAGTTTCTCACATATTACTTCATGGCTAGGCTTTGAGAAAGAAGATTTGGGAAGGCTCTATCCACATTTGTTACAGTCACATATTACTATTAATGTGTTAAATGGTTCCCATGACCCTTTGCCTGCCTATAAATCACAAGCTATGAAGATAATGCAGGATGATCAAATCAGTCAATGGACATTTCATTAAGTGCAGTTTTTCAAGCTGCTATTTTTAAACAAGAAGTTATTTTTCTCCTGCAGTGGGAAATTAAAATATAATTTACAGAGACTAAGATATACTTTTTCTGAGTTATACATTTACCTAAAAAAAGCATTTATATTATCTTACTCAAAAAGGGCATATCAAATCCTATACTATTTTTATGAACAGTGTTTAGTATTTAAGGAGGATCTGATGAGAGCTATGGCGTGTACTAGAGAAAATATTACTATTGCTTTCATGTGTCATATTGAATATCTAATATGAATATCGAATATGAATATCTAATATCTAATACCACTAATAATACATCAAAGTCTTTTATTATGTTGTTTGTGTCTCATGACTAGCAATGTGTCCTGGGACAAACTGCCAGTGCCAGCTTTTCCACACAGAAAACATAGGCTTTTCATCTTGACTTCTGAATTTAAATAATGAATTGCATTTCTTCCACAAAGAATGAAACCTGCTTACATAACTATCATTGGTGGTACCAACCTGTATCCTCATTTGGGAACTGCATGTGCTTGAGTAGTGCCTAGCACAATGGCTGCTAAGACAACATTCATATTAAGTGTGTTATTTGCACGTTTTGAAAGCTGAATTGTTATAACTAAAAATAATTTCTTGGGAAAGAACAAATACAATTTTATTTGTTCCTTTCCATTCAATTTTCTGCCTCTGTTTGGATTATGAATTTTTTGATCTCAATTCAGATACTAGCAGATGAAGCTAAAGGACTATATATAGTTCAGTCAGGTTATTTTCAATACCTCTTAGCTAAAAACTAATGAACCCATGAAATGACAAGTAAGGTGGCTGTTCAACATTTGTGATCCTCTGACTTTACCTGAATTCAATTTTTCACATTCTTTGATCTTTCTCTCACAAGTTTGAATAATTTACATTCATTGAAATATAACATTTTTTCTCTATATAGACATGGGAGAGAAATCCCCTGGGATAGTTCTAAATGCTAAAAATAATCAGCTTGCATAATATTCAGTCACAGATTTCAGTTTCTTCATCACATTTTAGGCTCAGCCTATGAATTTGTTAATGGGAAATTGATATTTCCTACAGAATGAAAAAATGTGCCACCTTGCAGTGCTTTAATTGTTTCTCATTTTACCCGTTTCTGATGCAGTTCTTTGCTCACAGTCAGTTTACTGCTAAGAATGTGACAAGAGCAGCAGCTTGTAATTTGTCAAGACTCCTTGAGACTTCATTTATTTGCTTCGGCAAGTTTAATACCTATCCAGAGTCCCTTGTATAGAATCCCTCCTATTGATCAAAATTCTCCACTTGCTAAGTGCAAAATCCAGCTTAACAGCACATGGGTAATAATTCCGCAGGGTGATCTGCTGCAGAGCTCCACGGAGTGCTGTTAAGAACCTGGGGCATCAATGTTCATTTTTTCAATTGCTTTGCTATGAGAATTAAAGCAGATACAGAAAAATTTCTGAGCTTCCAGAATGTGCATTAAAACCAGGGCAGGTATTTCCTTTTTCCTAGCAAGGTTTCAACATCATACTAAAGAACACTAAGCCACAATCTACAATAAGAAGTTTCTGTCCTCAATATTTAAGGATAAAGGAAAATGCTTCCAAAGCCCAGAGTCAAGAGTTTTAAAGCTGAATACATTTTACTGTGCTTTCTGTTCACCTAAGAGCCACTTCCTTCGTTGGATGACTGTTTTTGATCAATCTCTAAATTCTTTTACCTTTTCCTCATTTTTTGCTTGAAATGTGTATTGTGGAAATGTCAATACAAACCTTGATGTTTGTAATATTAACAGTGAAATTCTTCAGTTGCTTCTGTAATTAAGCTGGTAGTTTTGGAGGAAAGCAAAGGCTCCGCTAGTTCAATAGATGACAGCAATTTTGTCATTGCATTTTTTCAGATGCTTTTAAGGCACAATTAATTACATAGTTCTGATATTTTTGTCTACCTTAGAAAAGTATTTGCCTGATTTTCTTTTGGCTTCCAGGTAAAAGTTAGGCAGAATTTTTACATAATTCTCTGTGTTCACAGTGATCTTCCCTTCAAATCCCTCTCCAGTCTGCCCTCCAGCCCTTCTTTTAACCAAGAACTTCCCAGATGGGACTGATGGGGCAGTATCTGCCTGCAGAACTCCTTACTGGAATACGGTCTGATCCCTTGTTACTGTAGTCAAACATAGTGCAAGTTGATGCTTTAAGAACTGCTGAGAAGGCCCAAACAGAGAGCAATTTAACTGTGAATGTTATGTTCTGATAATACTTAACTTCCAAAAATATTAGACATGATATTTAAAAACAAAAATCTCTTAGTTCATTTCTTTCATTTTGATCAAGTAAGAAAGTCTGTAAGTCTGAAAGGATTGTAGGAAGAATCATATCTGGGTTTGGGAAGATATGTTTGAAATATTAGGAAACAAGAAAATGCCTCCTAAGATATGTAATTTGAAAACTATAGTGTGGATTGAATAATAAATAGTAAACATAGTTAATGCAGTTATTCCTAAACGTAATATACAACTGACTTTTTTTTTCAACATTTTTTCACTGTCTCAGTCATTCTGGATACAGAACCTGGGAAAAAAGGCAGAAGCTCAGTGACTTGAGTGCAGATGAAACCTTGGGAAGCTACTTGACAAAGGACTGGAATGTAGAGAAAATTATTTCTATTGTCAAAGATACAAAAATTGTAAGGATTTTTTTTCTCAAGCAAGGAGAAAATCTTACTTCTGGGAAAGGGTTCCAAAACTAAACTAGATAAATAAACAGTTTGAAAATTATCACAGAAATTGGAAAAGAGGCTATGATGGAGGGAAGGGTAATATGGAGAAAGGTAAATTACATTTTGTTACACACTGAAAAACAAATGATGTCTTACATAGAGACTTAAAGAAGGGAGAAAGAACAGCTATTTAGGTCATTTGAAAGGAAACAAAATGAACTCTCTAAACTACAGTGCTTTCTCACTTAATATTCTTAAGGATGAACAGAATGAATCAAAATATAAAAAGAGTGCTACTCTGAAGAGTTACCTGGAGATAATACCCAAAGTTATCCTTTGGCTTTACTCAGTTTCCCTCACATCACTGAGAAGGTAGCCAAATGTACTACTGAAGAACACGCCTGGGCTTTGGAGAGAGATGTACTGCCTCTGGAGGGCAAAGCAACTGAAGACTGGTCATTTGAAAATGAATTCAGGTGACACATCAAGGCAAATAGAAACATCTTTTTTGTTTATTTATGAAATAACATTGATGAGCTGAAAAGAGGAATAGGACTTCTTCTCTGCAGTAACCTGGAGAGGAGCTACTAGAAAGCTAGAGCTACCTATTGCTGGGCTATTTGCGCAATCAAGCATTTGCAGGCCAAATAGATGACAGGGTAAAAATATGGTGACACAAGTTCAATACTTATAAATACAGGCAATATGTTTTTTGTCTGTTCACAAATCTGTATGAATGAGAGTAAAGTAAAAGCCATATAAATGTTTTAAAAAAAATTCTCATGTGAGAGTTTAATTTCAGTGACTTGGTAAAAGTCTTTTTTTTTTAAATTTTATTTTATGTCTTATTTCCTAAAATTATGCCCCATTCATGAAGGACACTAAAAAAAACCCAAAAAAACCCCCAAAACACCCAAAAAACCCAACTCAAAAATCAACATACTCACAAGCAAAAAGTAGTAGACAGATAAGGGTTAAATTAAAATTGATTAATTGCAGAATTAAAAGTTAAAAAATATTGAGGATATGTTATGCAAATGAACCATGCTCCCAGTTTTATTATCTAACCAATGTACAGTCAGTTTTATTACACAGTTCTCTATGCTCTGGGGTCTTGTTGGAAGTGCTTGAATTAGTTCATTTCAATATCATGTTTTTACAGTGACAATTTTTTTCATTAATACTATAGGGCAAATCACACTCAGTGGAACAGGAAGTCCTTTGCTAAGGAATAAATGAATTTTAATAAATAGGAATTCATTTGCTGCTGTGGTTGCAAGTATTTCTTTTTATAGGAATTTTTATTAGACACAGGGGATTCTCTTCAGTACAAAATCTGGATTATACTTTCTGGTATATGCTTTTATCTCAGTGTCACATGAAAGTGCAGTTGAGCCATAATGCAGAAGTCAAATATCAAGCAGGAATCATGTCTTAAAGGCAAAAGCACATGTACTTAAATTCAACAGTCTGAATTGCACAAGTCTTTTAAGCTGACGTTAGAGTTCTGAAACCGCTGTGTATTAACGGAATACCAAGGAGGATGTAAGATTTTCTTGAGCAGCTAATCAGTGGACAACAAAGAACTATTATGTGGGTGCACAATGAAAATGCCAAACAAAACACAACAACACAACTACAATACTCTGTGCCTTGCATGAGAAAGTGAGGAAGTGTTGAAAAAGTGATTCTAGATAAATTCATCACTAAGAGCAATATGGTGATAAAAACTTCAACTGATTTATCTTTCCGAATGCTGCACTTAGCTCCTGAAGCACTAGGAATTTTAAGTCCCCACAAATACTGCTTTTCATTTGAAGGATATGCAGTACAGAGATAAAGTAAATGGTACAGTTTATTGCTAATTGCCATTAAACCCAAAACAGTGCAAAACAGCATCTCTGTTGTCATATAACTCAGACAATGTTAGCACAGAGGGTCTTTTACTTTCCTTGTTTTAACCTAGAAAAAAGTGCAATAGTATTATAATTCCCATTGCAAGGCTGTCAGAGCAAATGTGCTCCAAGACAGGGATTTTTCAGAGCTTAGCGATTCATGAAATCAGAATAGGGAGAATAAGGTGAAAACCTAAACAAGGAGATAGGCTGAGAAAGATTAGTCTGCAGCTACAGAGATGTCAATCTTAAAGTCTGAATTGTTTAGTATAATTTCTCCTAAATCCAAATTAATATCTAAGGTAAATTAAAGGTACATTAATGTATATATATATATTTAGCTTTATTTAGTGGAAAATTTGCTTACAATATAAACAATTTCAGTTTATGAGTTTTAGAAGTTTCTGCATATGTCTGTGTAAAACAGTATGCTACTTTCAATGCCCCTATTAGCAGCATACAAAAGTGGCTTTTACACCTTGTTTTACTTTTCCATGAGAATGTAGGCTGCCTTTCTTTTGTAAAGAAAATTAGAGTTATCCAGTACAGATTCTAAAACAAGTTTTTTTAACATCTGAATTATGTTTATTATTTGATAGTTAAAACAATCACAGTAGAGTTTGTGCTATAGAGAAAATAAAGTCCTTCAAAGAAATGTCTTCTTTTCTTCAATTCAGTTCCTTTAAAATCAAAAAAATTAAAAAAAAACTTTATGCAGAATGGAAATTTTTGGGATCGAGAAGAATAGGTAGATCCATATCTCAACCACAAGTGAGTCACTCATTATTAAGTCATATATGAAGAGAGAAACCCAAGGTCAGGCCTGTCCCTGTTGTTGTAGTGCAGGGTCTTCATGTCCTAAAATCTTGTTTGGCTCTTCCATCAGCCTACTGCAGACAAACTTTACTTTGCACAAACCTGCTTGATGCAAATTCAAGCTTCATGTTAAACATTTACCAAAGCTGCTAACCCTCTCCATCCCTGAGCTATCACTCACAGTAAAGTGATTTCTTTCCTCTCTTCTCTGATGAAAGAATTGCAAAGTCTTAGTTTAGCTTGGATTTATAATGTGGTGTAATTATAAAAGTTGATTTTATTTTTTAAAATTATCTTTTCTTTATAAATATGAGATGGACATGAAATGAAGTGATCAGGAAAGGACTGAGAGAAAAATAAGTTCAGAGAATGTTCCCATCCCAGATGAAAAAATACAAATGGACAATGAAAAAATCATCTATCGAGCAAATACATATCCAAAAGTACAGCAATCAGGAGCTAGCTACTACTGCTACAGTTTCCATCTTCTTTTGAGAGCTCTTTCTGGCATTTCCAGGTGGTTTGCCTTTGTTGGTGAGAGTTGTCTTCCAGAGCCTTTTGCTTCTATCGGCTAAAAGGAGGCTTCTGTTGGTTGTTTTCTGGTTATGGACAGCCTGTGCTTTCTGTCTTCAGCTGTCAAGAACTGACTCGAGTACCTTTTTGGCTGATGCATGAGAGGCAACTGTGTATCTGTCAGGCTGGAGTGCCACTACCACAGACCTAGTAGCTCCTAGTGCAGCAGTGCATGCAGATTGTGGGACATCAGGGAGCACAGGCAGGTGACTGACAGAGTCTTCTCAGAGACTCTGAAGAAAAAAAAGCCCAAACTATGTGAAACAAGAAATGAGAGCCAGATAGACACCGCACCCAAAGGAACAGTGGATGGAAACTCTCAAGATGGGAAAGACTTGAAAGTGTGATTTCAGGCAATAGCAATCGTCCTAGATCTTGGCCTGTAGGTCATTTACATCTGTAGATCTGCAACTTCAGGACAGGTAGAGCTCCCTGGGAGCAACTGAGGAGGAGGAAGATTCATCAGAGAAGGCATCAAAGACAGCTGATGCTGAAACAAACATTTGTGTATACACTAATAGAGTCTTTGTGTGTGTGTGTGTGGGGGGGGAATGAACTGGTTGCACTCTGTTTCAAAAGTCTCTAATCACTGATTTAAAATTCAACTGGTGGCTGGCTACTAGTTGACATCCATTATATTCTTACAGAGAGGCTGCTGCTGTTTACTGCTCCTATAAATGTCCTGTACAATGGCAAGTTCACATATGATATGACATTGAGAATGTGATAGATATGCTGTAGAACAGGGTTGCTCCTCAGATGAACCTCAAGAGGTGAAGGTTACTTAGACAAGCTTTACATTCTTTATAAAGTTCTAAATCTGTATAAAATAGCTCTGTGCAGAAATACAGGCTCAATATGACTAGCTAAAAGCAGATCTGAAGAGAAGGACCTTGGGTCTTGGCTGACACCAAGCTGAATATGAGTCAGCAATGAGCTCCAGCAGTAAAAATGGCAGGTTCAGGGAGGCAATTCTTCTATTTGGGACTTTTGGGATTGTATCTGAGGCACTAATTACAGTGACATAATGGAGTAAGCCCAGAAGGGAGATGCAAAGATGTTCACAGAATGAAAGCACATGACATATGAGTAGAGACTGGGAAATGTTTGGAGGTTTTTTTATTTCAGCCTGGAGAAAAGAAGGTTAAGGATACATTTTTTTTTTCTATCTGTATCCATCTATTGGAGAGTATTGAGAAGACAGAGCTGGGCTTGAAGATTCAGAGAATAAGAGATAAGAGACAAAAATTAGAATATGTGACAACATACAAAGAAACAAAAATACTGTGAAGGTGTCCAGATACTGGAATAAGTTGACCAGAGAGGTTGTAGAATCTCCGTTCATAAAGATATTCAAGACTGGCCTTGACAAACTCCTGAGAAACATGATACAGTTAGTCCTGTTTTGAATGGAGTGCTAGACTAGACTGTTTATAGAAATCAAATCCAATTTCAGTTATTCTTAAACAGTCATGCTTTCCAGGAGCACTGCAATATAACAAAACAATTTAAAAAAAGGAAAGAAAAAGAAAATAAAAGCTGATTATTTTAATAATAACTCCTTACTAACTGGCTCCTCATGGATAATTTTTTTTCCTTTTTGTGAATGATTTGGATTTCGGATTGTTAGTAAAGGGAATCAGGATCCATTCACAGCAAAGATTGCCAGAGTTGCAAAAGTAAACTTTGGAAAAACTGCTGACAAATTTTTGTGACAAAAAAACCCCACAAAAAGTAAATGTGTTTCAAAGTTGTGTGTTAATATATCAGAAAATTAGAAGTTGTCAATGAGTCCAAGAAATTTGCAGATGTGCTGGTTTTGGTTGAAGTACAGTAATTTTCTTCACAGTGGTTAGTATGGGCCTATTTTTTGGATTTGCTTTCCCTGTTAAACTTTCTTCATCCCAACCCACAAGTTTTCTGGGTTTTACTCTTCTGATTCTTTCCCCTATCCTACAGGTGGGGGAATGAGCGAGAGACTGTGTGGGGCTTGGCTGCTAGCTAGGGTTAAACCACAACAGTGTTCATCTCTGTATATAGGAGGAATTAAAAATTATCAAGACAGAGTGAGATTATTTGTAGTTTTATTTGGGCTTTTTCTAGTCTGTAACCTATTTTTGCAATTTTTAGTGAGAGGAGAGCTGTCTTTTGATATTTTGCTAGACAAAAAGAAAGACTGATTAGGTTTCGATTGTGATAACTTTCCAGCCAAGCTACAAAACACCTTTTCAGTACTAAAATAAAAACCATAAAGACTTAATGTTCCATGGACAGAAGGGTTTCTTTAAAGATATATATATATATTACCACTAAATACATATATCACTTGGCCGAATAGTGACAAATGAACTACACCAGAGGATGTTCTTGGGGTTATGTAGCTGCAGTTAGGAAAATTTTGAGGATGAAAGGGAAAAGGATATGAAATTGCAAAAATACAAGGGTGAAAATAAAAGATTAATTAGCAGTTATGAAAAACTAAACAGTATGAGCGATTCCTTTGAACAGCAGTAGTAGTTCTTGCCAAAGAGCAGTAATGCATAGATCTGAGAACACTGAAAAAGGTCATTCCTACAAAAATAACAAAAAAGGGACAGTGAAAGATCTTTCTGCTCAATGGTTTGAGATTTTTGTAAACTGGAAAGCTTATGGAAGCTACATCAAACACCAGCTTCAGAATGTGCCTGTTGTGATACCGACATAACCATACTTCCATCACACCATATCACCTTTTTATATTGGTGCAATACCATATAATCACTTTTTTAGACTATGCAATGAGGGGATTTTATGCAATGTGACCTTAAGCCACACATATGAAAGTAACACACTTTTCTCATATGTCTTCCTAAGTTTTTAACTAGAAACTGTAAATTTTTAATTCTTTAAGTATGTTTGAATAGTTTCATCACAGTTAATTTAATGACACTGTGGTAAAATTTAAATTATACATTTCCCACCTCTAGGCTGATTATGTCTGCTGTGAACATAGGCAAAGAGATAATAACCAATAAGCGTAATACAAAAAGTGTACAGAGATGGTAGTAGGAAGGGAAATAAAAAAGCCTAGTAGTATATTAGATCTGGTGAAGTGGTACCAATATTAAAGGTGGTGCTAATTTTACTAAATATGTTTTAACAATCTGATTAAAGCTACATACTAATTAACTTAGAAGTTCTTACTTGTTAAATTTGAAAAAAAAGAAATGGTAGAAATTATTTGTTAAAAGGATTTAGCGAGAGGAAAGTGGAAGGGAAGGGCAAGGTTGAGGAATGGTCATTAGAAGTCTTCACAGATATCAAATGCTTCAATTGCTTTTTCTTACTAGAATGCTTTTACTTTTTCAAGACTACTAAACAGAAGTCTTGATATATTTTTAAACTCCCTGTGTGCGTTACAGTTAAAATTCTTTTCCCTCTGACTTTCATTTATTTGCTGTAGGGACAGTAACTGTATGCGGCCACTGAAATGAGAAATACAGAAATCTCAGATATGTATGTAGAAAATCTACTTCCATGGAAGTCACTAACATCAGAGTAATATGACTTTCACTGATACTGGTAATATGCCATGGTAAAATTTGTGTTATACACAACGAAATCATATTAGAAATAGTTTCTTTCACAGTGGTAAGTGAATTTACAATTTACAAGCAGTGACAGATCACTAATGGTTTGGGTTTTCATAAATATTTTCAAATTCTTCCCTTCTTTTTATGATTTACTAGGGAGAAACATTTCATTTAAAGTTCTTTTAAACTAAGCACTTGCCCAAACAAGAGCATAAGATTGATAAAGACAAGGAAAGTAACCCGTAATCAGTAACAGCATGATAGTGATTTGTATTACTAATTGTCATATTACTTAAATAAAGGAATACTTTGGCTTTCCTTATACAGAAAAATGCATAACATTTTCATGAGGAAATATAGTGTCTATTTTTTTCACAGTGAAGTAAATCTGAACCTTGACAACTGCAATGACTGAGGTTTTACAGTACTCAAAAATATGCAAAAGTGCAAACATGACAGTTATCCCTTGTTCTGACCTAAAGTATCTTTTTGATGGATAATGTAGAGTTCCATTGCCATATATTGCTTAGAAATACACCACTGAGAATGCTGATTGGGTAGTAAATTCATGGTCATTTATGGACCGAAGTCTGTTCATAGTTAGGCAGATGCCAAGAAATCATTTAACTTGAGAAAGTCTTTATCTTTTATCATGACTCTGTGGATTAATTGTAGCATTGTTCTCTAGACTAATTAAATTCTTTTTTTCATTTTACTAATCCCATTAGAAAGCCAGTCTCCATCATACCTCTTTTTTCTAGATAATGAATCACTTGTTTAAGTTTTTTATACAGTTTAATTTTCTGCAAAACATGACTAACTTTTTACAAATATGCATAGACTTATGCATCTTCCCTGGGAGCAATTAGCACACAAATACTGACAGTCCATTGATTTTTGAGATTGACAGACTGGGAAATACCAGATTATAATGTGAGAGAAGATACCAAAAGCATCACAAATTCATTTTACATTTTGAAGTTTAATAATAAATTTCATAATATAGCTACAAAGGTTACTAATCTTGAAACTATAGAAAAGCCAGTCTAATTCATTTTGATTTATGACAGATAAAGAAGAATATTCCCTGGAAAGGAGGTTTTCTAGTGCAAAATGAATTCTGGCAGCCCAAGTGTAAATCTTTGTAGTCTCCACACAGACCATGGACGCTGACTAGCAGATCTAACAAAATACTGAGCATCAATTAAAATGTAGGATTGTTCTTTAAAGTGTTATAAATTAAAAGATATGGCTGAAGTACCTTCCTGTATTCTAGACTCTTCAAAATTTCTCAATCCAAATAATCTGGGTTCATTTCACAAATATCCCATAATGCCATAGGAATTTATTCTTTAACATTCTACTTCTTTCTAATTTGAAAATAGACTTGGTGCTTAGGGACTTTAAACAGTTTATTGCTATATAGTGACGTCACTGACAGACAGAAATTATTATTTATCTTGTAACTAATTCAGTAATAATGCCCAAAGATTCTGTCTGCTTCCTTAATCATATTCTCTGCAAGAGAACATGAGTGAAGCATGAGAATTGCTTAAGAATGTGGCCAAAATTATTGCGTTGTCAAAACTCATGTAATATGGTCAATTAGTAAACCAATGCTGCTTTGGAAAAAGATTCTTTTTTGTGAAGGGATGATCTTGCTGTTTGTTTTTACTATTTAGTCAAGGTTATCATCATTTCCCTTTTCTACTTTATAACCAGCTCTCTAATTCCCATTTTGAACCTGCCACAGCTAAATTAGACCATGATTTATGCAAAAATTGAAAAGAAGTGACTTGTAGAACTCTCTCAGGAAGATTAGAGTTTCTGTCATGAAGTTTCTCTTTCTTAATGTCCTGAGCATTTTCTCTCTTCACTACTTTTTGATCATTAAATTACCACTCGGGAGCCTGTGGATCAGCTGTTAGCATGAATTTAAGTGTTTAAGTTCCCAAGATTTTTAGATGAAGTTTCTTCTAAGGACAAATTACACTGAAAGTCACAGTCTGAAGAGCCTTAAGCAAAGAAAAACCTTTAGGCCACTGATGACTTGTCATATTCTGCCTTTATGGTGCATAAATAGGTAGCTGTTTATAACAGCAGAGAAATGAATCATAGTTAAAATCAGAATTCACAAACTTTCATCAAATGTTAATTGGTTGAGTTATGTAAGCACATATTCGAAGTATAGACAGCAGATCAAATATCTTGCATTGTTAGCACCTTATAATGGTTGAGCTCTTCAGCTTCTTCTTTTCAATAGGGCTATATGAGATATATATATGTTTACATATATATATGGAATACTTAGAATTCAGTATCTGAGGAAAAAAACAAGACATGCAATTGTACAAGAAATGCAGGGTGGGACTCACCTCCCCAAGTATTTGTGTCTAGTCTGTAGGTACCTGAAGAGATCCAAAACACCCACATGTGCCTGATGGATACTACAAAGTAATTATGCAAGACTTGCACTGCACTGCCAAAGAAGTTGGATGACAGTGGGGATTATTGTAGGGAACTGTGTATCTGTTTTTACACAAATAAATCCAATTTGAATTGAAAACTGTTAAAATGTGGTGAAACTGTTTTTCTAAAATAATGTATATTTCAATGCAATGCACTGTTACCTAAACACATGCTTCTAGTTTGAATCAAGTCTTATATCCCGAAAACGAGTCAGCAGAGTATATGAAGCACTGTATTAAGAAGAAATAATAGAATGTATTGTCCTGAATACCATTCCTGGGAAGAAAGACTGTGACATTTCAGTTCAGAGAAGTCATGTAGGATTTTGTAGATAACAATTTACTTGAATATAAACCCATAATTTATTGTGGGAAATATTATTTTTTAAACCAATTAAACTTATGAATGACCATTTTCTTTGGATATATAACTGAGGGGCACAGCAAAAACCTTCAAACTCGTTAATAATTTGCTCCTGAAGTTGGATTAATTCTAAAGATATTTCTTCATTACCAGGAAAAAAAAGTATGGTGTTTTCACTGATAAGTGAAAGGGTAGTAGATTGAGCTACCGTCCCACCTGTGTGGCTGATCACACAGATGCAGGAAAGTTTGTGTCAGGTACAAGTTAAGCCTAGTGCAATTCAGGGACCAGTAGACAAACTGAAAAATATGTTTTGGAGTAATTTTCCATCCATTTTACATACATATACTTGCTTTTTCCTTCACAGTGCACAGTCTTCAGTTTAAACAAATGTTGCATACCACAGTTAGATGGAACTGAAATTCTTTTGGAAAGCTATGAAGATATGATTATGAAGAAAGCATGTAACATATATGTATGTTACACATAAATACATGATCATATTCAAAAGTATAATGCAACGTGTACTAACCAAAGCACTTCAAAAAATTGAATACAAAGTTTGCCTGTGAACTCTTTCTTTGTTTCTGCTCTGAAATGCCCTTCTTTTCCCTCTTTGATTTTTTTGACAGTAATTAAACTTAAAAGCTATTAAAATAGGAGTTTAGAATAGAAACATTGACAGATCCTTAAATACAGTAGAGTGAAGAGTAAAACTGTAATAAGAACCTATCAAAACTGAAAATGAAGGAGTTTGAGGGACTAGAAGACTATAAAAATATGGCCATTTCTAAGTTTTTGAATGGTTATATTTTTAGATTTAAGCTCTATGTGTTTCAACTAATTGCATAGCAAAGTGTGACAGATCTAGGCATACAGAGCAACTACTTCTGTAGGTCAAAGATTTCAGTATTAACTTGAAGGTATGTAAAAACCATTAGTACCAAACTTCCCTGTGTCTATGCCTAATATTGGCATTTTGAATTTAATGTCCCCATAAAAGATCTCTTTCTTCTCTTTCTTTTCTCTGGCCTCTTCTGACAGCTGCTGAATGTTAGCAAAACAAAACTGGAAGAAAACAAATTGATACAAACTTAGGTAAATGCAAAATTTCAGCAGCCTCAATTCACTCCCTCAGGTACTGTTACATGCAGCTTGAATGCTTTGTCCCCTCCAGTGGCTTTATTCTAAGTTGAGTATGTACGGATGATGATTCTCACTTAAAAAGCACTGTTTATTTATTTTTTTTTGTTCTTTGTAGGTCAGTGTACGGCTTGAAATTTTATATCCACATGATTATAAAGATAGAATTTCCTCATTAATATTTCTCCACGTTTTTAATGTCTGATAGCTGCATAGATATCCATGTCTTCCTTTTTTCAGTATCCACTACTTTTATTTGTAATATTAAACTGCTGACTGTCAAAGCACTTACAATTGATATCTAGTACTTTTTTGTTCAATGTACAGCTTCTACAGGATTCTCTATGGTTGCAAATCAGTCCCATTGACCTCAGGTGAGTCACATGGTAAATGAAGACTATGTCAAGCAGAAAGTAACTTTGCAACGTGACAATACACAATGGGCAGTTTTTGTATAAGTAAGTAACATCTCCATTTTATTAATTTTGGTGGGCAAGCGGGTTTGGGACAGGTCTGAATGGAGAATTTTGAGTGCCATGGAGAAGCATTGATAATAATTCATTATATGGCCATATTTATTATCGGTCAGAGCATCACAGCTGATTGACATACATGTGATCAATTGATACACACAACTGAAGGGAGGAAGTAAGTAGACTGAGCCAGGCTTCTTTTTTTTGCTGTTTAACGTAGGGGTGATTAACTGTAATAGGAACAAATATCCCAGATAGTCTACAGTATTTCCATCCTTGGAGATACTAAACACCTGACTAGACATGACCTCGAGCAATCTGTTCTAGCTGACACTGCTCTGACTGGGGGGTTGGACCAGGTGATATCCAGAGCTCCATGACACTCGCTGCTGTTCTGTAATTCTTTGATATAATTCAGAGAAAATGAACAAAAAAGGTTTTATCTACTTGTAATCAATAAAAACACCACTGTGATTGTCTACTGCAGGAATGTTGGAAGTTTGTGTCGCAGTCAAACCTAGTTTCATCATTTCCTGTTCTAACCTCTTTCAAAAGAAGCAAGTATCAAAAGATACAAATACCAAAAATGTAGCTCCAGAGCTAGTTTTTATAAGATTTTAACCTCAGAGTTAGTCTATGTTTGGACTGACATGAAGTAGCTACCAAAAGGCTTTACTGGTCTTGGATTAAAATGTGATTTACATGTGGTGATCAGAGAAACCACAGTGAGTTTTGTGAAGATGAGAGGAAAATATTATGCAGGGAAGTGTTACTGGTGTAGGTACAGTATGGAGACTTCATTGTCACAATATTTGATATTTTCAGCTTCTTTGTAATGTCATGCTGCCATATCGTCAATTTACACTATTGTCCTAGTTAGAACAGCTGGGACCAGTTCATCACTGAATGGGTGTAACCCAAAACTGTGTATTCTATAACCTTCCATGCCATTTCCCAGAAACTGTTATCAGTAGATCATTTACACCATCTGCCCATAGAGCCTGACTCCTCAGGCTATAAACTGGGTGTTAAGAGGCCTGCGAGAGGCTCCTGTCGTCACACCCATTGTGGAACTCCCTGCCCTGAGGGAGGTACTGGGCATTCCTGCCTGAACTGGAGGACATATAATCTCGGGATCTTGGGACTTTTTGAACCACACGTGGGATCCAGAGGAAGACTGCAAACCACCGCTCTCAACCAGACTGCAACTACCACTCTCGACCGGACAGCAATCACCACTTTTCAACCAGACTGCAACCACCACTCTTGACTGAACTGCAATCACCACTCTTGACCAGACTGCAACAGCACTCTCACCAATGGTTTTTTCCCTCTCCTTTTACTTTGGACTCAGGAGCCCCAACAAACACCACTCTGTTCGTGCCCCAGGGTGCTGGGTTATACATTTGTGTTTTGTGGGTTAAAACCAACTGTTTCTCTGTATAATTGTATTTATTGTATTATTTTATTAAATTGTTATTCTGATTTATAATCTCTCCTTTGACTTGAGTTCATTTCCCTTGCTGGTTTACCTTTAAACCAGCACAACTATACAACTCACATCTGTTAGCAAAATGTTGTATATAACGCTATTTTGCTCTCCCCTCTTCAGAAAGTCAATATGGCATGAGAACTTACCCATTTTTCCTTCTCAGAACAAAATATATGACGTGAGATGAAAATACAGCACACCTGAATAGAATGGCTTTTGCAGCTAATGAGGACGGATGCACTCTGCTGCTCTCGTTAGTATTGCACAAATGAACAAAAAGGGCCTTGTTTTTATCTTCCCGACTAATGCCACACAAGTCAGTTTAAGTGGTTCATTTACAGACATTACCAGAAAGAGGACAAGATTGCTCTTTGTACTTAAAGACCATGTGCAGAGTGGCAAAACTATTCTAGTGTACAGATAAGCAATCTTGTAAAGTGCAATTACATCTGGCATTTAACCTGCAGTGCTTAAACTACTTTTACTCTACAGAGCTGGATGGAACTTATTTAATCAAACATATTCTGTTAAACAGATGTGCTGCTGAGTACAAAAATTACTTATATAATTAAATCCTATAATGGAATTGCATTTTCCTTCTCTGAATCATTTTAAAACTATTCTTACGCAGACTTCCATTGTGATCAACTTGCAAATCTGCCTTATTAAAATTATTTCAAATGAATAAACTCATTCGATATTTTATGTGGTTCTGACTACTTCAGCCTCTGTGCCTTTGGTATTCTCATATACTAAATCTGTAGTATCTCTACAGTATAAATGAAAGACTTTTGAAATTAATAACAGAGAATAGAGACAAAACCTCCCAAAATAGTAACACCTTTTCATATCTGCATCTCTGAACAATGTCAAGATTTTTCATTTCAATATTGCAAAAACAAAAAAGTCACTACTATCAAACAAATCAGCTTGAAAAAATAATTATGTCACACCCACGCTAACATATGCATGTTCTTGTCACTTGCTGCACATTCATATCACATCACAGAATCCAACATGCAAACACAATATTTAGTTTAATGAACAGTCTTCTCACCTCTTACTCTCCCTTAATGCTTTGTCTCCTTTCTTCCAGGTGATAGTTGGCTTTGGAGAGGCTTGTGGCTTGCACTCAATGACAACTTCTTGACCTTTGGTAACAATTATTGTTTTCCTCATTTGATTTTGTGGGAAAGTGGGAGCTGAAGCTGTTAAAAAGAAGTATGTTAACTCTACAGAAAACAATCCCAGCTTCTTGTTCCATTATGCTTTAATAGAATGGGAAAATTATAGATTTGGGTTTGAGGATAGAATCTCTGTTTCTTGGAAATTATTATTCCAAAAATGAAATTTTACAAAATATTTGAAATCAGCAGCCAGGACTATATGGCAGGTCTATAACTTAATCTAATTATGGATTAATGAGAAATCTTTCACATCAGCATATTAGAGTAGGATTGTTTGTGAAATCCAACAGCTTTATAAGTTAAATAATACAGTTGTTTTACCTACACTTTTTCCAATTTTTTTTTCTATTTCATGAAAAACCTGCTAGAATTAAATAGTTCAAAATTAAAAGAAGTCTAAATAATTCCACAACTATCCAAAATGTACTCTCCAGAGTTAATTCTTACAAAAAAGTTTTATTGTTAGAGAAATTTTATTGTTCACTCTTTTTATATTTGTCTGAATAGTGGGAACTGAAAAGTGAGAACTTCTTAATAGAAGATGTTTAACTGGGTCTTGTTCTTAGTATTTCACTTTTCGAGAATTCCCATTGTTTACAAACAATAGCTAAACTAATAAATGCATCACAAAATGACACTAATTACTGTAATTTCATACCAAGAAAGGACAGTTGTCCTCAAGTAATCTCACTGTTTTTCCTTTTTCTTAAATTAGTTTTGCAAAACAAAAGCCCCCTATCTCAGCTACACTTACAGGAACATATTACACTCCATTGCCTCAAATATGTAGGAATTTCCTACCATTATTTTGGTTAATTCTCATACCAGAGATGTTTATATGGACAATTTATTCTATTTTTGTCCCTTTAGTAAGGTAGAAAATTAAACATAACTGCTTCTTTAATACAATATTATTGTTAAAATTTAACAGGGGTACAATTTCACAAGGGACAAAATGAAAGGCTAAATCTTACTGTAATAATATACAGTGGTTACTTCTGATATTAAAGAACATCAAAGAAAGTGTGCAATTACCCGACATAGTAGGTATATCTAGCTTATAGCAGATATAAAAAACAGAACAAAAGAATTGTAACCCATAGGGATCTCTTTGCTAACTGAATCACAAATGACCAAGTGATGGAAAGGGAGCAATCACTGACCTTGGTTTTTCACTTTATGGTTATAAAGAAATATTTTTAAGACTTATCAGTGAAATTCTAATGTCAGCCAGCAAGAAAATAGTGGAGATGTATTAGATAGGTTATTCTCCAAAAGAGCCAAATCTTAGCTGAAGCCTAGTATATTATTTCAGTAACTTCAGCTTTCTTATTCATTTGACTGGGAGTTTACAGGAATGATTCTGAGGTGTAGGTTTTGAAAGTTGCCAGATTTGAGCAGTGCAGAGACCTCTAACCTCCGATATGACCATTGAATTACTTTGACAGATACCTGTCTTCCATCTACATCATAATCTAATAAAGATGATAAGACTATTACAATTCTGTCTCGCTTAATCCCATGGAATTATTGTCCCACTGCATGTTACCAGAGTTTACTTTAAGGAAAACTAGAGTGTTGAAAAGACATGCTTCAAGTTTTTCTTCATTAATTGCCTACTTTGGGTTTTGAATAATGACATTTTTACTGTATTTCCAGGTAACATTATGTAGTGTATTTCTTTATTATATTCACCCAAGTATGTAATTTGTACTGTTCAGTCAGTTTTGGTAACTTCAAGGGAAATTTTTATAGCTTTAACACTAAGATCATGCATAATTACCTTTGAATAATGGTCAATGTAGGCACAATAATTTAATTTTAATAGTGATTAAATATATTTACTTTCTCTAAGTTTCATTTCCTGAACATATGTTTGAGAGAGTAAAGGATATTTTTCCATTTATTTGAACTGAAATAGTGTTATATGAGAAATAGTACAAAATGTACTGAGTCAGTTATTTACTGAAGATAATTTTCAGCTAACAGAAGACCCTCTGCTCTCTGGGGCAACAAAGGACCCACATATAAATAATAAGAATAAAAAGGAACCACGTTTATCTGATCTGCTGTTTGGACTGGTAAAAGCTACTCTTTATCATCGCAGTCTAAGAAAAAATGTAATTATCAAAGCAGGAAAAAGAAACAGTCTGGTTTTTTCCATACTCACCTAAAATTTTCAGCTCGGCACTGGCATAAATGGTGCCATACTTATTTTCTGCTAAGCACTGATACATTCCAGCATCTGAGAGATTCACACTGTGGATCATCAGAACACCATTAACCATCTCAATCCTGCTCTGTAACAGAATTTAAAAAAAAGTTTAAAAAATCATTCTATAAAAGCAAAAAGACACTGGAAAATTGCTGTGCTCTTAATTTAAGACAAAGGGCCAAAAACAGACCTAAGATAAAACTAAGTAGCAAATTTCCTTGGGTTTACTTTTTTTCTTGTAATATAAGGAAATATAAGAATAAAAAGTCCAAAAATATTTAAAGGTAAATGTTTTTCAGCATTAGTTCAATATCTCCAAAAAGTTTTCTTTTGTCTGCTTGTATGTTTGTTATTAGCCTTACATACTTTTTAAAAGCATCCTGGGAACTTTAATAAAGCAAGAAGTCAGTTGTGGGTGTAACATATCTGATGATCTTCACATCTCTAGCAAATGTTTGGTTTCAGCCATGGCATTATTTTCATATAAGTAAATATGAAAGATTGCTTGCATGAGTAAGAAAGGGTCTAATCACATTCATCATTAATTCAAATTTCTTATTTCAGAGGTCCACCAGTAGAAAATAATTACCACAGCTGGAAGAGCAGAAGCATTAATAGCTCCTTTTAGAAATGTGTCCTTCATGAAGCTCTATTATGAATAATTTGAATTGCTATAAAACAACTCTAGGTTTCGTTATAACGTTTGTTGTAGGTTAAAATCAATAAAGAATAAGTTGTTTGGAAATGCAGAGGAAACTATGATAAAAATTCTCTCTGTTGTTGTAAGCCCCCACCCAGTTCAAAGTGAAATTTAATTTGAAATTTCAGAGCCTGGTGAAACTAATGATTTGGAAAATCAGAGAGCTAAAAAGTAGAGATATTTAAATTGCTTCAATTTCAGGACTAATAGCTCCATCTAAAAAGACAGAAATGGGTAAAGTAAAGCCATGTAACCTTATTTTCAATGCCTCACAGCTTCAAAGGAAAACTGTGTTTATGTTTCCTTTCTCATTGTTTGTATAATTGGTGGATGTTCACAGATAGAAGTGACATTGGCTGAAAAGAAAGACATTACATCTTTTATATTCATAAATCCATTCTGTGAATTGATTTGCAAATGGAGACATTTTTCACAGAATTGAACAGCTTTATTTTAATCTGCAGAAATAGATTAAATAAATTTACACAACTCTAAATAATTTGAGACTATAAAAATGGAAAGGCGTTAGAAAAAACCCACATGATGTGGACTGACACTTTGATGATTCAGTGAGAGAAAAAGAATAAAGTGAAATAAAAGGCATACCATGACATGAGTGGTCATTTAAAAGAAAAAGAGAATTTTATGTATGTCTAATTCTAAAATATATCAGTTGACTGTAGTTAAATATTTTACATTCTAGGAGTCTTACATGGACCATTTAAATGGTCTTGACAGCAAGTTCTGTAACGTGCAGAGAATAAATGGAGTTAAAAATGCAATAGTCATTGTACTTTTTATATTAGCCTGCTAGTGATTTGAAGAGCATGATTTTTTTTTAAATATAGTAAATAACATAACATAGCATAACATAACATTGAGAGAAATATGAAGAAATATGTTTCAGCAAATACAGCTGAGTTTTTGCCATCTTTTTATACAGAAAGAAAAATAGATACAAATAACATGATACCACTATCTAAAAAAAAAAAAAAAATCATATTGGAGATTGTTTAGATATACACTATAGTACCGGTATAGCTCAGTAGATCCTGTCTTCCAAATATTTCTGAACTACAATTACTACTGATGAATGAAGTTTTACATTGCTTGAGATGGTTCAGAAGGGACATGCATAGAAAACCTGTCTGTACTGTACACTAGCACCTAAGAAACTAACACAGAAAACAGTACTTTTCAGTACTTTCTTTAACTGACTTTATCAGAATGAAAGGAGAAGCATACAACATCCTGGTGACTCCTTGTCGCCAGTGTCCAAGTGTACCTGTGGCCAGAGAGGAACTCCATTTTTCAGCCAACGATACGTGGGCCTTGGCTTTCCAGTGGCTTTACATTCCCATCGGAGCTGATCTCCACTGTCTAATTGTGTGTCATTAAGTTTCTCCACCCAGTGTGGGTAGGCTAAAAGAAAAAAATACCACGTTACAGTCAAAGCATACAAACTGGTAAGTCTCTAGCCGATGTGCGAAGACCTTATCAATTAAAAAACTTAAATTACTGGCCTTTACTACACTTATCTTACTCTCAAAAAAAAAGTACGCTTAAACAAACAGCCCAAACCAAAAGAGACAGTAATAAAGTTAGCCAAACTTCCTAACTTTAAAGGAAATGCGATAATGGCACCAGTAATGAGCAGTAGCATGACCATGAATAGACATCTGCCCCATTTAATAATTTCTAATGGATTAAATTGCAGTACTGTATATTAACACATTCATTTTTCCTGAATTTAAGACAAATAGAACATTTAGTAATTTACAAGAACTAAACTATTCATATTGTGGTAAAAGGGTTAATTGTCATAGACTCTTTCATGTAGCTTTCTCATTTTACTAGGAAATCATTATTTATTCAGCTAGAAATAACTGAGAATTTGGTAAGGTACTTGCACATATTTTTGTTAAGTTCACATTTCAAGGGAGAAAATGCTTTTAATGTTTTTAAGCACAGAACCCATGAGATTTCCACCATTCATCAGGAACATAAATTACACAGTATGTCAATCTCAAAACAGTCTTTTTTTTAAAGGCAGACAGTTGATAGGTGTACATGTGACCAGTAGTACCTAAATTTCATTAAATAATCCACTGAAAAGTGAAGAATATTTTTTACAGAGAAGTAGATCTTTAATGCAGCAGTCAATCAGATAGTTATACATAATATTTATAATTTGGAAAACATATGATTCAGTGAGGAACTGAGCATTCATATGCAGAATAAAAATGTGTACTTAAAAGCCGGCTTTTGGGTTTTGACATTGTAACCATATCATTTTGTGTGGTACAGATGATGATAGATGAAATTAATTAACATAATGATAATAAATGTTCTATTGGTTTTGTTCAGCTTTTTTTTATTGTCATTGTTTGGGGTTTTTTTCCAAATTTCAAAGAATAAGTAGCTAAAAGGTCTTCATTACAAGAGGGATGTAAAATTCTTCTGCTTGGTATGAATAGAAGTCCAGATCTGTCACAACAAAGTCTCCACTTCAAACGACAGATAATTGATGATGCACTTAAACATGGGAATCGAGTTTAAAAATAAATCTTTGAATCTAGCTGGCATTTGACAGGCCACCAATCAAAGACGTGAGAAGATAGGAAAAGGCATGACAGGTGACTCACTGCTTGTAGCTTACATCTCGTGCATGGATGATAAACAAAGTGAATGAGGTGTCTATCATTCCTAAGCAGGGAATAATCTGCGTCGAGTCCCTGACCAGACAGTTGTCAGAAGCTGGAAATATTTCAGAAGAAGAATTGCTCATTTCCTTTTTGATAGAGGAAAAAGAGGGAGATTAACTCAACCTCACTCCCAAAATGAAAACTAAAAACCTCTGTGTCCTTATTCTTCTTATTTCAGTCAAGGCAATGCATGAAATTCTTCACATTTGCTTCACTGTGCTGAATCACTTTTTTAAGTCATAACAAAGGGTCCCACAAAAATCCTCAGAAAGAAACAGCTTGCATGAGTCCTTGCTTATTTGGTGTCTACTAATTGTCCTAAAAATATAATTCAATTGCATTGTATAGTCGATGTTGCTGTTCTCTTTTTGAGTGCTAAAGTATGCATGAAGGAATCATGCTGAGAAGCAATGGTTTCCTTTGAAAACGAGTACATTAATATGATTCTGGAAGATGAGGCAGTTAATGTGTAACTAAAAAGTTATAGAAGACAGCCAGTGGTACCATAAAATCATGCAGTTTCAAAGAGGCACTAAACTGATTTTATTTATATTTAATTATTTTTATTATTATGCTGTTCTGTGAATTCTACTCTTTGATCCAAAGTATATCTAGTCCCATTTTTCTTAGTTGAATTTGAGCTCATCATGAACCAGAGCATCCAGAATTAGAAGATGAACATTTTTACCCCAAAACAAAACTGTTTCCCCAAGCCTGGCTGCAGGGGTGTCCTTTTCAGAACTGCCATTCCCCACCCTTTTTCTGTGGCTGTCTTGGTAACACAGTCACGGCACAGGTTTTCTTCTGAAAAGACAAACTTGCAAACCACAGTGATATGACTGATTGGTAAGAACAACCCTTTTTTCTTTAGTTGGGGTATTTCTGCCCTAAATTTTCTCCTCATAGCCTAAATGGCCTTTGGAGTAATATTTTTCAAGCTGTTGAACTTGCCATCAGTGAAGACAATGACTCAGATTCCCACCCTTCTGAGAAGAAGGTAGCAAAAAAATAGGTAGACGTAGCTGGAATAGAGTTAAATGCATGATTAAGGGAAATACTTTCATCACGTTTTGGCTTCTGTTTCTCTCTCTGTGTACTCCTTACTTTTTCACACAGAATTCCCTCTCTGCTCATTAGCAAGAGTGACTCTATCAAATCATAACACTTTCTCTAAAATCCTATTAATACTTTAAAAATTGAAACATTTAACTGCCTGTGCAACCTTTGATTCAAGGTACTAGGTTTGGGTTTTTTTGGCAAAAATGTGGTAACATCACCATGATACACATGCATGCAAAGAAAACTTCATTCTATGATTAGACTTTATTTTAAATACAAAATATAAATTCTAAGAAGAATATTAAACAGATTTCAAAAGTAACAAGTTCTTTTTTCCTTCTTTAAAATGCAACATTTATCCAGGGGAAAAACAGGTGTCTGCCTGGTTTTTATCTGTCCAGTGAAGAGTTTTGTGGTAACTGTAAGAAGAGAAGGATGTGTTTTATTGCTCAGTAGTCTTTATGGGTATTGTGCCAGACCTTTATACAGTGCTTCTGAGATTTTAAAATCACTGTCCAATCCTTGATTTATTTTATACTGCATTTCTGCACCTGTTTATTCAAGGATGTCAAAACATTTTTCAAACATAAATTGAAAATAAATCTGGAAGCTTACAGGCCAATTTTTGTATCCTCTGTGCAAAACAAAATTAAAGTACAGAAAATTCAAACTACTTTCTCAAATTTTTAAGCAACTTTTTGACTGAGAAAAAATTAAGGACAAAATTATACATAGAGAAATGACTTTAAATAATGTCCTAAAATGTAAATGAGTACAGAGTTTGGAGTGAAAAAATTATTTTCCTGTATATGACAATAATTGGAAAGAATAAAGTAAGAGAAGAATAGTGAGAAAGTGAGAAAGACAAGATAGCACATTTAAACTGAATGTACAATTTCTAACCAAAAACCCTCTTCTCTAGCTAGTTTTACTGTGTGGGTCTAACCCGTAGTGGACTTTGTTTTTTTTCCATACAGTTTCTATAAGGAAGTAATAAAATGTTTTTTAAAATCAGTATGGTCTGTTACACTTCATTACAGAATCTTCCTGCTCTCAGCTGCTTGTTCCACTCCTGTGCTATGGCAAATCTCATATGCTGGTCCTGGGGCGCTGCTGTGAGCAGGGCGAGGGAATTGATCCAGCCAAAAGAAAAACAACCAAAGAAGTAGTTTTGAAATCTGCTTCGCATCACCATCCCCTGCTGAGCCTGGTAGTAGTGAATAGGTATCACAGAAGGAAACCAAAGAGGCTCAGAGTGAGAGAGGAGCAGGAATTGCACAGACTGGTGCTTACTATTGGGGAAATGCTGTTAGTCAGGATTTGTGGAGGGACAAAAAGGTTAATGGCAAAATTATCCACCCACATTTTAATTTTTGTACTCTCCTCTGTTAATCAATTTGAGCTTGAATAAAATTTCATGGAAACTTACAGGATGAGCAGATCACTTGGGGGAAAATCACACCTCCCAAAATAGATTTCAATGCATATGAGGATGTCTGGCATTTTAAAAATTACGTTTTTAATGCCTACAGCTGAATTTCCACTAAGTGCTGAGACTACAATAATATGAAATTGTCAGCATCCAAAACACTGCTTTCTGAACAACATCTGAAGTGTCAGCTGTATCAGGCAGTCATGGTATATCTGGATTGCAGCATCAGGTAAGAAATGAAAAATCACTAGTTTGTGATTAAATGTGACTAGACAGGCAGACTGGGTGTCCTGGGCTTTCTTCAAAATACTCTGTGGTGACCCAGATCAGATGCAACTGACAAAATGAAGAAGATTCAAACAGACAGTGAGTGAGTTCCTACAGAGATATGTAAATTGTGAGACTGCAGTATGACACAACTGGTCCTACAGACTGCTCTGAAATTTTACAAGAAACCTCTGGTAAGGAATAACTGCCTACATCCGAATTTCTGAGCCAAAATAATTGTTGTCACCTGGAGAAATAAGATGTTAGTGAAAAGACAGTGAGCTGAAAGGTAAATAATTCACGTTGACTGTTGTTATGAACAAAAGGCACAGCAGGAAATGCCGATTCAAACAATCCCCCAAATTCTACCAAATCACCTGTTAGTAAAAGAAGGTGAGAATTTTGTAAATTAACACTTGGCTAAACTTTGTGCTGCTAAAAACCTTCTCACACAAATCCTTTTATACCCCGAAAGCAGTTGTCAAGCTTTGTAGGCCAGTGAGAAGCTAATGCTGTCTACAGGAGCATTGGAGACTGTGAATGGCTCTATGGGGAGTATTTTATGTCAAGGCCAAGGAAAGGCACTCTCAGGGTCTAGTAAAAGTTTGTACTTCTTGTCCTGATCTACTGGAGGTCACTGCCAGTGTTCTCCATCTGGAAGCCCTCTGTAACCTGCTCTGACTTCGTTCCCTTCTAATGTAGATAGGTAAAACTTGATAACATACTAATCTCATATCTCTTAATCAGAGGAACAAGGCAATCTGAAGTGGACTCCCTTCTTCTTATGTTAAAGAAGTTGTTCTAATATTATTGCAGAAAATACCAATGAGTAAAAATTGGTGTATTTATAAAGGTAGTGACACCAAAAATATAATTTAGACAACAGTGAAATTTCATATTTCTCTCTGGAAAAGTAGAAAAAAACTGACATTGAAAATGTATTCCATGTATTTGAGTACCACCTTTATTTCTACTCAAAGCAAAAACCTAATGAGAGAGGAAGAGTTGTGTAGAGCACTACATCAATGTTACAGACCTGCACAGTGATCTTGTAGAAATAATTTCATTTTACGGCATCTCTATTTCTCTGTTGAAGAGAACCTTTTATATTCCTTTAACTCTGAAGAAGAGAAGCAGAGATAATTCTAACACCTTTATGAGATGCTTTGGCATCTAGTACTTCCACAGCTCTAGAAAACAGCTGGAAGTGTATGAGCTGGGATATACCTTATCACTCAGATTTTTTTTTCAGACATTTTAAGAAATGTTGTAGAAAAAGACCAGCTGCTAAATGTCCCTGGCCCTCAGGTTTGTTGCAGGAGGTGCTATACTTTCATGGAAGTGAATTATAGTAAGAATTTGTAATACCAAAGAAATATCACTGGTGCGTTGGCACAGTAGGAGGCTCAGAGTAGGCCCTGGGCTTTGACTGCTGTTTTCAGTAAAAGTCTTATAAAAACTTTGTTGCAAGTGTAGTTTAGATGACAAGTCTGAAATGAAATGTGCAAACTATCATCTTAACCACCACATAATTTTTCCAGCTTATACAACAAGAAATTGAAGACAAAAACCTGCCCTGGGCTCTAGAGGGGCAAGAATGAAAAGCAAGAAAAGAAACATCATCCAGAGATATACTGATACTCACTAAAATCAAGAGAGCTAAGATAAAGGCATTGGAAAGCTGGAAGAGACAGAAAAATAGATTATGGACCTGGAAATATTGACATGTGTGGAAAATAAACTAAATATATGATGTCAGTCTACAGTTATCTGATAAAAGTGTGTAGCAAAGACAGAGAAAGCTGTATAGCTAGTGATGGGGAGAAAGCATTAGGAGCCATGGGCTGAAATCAAGTAAAGAGAAATAAAATTGATTAATGGGAGAAACTCCTTCTTAGAGATATCTATTAGCTTGAGGACCTATCTAAACTTCAGTGATTGGAATTCCACTGACTGTGACATCTGAAGACAGAAAACAATTTAATCTGAAAGATTTGTTGCATGATCTCCTGAAAAAGACTGTTCCTGCTAAGTGTTTAAGGTTGTACCATTCGTGGAATGATAGAAATTAGTATAGCTTTAGTGGAAAAGAAGTAGGTGAAACTCAAGCTTACATTTGATATATGCAAAACTTTGACTTTTAAGTATTCATGGTATGTCTTATGCAGGCTTTTGTTTCTAGACTCTAGGATGCAACAACAATATTATATAAAATTCATGGGGTTTATTAAATATTTTTAATTTTGGTTTTGTTTTTTTTTCTTTTCAATGTGATGCATGACTCAATTTTTTTTATGCTCACTCAAAAAAATTTTAGAAAGATCAATCTGAGAGAAAAAATGATGAGCACTTTCTGAAATCAAAACTTTTGTAAATTGTGTATGCCTAGATTGAGAATTTTCTACAAAAAAGAAACACTTCTCCATCCCTATGGAGATCCCTATGTAATGAACTTGACAAAACTCAACACCCAAACATAACAGAGGTGAAATGTTAATAAAAGTGTGATAAAAATCCTAAGACATTTCTAACATTGTTTTCTCATATCATGTTTAGGTTGCATATCATTATTATATCAGGAGTAAAAGAAATAGACTTTTAAAATTATATCTATACTCTAAAAAACTCCATAGTCATCAAATATGAATTTTTATTTAAGTCAGTTCTTTAAGGGAATCAATGTTGTTTATATATTTCAGACTTTATTGCAATACTAAGGAATAAAAATACATAGCTTTATTCAATACTATTTTTGGTATATTGATACCTGATATCAAGGTATCTTGTTTCTACTGGACCTTGGAATGCTTCATGTGTAGTTAAAGCCTTAAGTGCGGACAAAGCAATGCTGCATAATGTTATGTGCTGTTATACTTACTGTACACTTGTAGTTGTCCTCTGAAGACATTTCTTCCACGAGAATTTTCAGCTTTACATTCGTACATTCCCGCATCCTCTAGCTGCACATTAGGTATTTCAAGCACAGCTTGGGATTTTCTCAGGCGGGCTTTACTTGGATTATGACCATTAACTTTCCTCCAAGAGATTGTTGGAACAGGGCTGAAATATTAAGCAAAATTACTGTTAGTACTCTTCCATATTCAGAATATAGATTCTGTTATCTGGTAGTTTAAACACTTAATAATCTAAGTAGCAATAAAATATAACCACAATTAAGGTTCATATAATGGTTAATATACCTGAGTTTTCTATAGGGAATCTTTAATAAGTGGCTTGCTACATGAGATGTGTCTATTTCATCCACAAGGGAGACTAAATTTTTATTGAGATCAAGTAAATCACTTAAAATACTCTCTCTAGAATTTCTTTAGCACTTTATGCTTTACTTCTTAACACTTCCCCTCAGTAGGCCAAAGAAAATAACAACTTCAAAACCTGGCTGAATTTAGGAAATTCCAACACATCCCAATTTTCCTGCAATGAAACTTCAGTTCAGAAGATGTTCAGCGATAATGTCCATCTAGGTGGGAGATTTCAATACCACACTTTCTTGGGTGAATTAAAGTGACCAAAGGTTTGGAGACCTGTTTTATTACAATATTCTTCAAGATGCAAAACTGGTTGTGTAAGAAGAACGTATTAATGGCCCTACTGTTTCTGGCTCATAGCATTACATGCTTGCTTGTGGGAGCAAAAGGGCTTTTCACTGTAGCTTGCTGTTCTGCACAGGTCTATGTGGAAACTGGTCATTTACATTCATACTCAGGGAAGAAATTGATTAAATAGTGTTTGCACTCATAAAACTTTCTTTTTAGCCCAATTGTGCACCTATTGGGCTTTTTGGTACAGACAGAGGGGGAAAAGTACTTCATAATATAGATTCAAATTTAAAACTGCTATGAATGACTGCCATGATTTGCTAACTTCCACTTGTGAGTTACTGGAGTCGTACTCAAACTTGCAGACAAGATGCTCCAAATCCTAGTACTTCATAGAGATTCAGAAAATTCCCAGACTGGTGTTTGGATGTCAGAATATTTCCCTAGTTTTCTGTCCTGAAAGTCACATAGCACTGAATTTCATTGAGCCTATTAGCATAATTACCTTCACAAAGCCAACATATACTCCCATATGGAATGTATTGAATATACCAGACAGAGACAATCATTACTTCCCATATAAGTTCACTGGGCTGATTACTTAACCTGACAAAATGTACTTTATTGCAAGTGTGTGTGTATTCATCTCTGAGACATGGTCCTTACAACAGCTCTCTATTCTTGCAAAATGATCCTTTACACTGTCCCCCACAGAAGAAATACACGTATGGAAATCAAATAATCTTTTTCTTTTTCCTTACTAAACAAAACTGTCTGATCTCTTTTTCTTCAGCTCCCCAATTATGTATATATTTTTCTTTTTATTGATCTTTGTGGATCATATGAGGGGTGTAGGTCATATATTCTCTTTCTTTATTCTCTATCACCATAAGAGCTTGGTAGCTTTCTAATTTTTAACTCTAAATTATTTTCTTGATGACTGATTTCAAATTTTGGTGTCCTGCAGGTTTGGTTTGAGGACTCTTTTCTGCAGCTTGTATAGTTCTAATTTATAAAGTTTCCTTCCTACTAGAAGTTATTTTACATGCTTTTAGTCAGAAGATTAAAAGAACTTCCCATTCTTATCTGACTGAAGTACTTCAAGAGGTTCAATTCTAAATACAAAGGATAAATAAGATATTTTTGTTTCTGATGCACTAATAAAACTTTGTCTTAGCCCACCAGTTATAATATTCTTTCATGTCCTTAGCTACATATTTTGATTTGCTATACTTAATAGCTATTTGTATATATTAGATGTAGTACAAACAACAACCTTAGTTTCTTTTTTTCCCCTATTCAATAGCTCTCATAGTTTATTTCTAATTGCATGCATCACTTTGATATTCAAATTTATACTCTTTCTTGAGTGACTTCCTGGGGGGTTTTTTAAGTCTTTTGTTTTACATTCTGCTTTAAGAGCTAACTCCTTAACTCCTCTTTCTGTATGGAATATAATTGTGTCATGGTTGCTGGTTGCAAAACAATCACTCTGACCAGACAAAGATTTCAACATAGGTCCACAGTAGAAACACTTCATGTTGATACAGTGCAAAATAGATGTGCAGATACACTTTATTTGGCACCATAAGGGTGCTTATTGCTTGTTGCCTGTTGCTAGTTATTTGGCCTTCAGCCCTGCTTCCAGAAAAATCCATGACAATAATGCTTTTACTCTACTGTCATGGAAGAAAACTGGTTCTGCTGAATAGGACTAGTAAAAAGAATTTTTTTGGTAGTATATATTTCTGAGAAAGAGTGAAGAGATTGTAAACCATGAAAATTGTCTCATTTAGCTGCGATGAGATTATTTTGAAATTCATGTTTTTAGAAAATTTCCTTTAAATTGCATTTAACTAATTTTTTGAAATTTGCTTATGTGTTTCCTGCAGCAAGTAAATTTGTATAACATGGAAATCACAGAGGAAACTTGTTGTTTGTGTCATTAGGAAACATATTTTAAACAACTCACTAATGTCTTCACCAGTATGAGATAATAAGTGGAATTTTTCAAGGAGATAAATTTACCTTAGCTGTGCAGATTTAATGATTTCAAAGGAAAGTACTCCCATATTATAAATTGGTATTCGTGGACAACTTGTAGTTCTGTTTAATGAAGTCTATTTTCCTTGCATAACTTACAAGCAAAGCATGAATTTTACATCTGAAATAAACACATATCTATATCTATACTTATTTCTCCTCTGCGACTTCTGTGAGAAGGAAATAAAATATATCAGTGAGTAGGTGAAAGAATAAGATTGTGTGACTGTTCTAGGGAACTCATAAAATCCACTATAAGAGCTGATATATGCACATTTTTCATCTTTTCAAATGATCCACAGCTTTTTAAAAAATAGAGCAATTGCAGAAGTACCTCTATCATTAATAAGAGTTTAATGTCATATTCATAACTGTTGAATCTTATAAGCATTATAATCCATTTTTATTTTGGTCTCAGCAGACTTTTATGGGAATACAATTTCCTTGTTTACTATAACCCTGTTCACATTCAGCTCCTATGAGCAACTTGATTTGAGTTTCAATTGAGTTGAAAGATAAGATTTCTCCTCAGTTTTGGGAAAAAAATCTGCTGAATACTATGGGTAAATCTTAGCACTACCAAGACAAAAACCCTACTTGATTTCAGAAATACCATCATTAAACTTCTCATTAATCTAAAATGAAATAAAAATTCTAAAGGGTTCCTGATGACTCCAATAGACATTACTATGGGTTTGTACAGTTTGAATTTGAAGAAAATATGAGCTATAATTTTACATTTACACTTGGAAGATATTATAGGAGTCAATGTTCAGTGGTTTATTACTTGGAACAGTGCTGTTGAATTTGTTGGGAATTCTTCACAGGTTTAAATAAAATATAGAAATAAAAATGTTTTCAAAAAATTATAGGAAGCAATTCTTTTTCCTTTCAATTTCATATGAGAAAATATTTCATTACATATCTATAGCATATGTTTATTTTGGGTAAGGCGTGAGGTGGAAATAGAGTAATGTCTGAATTTTAAAATACCTTTGCCATGGATCTGAGCTCCTAGTTTTTCAATAATATCATAAATAAGAATACATAGCTTACTTTTCCTGTATTCTGTTGGTGATGATTGATGTGATTTTTGAAATATTTTATCTTCTACTGTAATTTCAATTCTTCTCCACACTATTTCTCTTTACCATGCATTGCTGTCCTTCAAACCCACAGGTTCACATCATAATATATCTTGAAAACCACTACATGACCACTACATAAAAAGAAAACCCTTTTTTTTTTCTTATACCCCCTAGTCTTGCAACTGTGTTAAATACCTTCTGATTTTTACAGGATAATTATGTGGGATTAAAATGTCGAGGATTATAATGAAATTCTCTCCATCTGATGCTTTCCAGAAATGCCCATCAACCATTCATGTGATTCTACCTTTAAAATATCCCATATAAATCTGCTCTGATCAGATGAAGAGTTTTAGGAGGCAGGACAATCACTTTTCCTTTCATTTGGTTATTAAAAGATAGTGAGTACTCATAAAATATAGCAGTAATGAGTATGGTGACTTAAGAATTAAAAGAGAATAGAATGAAATGGTGATGAGTTTGAAGCCTGCGTCCAGGAACAAGTCCAGGTCTACAAGTCACTTCAACACACATCCATGACAGTACTAAAAAGGTCTGATATATACGTAGAAGTGTCATATACTAATGTGGATGTGCTTTGCAAGCACTGCTGTTCTTTGTGGCACAGAGCAGGGACAGTGCTGAATGGTACTCCAGAGCTTCTTTACTGGTTGATCAGAACCTAAACTGTTGGCTTAGTTTTGAAACTTAGCTGTTCAATAGCTAAAGTTAGATAACATAACTGACACTTTTGGTGATTTAAAAAAAGATTCCAAATTCTTAAATCCAAGTGAATCATGAACACGAGTTATCTGATTAAGGTGTGATCAAACAAGAGAACAGAAGAACCATAATAGGCAAGGTATTGTTTTCACAAATAGTGAGTAAAGCAGAAAAGGTATTCCACAACCTTTTGTGTCTGCGTTTAACAGTTAGATAATGGCATTTATTCTTAATGAAATCACAACAGCACAGCTAGATGTGAAAAATTTAATTCAAAAGAGCTGAACATCTCCTCCTCTGTATTCTGTGTTGTCCATATTGCAAAATTCCATATTATAATTTTGTCATCATAGTATTGCAGATGCTAATTATGTTGTAGAATTAAGAAGATGTTGAGCTGTTAAAAAAAGAATGGAAGTAAACTTTGTTTTTATCTCAGCCATCCATAACCACTTTTTCTAGTCTCTGTATCACACCCTACCTCAGTTTGCTGGCCGTGGGTATTCTGAAATAAGCGGATATTCTTCTAAAAAGTATTAAAGACATAACAACTGGTAAATTATCATCAACCTGTGACTTAATCAAAGCTGTTAAGAAGAGAATCCTAAGCAACTTATGACATCTGCTGTGTTTGTATACGGGATAAGACAGGAAGAATCCACAATTTAAGTTAGAGGAGAAAAATGTTTTGAAGCAGAAAATTTGCCTGAAATGATGACATATTTTTGGCAGGTGTTCATACAGATCCTCAGGCCACAGTACAACTGTGTTTACTTGCCTTGTGTTAAAACTATTTTTATAACTGAACTTTCTTGTGTCATTTTTCTCTGTTCCAAACTTTGTCCAGGCAGAATTTCTGTAGCTGGCACATTGATCTAGGATTTCCTAACTCTGTTGTACAGATACAACCAGTGTACATTTACAGATCTGTTCCAGAAGACTAGTTAAAATGAGTCCAGAAATTCTAGAAACAACAGCCCTACCATCAATCATGATGTAAATGTAAACATAAATCCGGTTTGCCTGGGGTGTGCAAGATGGCTTTGAAGCTGCTGATCAGCCACAGAGTTTAAAAACAGTGACCAAAAGGGCTGGATTTAAGGCTCTTGTGCCTTAGATTATAAGCATTTATTTCTTTGTGGGAAGACAGAGAAGAGAAATTTCTGAAATTTCTCTTTCTTGAAGAGAAAGTTACAGTAGTAACTCTGGGGACCTACTATTGACAATTGCTAGAATTTGTTTCCTTGTGATCCTCTCAGACTCTGACACAGAGAGAAAGCCTATAAAAAGCCTATGCAAAAAATAAAAAAGATTCTTTATCTTTAAACATAAAGCAAGGCTGTGTAAATTACTGAACACAGTTTTTAGCAATGTTTACAAGTTTTCTTTGATAGTCCTGAGAGAGAAAGAAAAGAGATTGATAATATTGCTGCTTCAAGAATACATTTTACTGATGGGGAGTTGAAGTTTGGTAGTTTTTCCCCACTTTCCTTGTGCCTTATGGTAAAAGCAATCAAATACAATTTTTTAAATGCAAATACAAAGTATTTAGTCAGAGCGAGGCAGAATGAGGTCTGGGAGTGCTACTTGAGATTCACTAGAGAGTCTTTTATACATTCTTTATTATATTACTATAAATTATTTCAATATTTGTAACAGGAACTATGCAAGAACTAGTTCACTTAAAGGAAGCCTGAAAAACAGGAACAAAATCCTATCCTGTTTTAGAATCTTTTGACATAAATACTTATTCAGCATGAGCTAAAAATGAACTTTAGATTGATGAAAGTCTTAGAAAGATTTATTTGACATAAACAATATGTGTTATCAAAGAAAAAAAAAGAACTCTGAATCTATTTGAGTCTTATATAAACAAAGTCAGCTCGAAGATGCCATATTCATGTTTAAAAAGATTCTTTCCTCTCACCACAATCTTATCTCAAGGGGAAAGGGCATCCCTACATATAACACTGAAAATGATGTTCTGGTGAGACTTTTCATTTCCCTCTTGGGACCGTTTTGTTATCAGTAAGCTTTAAGAGTAGCTTCCACAGCTTTCAGGTTTGGCATCTGACAAGATTAAAAAATATTTTTCCTACGGTGAGAAGTGGTGTGAAGGGATATGGGGCAACTTGAATTTTTGGCCTGTGGAACTTAGAAACATGTATTTCTGTATCAGTTTTTGTATCTATCCTGCAGTTTCATTTTGGGCAAATAATTATAACAGATTAATACTCTATGGTTTCTGTTATTCCTTGTTTAAAAAAAACCCAGAAAATGTATGTCTCTGTGACCTGTAGATGAAAAATAGAACACCATGATAAGACTTGGTTTTGAGGGTAGAGGAAAATTGCTACCTGTGGACTTTTACACTGTGAATTTGCTTAAGGCTTGAAAATGCTAAGATACTAGCATACCTTACTCCTGCAGTAATTCTTCTATATGTAGGAAAAACACTTACTATTTGAATCCTAGTTCCAACAATGAATGGGATATGCAGCATCTAGAATAATTTGCTTTATTTAATGTAAGGCAGGGACCTTGATATATCATTAAATTGTGAGTACCATAACACAGTTAAAAGACAAGTCAAAATTAGCTTTCTCTTTGCCTGCAAATTATATACTAAATCTGTTTAGAATTCCTTAAACATCCAACTGTCATTTATCAATGCAGTGATTTATCATGTCCTTTCATACTTTGTTTTGACCATCAGTTCCTCCGTAGGGGATAACAGTGTTAGCGTTACTGTCCCAGGATTCATTGGGAAGGAGAGCTGTTAATGTGCTCTGAATGTAGAATCAGGTTATCTTTAATATCAAAGGTGTTTCTATGTGTCACCTTTGTGGGAAGAGGAAAGAATTACTTTGTCTTCATAGAAAAGTACAAGGAGCTTAATCATTTCTGAAAGACAACACCTAGAAAGGAGTACTTCCAGAGATGAATGGACATTCTGTGATCTGTATCCTCAGCAAAGAGGCACTCACTCCCTGAGAAGTTTCACACAGTTCCCCAAGGAAATGACAGCTTATAGTCAGAGAGAAAAGTAAAGATCTGTTGATATATCCCAAATACATGAAATAAATGGCCAACAGAACTGTCATACTTGGCCTTAAAAAACAATGAAGCCTGATTTATATCACAGATGTTAGTGGGTTTTTTGTTTTGTTTATTTGCTTTTGTTTGTTTATTTGTTTGTTTGTTTTGGGTTTTTGTTTCTGTTTTTTTTTTACAGTGAAATTTATACTATATTCCCATGTTTGTACCCAATAATACTCATCTACTGCTTGGCATCTTGACTGCTCACTCTTCTCAATGCCCCTGGGATTCAGTACAGTGCAGTTAGCAGAGGTTAACTTTAAGTTGATTTTAAAGTGTTGCCAGTGCGTTGGCTCTGCTGCTCTTTGGCATAACACCAGGGCTGAAGTGAGACGCAGATTCATGCTGGTATTAAGGAGATTTTAGGTTGGAAAAGAACTTGATCTCAGAATAGAAATCCTCATAAGACCTTTTTTGACACTAGATTACCAGGAAAAGATCACATTACAGGTAGTTTTTACCTGTTTTTCTGCCTCCTGCCAGACCTGAAGCCAGGAAGAATCATGGTATCTACAGACAGCACATCGATACCAGTTCTGAAACATCTAGACCAGTATAAAATAGGTAATAATTGATTTGCCAAGATCAGTTCAACAAAAGGATAAAAGTTAGAGAGAAATATGTGGAAGACATGGGGTATGGCTTTAACTGGCAGTCTGAAAGTAAAAAGACATATTTTACAGAGTTGAAGAGCAGAGGGGGGAAAGTTTTGTCCTTTGGAGTTAGGAAACAATATGATGTAATGCTGGAAACTTCTATTCACCTGTGTGGAGAGATCAGGTGGATAACTTCATGTGTTAGGCAGAGAAGTTTCAAACCTGGGTCTGTGACTCACTATAGGGTTACTGTTTGTGAATTTTGTGTTCTTGGCAAAAATCACATATAGCTATGTGGCAGAGGAAGAAAAGAAAGGAATGAGGTACTATGAAGTCTCTGACTAAAGACACACTTGCTAGGTGCCTTTAACCTTCCTTCTTTTCTGAAATTATTACCTTCATTGTTATACTTTTTGCCAAACACTGACCAGACCTCACTGAAACAACCCTTTAACCCATGGCCTTGCAAAGTCTATTTTCTTAAACCTTCACAAAGATTTGCAATATCTAGAAACCTTCTTCATAGTCATTAACCTGTGTCATTGGCTTAATGTGCTACATCAGCAAAAATAACTTCTTCAGAAACTTCAAGTGATTCACAGCAGTTACAGTCAAATACCCTTCACCAGACCATAAATATTTTTTATTTGGCCATTCTTGATCTTTGCTTAGATATTATATTCACTTATTCAAACACTTTGCTTTTATTTCTGCGTATTGAAAAATATTTAGTAAGCTCTCTCTACATAAATGAATAGAATAGTTTGGGTCAGAAGGTATTTTAAAGATCATCTAATTGCAGCCACACTGTCATGGGCAGGGACATTTTCTAGTAGACCAGGCTGCTCAGAGCCCCATTCAACCTGGCCTTGAACACTTCCAGGGATAGGACATCCACAACATGTATATAGTCTGTAATGAAAGTATTGATAGTGGCATAAAAAAATAATGGCATTTCTAATGAAAGCTTGAAGAACAATTAGAAATGTCTGTTAAAAGAAAATCAAGTGAAGAAGATAAAATCAAATGCCATATTTGAGATATTTATTAAGTAGCATTGATTCAGAGTTCACTGTTTCAATAGAACATTTTAGAACATTTCTTAGATCAAAAGTCACTAAATTTCACTAACTTGTGTGACCTAAATACATATAACTTCACCTTATTTTTATTTTATTTCATTTAGAAAGCAAGATTTTAAAGTGGACTATCAGCTGTGTTCTTGCAAGACATATTACAGATGGGATGAATGGTTAAAACTGAACTATAAATCTCTTCAAAACAAAGTTAACAATAGAATTATTAAAGCAACATTAAATATAACAACATGAACACTGCTTCCATCATAACCATCTCATCATAATTCAGTAATAAAAGGAAGTAAATATCTCTAATTTATTCTTGTCATTAACTAAGGACATTTCACAACAAAAACATAGTTTTGATATTATCAAGGTGACATAACCTACCATTTAGAAAGAATATTGATATATTACATTGATGTTACTATCATACAGAAATAGCACAAGCATAAAACACCCTCTCAAATACGCAGAAAAACAAGCATGTGGGTCATAAGAAAAATTGTCAGCACTGTTCTCTATTGATTCTTTTTATTAAAGTATCTATGTGTTCATCTATATGGTTAAAATATAACCATAGTAAAAAAAAGGATGCATAAAGCTTATTTTCTTTTAACAAAGCAATCCTTTTGGCAGTCTACACAGGCCCTATTTTAAAAGCTAAAATTGAAAACTTTGGTAATGTACAAGTACAGCAACAGCCCACATCCTGTAGTTTGTTTTAATGAGAAATAAAATATGATTACTCACTCAAAATTGTCTGTTGGCATTGTCATAATACAAACTCCTTTTTTTACTGACTACAGCCAGAAAAGCAATAATGTATGCGTTTTATGTGGAAAATAAAATAGAAGCTTGTTGTGATTCACAATAAAAATGTATTGAGGCTGAAGTGTGAGGGTCAGATAAGGTGTGTGCATTATACACAATTTAAAATTTAAAAGTCTGTGTGAAATAGTGAGAATAAAATTATTTCAAATGGAAACAAGTAGACAAATTAGAGTTATATACTAGAAAGAAAAATAAAGGGAAAAAAGAAAGATATATTTCTGACACTTTTTACTTGTTTTCCTCTGAGGCCAAGCGTCTGGGGTCATTGAAGAGGGTTGTAACATACAACTTTTCGTGTCAGTTTGGATAAACCAGTCCTATATCCTTATTTGAACAATGAAAACTTGTTCATTTTGAGCCTTTAAAAAACTCTGTATATTTCCATCTATGCCTGTCTCTAAGTCTCATGTTAAAAATATAGTGTTAGAATTACTTATGACAGAAGTATGCTCCAAAGACAGGAAGTGCTAAAGAATGGCTGTCACTAAAGTATTTCATTAATGAATACGTCATATAATGGGGACAGAATTTAGAGTCCTTTTGCCCATCAGCACCATTAATTTAATCTCTTTATAATGGGGAGCTAAATGAAGACATGAGAATCATTTCCTTGAATAAAGTACATTAAAAAAGAAACTAAAGAGTGGACTAGTTGCCTCCAGATGTTCTTGGAAGCAAAGTCAGTAACATTTGGGGGAAAATTGAAATGGCAACCTGTTGTCACAGAAGGCTGTGTCTGAGAAATCACATTTCTGGTGCAGGAAAAGCCAGGAATGCTGTGATTTGTGCAAGAGTGTAGACTAGGAAAATGATGTCTTCTTCACCAGAACTTATCCAAAGAACAAGGTCATGATCTGTCTTCCTGATTTGCATAACAAATCTAAGGTTTGACTTTGAAATAATTATACCTTAGCAGTCAATCATTGATATATGCAGTGATTTCTTAGCCAATGACTAATGCTCATTATAAGCAGTATTATCTAATACAAGTAAGATAATTTTGAGATATTTCACTCATGTATTATTTTGAATTCTTTAGCAACTACAAAGTCTATTTGCAAGTGGCATTAGTAGCAGTATTTTCGCTTGTAACTGAATCAGCTACATATTGCTTGGATCAGAATGAAATTCTTCTCTGAGAATTTCTGTCTGTCAAGCAATTAAGATATTTGACTTTAGTTTGGAGATAAAAGCTGCAGAGCTCCAATTTATTTAATTCTTACAGCCATAGTGACTGGCAGTTCTAAATAAACACTATTAATAAGTCATTAATCTGTAACTAAAGACTAGGCTTTTTCTAGAATACTTGCCAAATGCCTACTTCAGGAAATCTCACTAGAATGTCTGTCATTCTCACAATTATAGCAGAGAGAGCAGAGTGAATGTTTCAGACAGCTAAAGCAAAGCATAAGAAAACCAGAAGCACATTAGTTTTGAGACTGTAATAACTTCTGTGTTATTTACAATAAGAATTCAAAACACTAAGTCTCAGAATGCTAAATAAAGAAGGAAAAAATTAGTTATTGATTCAGTTTAGTAATGGGGACCAACGGCAGTGTAACAAGAAAAGCCATCAGGAATAAGAAATGGGGACAAAAATTGAAAATGAATAGGAAATTTGATGCATTTTTCCTCCCACCTCAGCCTCCAGGTTTCAAATGGTGCCTGAAATGTCATTCATCTAATTACCATATCAGGTTGAAAGCAATTTCAATTCAGCTGATTTGATTATGCATTAATGGCTGGGAAAAGAAGACAAGGAATGTGCATGGTAAAAAGTAGCTGCCCATTACAATAGCAGCAAATGGGGTCAACTATCTTATTAGAAAACCTTAAAATCCTTGCTCATTCAGATGTCTGGGCTTTTTTGTTTTGGTTTTTTGGGAGGTTTTTTGGTTGGTTGGTTGGTTTGGTTTGGTTGGGGTTTTTTTGTTTGTTTGTTTTTTGTTTATTAAAGGTTAACACCAAATTAGAATGAGGAAATAAGCTAATTGAAGCCTTTCCTGTCAACCTTCACCTTTCTGTTTGAATAGTGACTGATTCTTTTTGAGAGAGTTTACTAAATCTCAGGGTGAGGAAGATGGAAGGTATCAATAGCTGTTTCTTGCCTGTCACTGATGGTGTCAAAGGACAATGTGTCATACCTCCTTTTCACTGGAAAGTAACAGCTGACTTGTAATCTGTCAGCAACTGCAATTTAATTCCAGCAAAATGAGGAAAATAAGAAGTAATATGTTGGTTATTGCTTCAGCCATAGTCAAGAGTCTAAAAAGGTCTCACTGCCAACTATTGACTTGGCAATGTTTCTGACAGGAGAGAGTCTGGAGCCATCTGTCTCTACAGAACAACCCTTTTCCTCACTTATTTCAGCATTTTGGGGAATCTCTCCATTTTCTGGTCTCTCTCATGTATCTCTTTCCTTATCTTTATTATATAAAAAGTAAGACTTTTATTTTACTGTACAGAACTTCTTGCTTCACATTTGCTTTCTAAACTACCGCTTACATTTATGTTGGGAATGAATTTGCGTAAGCTGCTATCAATGTCTAATGGCTCCCTGTATGCAAGCTATGGTCTCCCAACTTTTTTTTGGGCTGTTTTGGCTATGTCCTGTTTCTCCACCAACTTCAGTGGACATAAACAGATACAACTAAAATACCTTGTCAGAATTTCTCTGTAATTATTTATGTATTCTTTCTGTTGACCTGCTTGGTGAGAGCATCTGGATGTTGGTCAAACAAGAAAAACTGGCAAGAAGGGAACGAGTTTAAGACATATATCATCCAGTCAGTAAATAAGAACTGTTAGGAGAAAAGTCTAAACAGAAAAATCTAGTGACCAGTGACACATGAAGGTCAAAATGACTGTAAAAACATTTAAAAAGTCCTCTCAGGTGGTAGAGGCAGGGTTTTCAAGGTTCGTCTGGAAAACCAAACCTGCTGAGCACGCTGGAGTTATCATTGTCAAGAAAACAGAATATTGTCTAAAAACTCCCAACTTCTTCTGTTTTGTTGCTACTTAGGTAAAGTAAAAATAATTGGTATGTAAGATACAGTATTTCTCAGACTAATTGTTTTGTGAAGTTCCTTCACAGGAGTTGCAAACACAAATAATTCCTCTATTTCTTAGTGAAGGCCAGGTTGTAAGAAACCTATATGTGTCTTGATAAGGTATGAACTATAAAAGCAAGCAGGATATATGATATTTATCAGCATAACTTCAGAGGGTAGGGGGCAAGATATCCAAAAGGAACCCCTTTGTAAAGAGAAACTGAAAAGAATTCAATACAATGAGATTTATTTCAACACACCACACAGAATTTGATGGAGTGTTTTGGAAAAAACCCTTCACATTACATTTTTTATATGTCTGTAGAGAAACATCACTGATGGAACTGCTGTTAGCAACATATATATGTGAAGAAGAAAGAATCATTTCTTTGAATGGTTAGAATTGCCTCTTAGTTCTGTCTGGCTGTATACTACCCTTGCTGATCTTATTCTTGGGAACAATGATAATAGTAACTAATAGTAAGTAAACAATAGTAACTAATAATAACTAACACCACGAAACTGAAATATCATCAATTTCGTCCTATATTCTGTAATCTGAATGCTATATAGAAGTAGTTTCAGTTGCTCAAACCTGTTTCTCCCTAAACCCATTTATCAATAAAGCTATAAAAACCTCTTTGATGTAAATAGTAAACACATGTTCTCTAGTAGTGTTATTAGTTCAGGTAGAAGCTAGAGAATAGGCTCTGCCCCAAAGTGTGTTAGGATGTATTTAAGACACTGTGTTCCTAGCTTCACATGTAAGCTATGCATTTGGGGGGAGGGGAGACAACTCTATGAATCTCTGTTTATTCTCCAAATAAAATTTTGACAGAATAAACTCTAACTTACTGATTTGTAGTATCACAGTGAATAAATGGATGTGAGTCTGGTAAAATTTGCAACAAAAAAAAATTACTCCTTTTGTTTATGAGAACATTACTTTTCATTTTGACAGAGAGTCTTTTAATTTGAATGAATTCCTGTCCACAGAAATGGCTGGGCAGGGAGTTCATAATTAGCTACTTAGTCAGTTGGTTGTTTTGAGAGTGCAGTAAGGACTGTCTGTGAAAATGAAATCCAGCACAATAATGAAATCACAAATTAGGCATGTCTCATCTTAATAAACAGTGATGTTTAATTATGAAAGAATCTGTACTTACTTGCCAAGTGCAAAACACTCCATCTTAACAGTAGATCCCTTTGCAGCTGTAACTGTGTAAGGAAAATGGACTTCAATTTTTGGTTCATATTCCCCCATGACACCTGGAACATAAGGAATGTTTAAAATATGAAATAACATGAGTTTTCCACTATTACAGAAAAACCCTGCGGCTTGCTTTTGAGTCTGCCCAGCAGTAAAGCTGGTAATTGATGGAGATAGCCTCGTTTGATCTGATATGCTGTGCTCAGGTCCAGTATATATATTCTGAAATGCTCTTCAGGGTTACCAGGAGCAAAACAGTGAGCTTAAGAAAAAAGATTTATTTTTCTTCAAACACAAATTAGTATTTAAGCTTTGAAAGATTAAAGTGGGCAATCAACAGAAAAGTGAGAATTTTCATAGACCAAATCTTTGATTACCAACACAACAGAAATTATGGAAAATAAATCAACATATCATGCTGTGTTTGACTGAGGACTTTCCAAGCTCAGCAAAAAATCCTTTTAAATTATGTAAAATCATTTGTGTGCACAGATACAAACACAGATATGCAGACATTCAAAATTCAGTTATGTCATTTTCAACAACCTTTTTAATTTGGGAGATGATTGTTTTTATCAGGACAACACGCTATGTACTGTAAGATACAACTTGAAAAACATTCAGGGATGTGCAAAATATAAACATGGAAATCAATAGAATTATCTGGAATTTGCTGTGGGGTGACTGACAGCCTTGGAGAATCACAAGATTTTAGGAAATGAGAAATGAGTAGGGAAATGGAGGTCTGTTTTATAAGACAAGGTGAGAGGTTTGTATTTGATGCAACTTGTACCAAATGTCATAATCAGCATGGCAGGAGAAGAATATGACTCTAACAGCTGTGTTTGGTTAGACTGAAGTTGGGCTAAGGGGGTAGGCAATACTCAGGAACAAAAAGCTGTATTAAACAAAGAAAGAATTGTTCAGATTTTTAGATTAGGAAAACTGAATGAAATCTGACTTGTTGACAAAGTAGCAACAAGATAATCCAATCTGAATCTGTTAAAATCAGTCAAGATTTTCCAAATAATTCTAAAGTAAGTAAAAAGAAAAAGAGATGAAAAGGAAGGAGACAAAAGAGATAACTTTCTTATGCAAGAAAGAGAAAAGAAAGGAGCATAAGAAGGAGCATGGAAGTAGAAGAATATGAGGTTTATAGTTGAGAGAAGACTAGACTGACAGAGAGAGACGGAAAACAACCCACAACCTATAAAAGGAAAAAATAATATGTAAGACCAAAATGGTAAAACAGACACTTCTAGCCCTTCAAATGTTCCTTATGGGGCTTAGGATTTTCCTGTGGGGCTGTACTCTCTTTTTCCTCCTGTCCCACACGGTCCTACAGCATGGTTCTGAGAGAATGTCTGAACATATATGCATTTAAACATTTCATTATGGGCTTAAATGTGGTAAGAAAATCTAAATGTGTCTGATACGTGAGTCAAATGACAGAAGCAGAAAACATAAAATGCTTTTATTTCAAATAATGTGATTCCATAAATAATGTGGTTTTATAAGTAGCAACAGACTTCTTTTTAAGACACATAATCCTGCGATATTACATGTGCTAGCAGTAGTGACCCATTTTCCTCAAAAACATGACTAAATCAATGCTTTGACATTGCTTTGTGGACTTGTGAAGAAATACTGTCCCCTGTATGAAAAGGCAAATTTTGAACCAATTCTGTCATTAAAGATAAAAAGGCCATTTTTTTTTTTATTTCTGGTAGAAAAAGAAAGGAAATTAAAATCTGTATCCAGGATATTAACATAAATTCATAGCATCAACCAAATTGTATTCAATTAAATTTTTCCTTGACCTAGGCTGAAATGATTGTTAGTCTAATCTGTCATAAAAATATTATGGATTGCTTGTACTATGTCCATAAATTTCATAGTTTAGTTACACTCTTTGTGACTTCTTTTACTGTTTCATGTATTCCTTTTATGATTATGAATACTAGTTTCTGACTCAAGGGAATGGCCTGAAGTTGTGTCAGGGGAGGTTTAGGTTGGATATCAGGAAAAGGTTCTTCACCCAGAGGGTCGTTGGGCACTGGAACAGGTTTCCCAGGGAAGTGGTCACAGAACCAAGCCCCCCAGAGTTCAAGAGGCATTTGGATGATACTCTCAGGCATGTGGTGTCACTCTTGCAGATGATCCTGTGCAGGCCTAAGAGTTGGACTTGATGATCCTTATGGGTCCCTTACAACTCAGCATATTCTGTGATTCTGTGACCAATTATATAGTTTATATCTGTCATATCCCCTTCTAGATGTGTCTTTTACAAACCAAAAAAACCCAGACAGTTAATCCTTCCTTACAATGAATCTTTGATAAACTTGCAAACATTTCTAGTGCCCATGTTGCAACATTTCAAATTCCATTCTATCATTTAGAGACGTGAAGTTGAGAACTGCACAATAGTGAGGCTGTAGATCTTTCTGTCACACTTTTTTTCTCCTTGAGATTTTTTTTGTTTGTTCCTTATCACTTTTCTCACAATTCAGTTCTGTTTGCTGCTTTGCACTTGAGCTGACGTTCATCCACAATGACAGTTTAATCTCTTTACTGATAATATCTAATAAAGGTATGCTTTTAGGTTTAGGTGTTATATAAATTTGCAGTGGGTGACCTTATTGCCTCTTCACTCTGTTTCTATTATCACAATATCATTCTGCAGCTCTCCAGGATTAGTTTTTGTTTTAACTATTCTGAATGATTTTATATCAACAATCTTCTCTACCTCTCAGTTTATTTTGTTTCCATATAGTTTTTGTGTGGAATGGTGAAATCCCAGAAAAGTATTCTGTGGCTTGACTGACAATCTCTCAGTTCTTCAAAGTGTTCAGATGCTCCTATAACAGGTGGATTTTAAAATCAATTTTTAGTTAAAAATGGGGCTGTCCTTCAGTGTCTCCGAATAATTAATTGTTTTGACAACCTTTGATGAGTGACCTGTAAAGAACTACTTGAAATGAAAGCTCACAGTAGAACCTTGACTGTTCCTAATCGTATTCTCTCAGACTCCTCAGGAAAGTTATATACAGACTGAAGCAAGACTTCCCTGTTTAAAAGTTGTGTCTTTGATATATGACTGTGTAGTAAGACTACTGTATGTGATAAGTACAATCCTACTGATTGTACTTTTCTATGTATTTTCTATCAACACACTTGATACAGAAGTCAGATGTACTGTCTGACTCAGTAAGTAAGCTCCTCAGATGTTCCTAGGAGTCCCTTTTTTGAAAAAAAGCACCTTTTCTACTTACCCTCCTCCTAGTCCTGAGACTCAGTGAAGGAAAATAGTACATTCTGCCTCCTTCTATACAGAAGTCTGGACTTTGTGATTTGTTAGTATTTGTAATGTCAATATTTCTTCTAAAATTTCTTCTATTGAAACTTCAATTATGAGAACTTCAGTCTTGATAGGAGAACCTCCCTAGGTCCCCTTGTAGTGAACACTACTGAAAATAGTTCATTTATGTTTTATAGTGCAACCTTATATTCCTGAGGTGTTCCTTTTAAATCTCTGGCATCTTCTCACTGTTCATACTCACTGAAAGGTTTTGTGCTTCAATTAATTTAAAAAGGGGTGTTTTTGCTTTTGTGTGAGATTTTCTTCTGGAAAATAATTCTATTGAGCTGTCATATACTATTTAACATTTGACTTTTTTAGTCCTGAATAAAAATGCATCTTAAAATAGGATTAAATTATTCTTGCATTTAAAATAATACAGTAAGTCTGTACCCATCTGAGGGACAATATTATCTTTCAGATCTTATGTTTTTAACTTACAGTAACTCCCTTCAGTAAATGCAATTTGTACACGTACTGAATGCTCTTTGCAAGTCATGCCATTATTTCCTGTTCTTAATGAAATGCTGGTCTACTAATGCTTTATACCATGTCTTGTTCTTCTGGGTTATTGCTGCAATAGCACATGATGCGCCTGCAGGAACTGGCAGCAAATATATAAAAATTACAGAGCAATTGCTTGGTGTCACAATGAAAATTAGAAAACAAAAGTCTATTATTGCAAAGGGATATTTTTCATCATTATTATTTATGATCTTTGAGACTATGGAGGCCATTGCAGTTGCACAGCCATTAAGGGAATTATCAAGGCCTCACCTTCTCACATTACACTATAATTGCTTTGCTATGTCAGTGATACCTCCAGGGTCTTTGTCTTTCCAGCATTTGTTTTGGTCACTATGAGTCAGTAATGGTAAAACAACCACCATTTGCATTTTCATAAATGTTTTTGTTCATTTGTATCAGATGCTAAAAGGAACTTGAACTTTTAAGAAATATTGAAGCTTTGAGTTATGCGCACTAGAATCAATCTCTCTCAGGCTTATATACATAACTCTCTTTCAGAGGTTTGTTTAAGGCCATAAAAAATCCTCTCAGTCATTTTTTATTTCCAGTTATCAAACATGAAATACAACAATAAATAAAATTGATCAGCACAGAATAAAAACATAATATACGATTTTCAAGTGGTTAACAAATCACAGAGCTCACATGGTCTGAGCACTATAGAGCAATGCAATGCCATTCTCAATGCTGCCATGCTCTGCCTTCGCATGAAAATGGCTCCTTTCCGACAATCTTTTACCTTTCAATAGCTGACCTCCACAATTCTGTATTTCTTGGGCTAATTGCTTACTTTACACACTCTCTACTTTACAAGCTGTGTCTTTCATCAGAGTTCAGATCTGGGTATGAAAGTGATTGGTATAAAACACACAGCTTCAAAATAGATCTAGTTTACCAGATCTTGAAATTTTGTCTGGGATAAGAAAAGGATTTAAAAACCAAACTTTCCTGTTTGTTTGAGTAAATCTGGTGTTTACTCTGAAATGCATCATTCCATCTAACATTTCCCAGTGTCTGGGTCTCTGCCCTTTCAGCCGGGGTCTTCCTTGGCTATGGAAGATTTAAAAATTAATAATCCTCCTGTTCTGTCTCTGATTACCAAAGAAAATACAGATTCAAATGACTGAACATATCCCAGGGAAAAGCACAATTTTAACTTGTTAGAATCAGTGGCTTGTTAGTAACACAGGCAGAAAGGGAGCTCAATTTTTATAGAAGAGGTGATTTCCCTATTCTCTCCTTCAGATATTTTTTAGAAAAATGCAGTTATCACAAAGTAACTGTTCTCCAACTCTAGTAAAAAAAAAATAAATCAGAAAATCAGGTTTATTTTTAATAAGTGGTTTCATTTAATAAGTTGTTCCTCCAACTTTACTGTAAATCTGTGACTTGAGTTCAAATCTCTGCTATTCAGTGTCCTATGAACCTAAGCTATAATGTCTGCATTTAATTTTTCTATGAAAAAAATAGAGATGACATAATAATGTGACGAATACTGATTGTGAGAGGCTCAGATATCACAGGAATAGATGTAATTTTCAAGCAGTTATAGATATTACTACAGCTAAAATTCTTTATATTACCCCCTCTGGACCATTTAATGGAAATGGAGAATGGAATAAAGTAGTAAGATCAGTTCCTGGTTTTCCATCCTTTTAGCTAAGAACAAGGGAAAGAGCTACAAAGAGAATATCAGACATTACCACTTTGAAAAGGACTACTCCACCTCTTCATCTAGCCTGCCACTCCATGACTTTTACAACCTTAGATGAAGAGCATAGAAAAAATGTGAGCCTACGACTGTATCCATACAATAAGAATTTTTTCCTTCATGGAGGAAAAAAATCAGATTGCTGACAAATCATGACACATCGTCTTACTCTGGCTGTGTAAAGGTTAACACTTCTTTTTCAATAATCTTCCAGATTTTAACTACCCTCTTGAATCTCCCAGAAGATGGTGGCTCCTTAAATCATTTCATCTAAAATGGTTTGGGTTTGTTTTAAACTGTTTAAGTAATAGCTCTTTAACTTCCTTTGGAACCTAATTTTCAATGGAACAGGTTACAGGAAATACTTGAATAAATGACTGCTAGACATTTAAGACAGCAGCTAGAAAAGGTTATAAGATTCCTGGCTAAGCATCATCAGAGTTCTAGGGATAAAATGAAAGCCAAATATTTCCTGTACTCAGGAGAAGGATTAGGCACGGATTGATACTTATCATTATTTTATAAGCAAATGATACAACCCCCCATTCAATGATTAAGAGTGTTTGAGAACTTTGGGTGAAGTCTTAATCAGACAGTATAGAATAGTTAATCTAGGGTGTTCCTCGCAATTTGTGGGAAACCTCTTCAAGAGTGATGAATTTGTCCTGCTGCATAAGAATTCCCTAATAATTTTACAAATGAGAAGTTGAGTTTCCTACCACATTGTAATGATGATCTGTTGTGTGAATATGTATCCAAACTCAAGAAAATTTTGACTAAGAAAATACTGCAGAAATTATCATGCATAATTTCTTGTCTCATCAATAATCTGCGATGAAAACTAGGGTTGTCTATGGTTGTCCTAGTTAGAGCAGCCCAGACCAGTTCATCACTGTGCGGGTGTAACCCAAACTGTGTATTCTACACCCTCTATGTCATTTCCCAGGAGCTGTTAACAATAGACCATTTGCAGCAGCTGCCCAGAGCACACCTGACTCATCAGGCTATAAGCTGGTTGTTAAGAAGTCTGTGAGACAGGAGCGATGTTCCTATCCTCACACCAATGACACAGGCGTGATAACTCCCCTGCAGGGAGTCATTAGCACCTCCACACCCAGCCTGAGGGGTCATGTCTGCTAATGGACCACCAAGGATTCCAAAAATATTTCATGACTCACAATCACCCGTTGCGGAACTCCCTGCCCTGGGGGAGGTACTGGGCATTCCCACTTGAATCTGAGTGTATATCATCTTGGGGTCTTGAAGACTTGTGGGCCCCACTTGTTGGATCCAAAGGAGGACCAGAACCTCAACCAGACTGCGGTCACCACCCTCAACCAGACTGTGACCAGCACTCTCACAAACAGGTTTTTTTTCTCCTTTTACTTTGGACTCAGGGGACCATGCGGGGCTCAGCATGAGGGCGAACGAACACCATTTTGTTCGTGCCCCAGGGTGCTGGGTTATACATCTGCGTTTTGTGGGTTAAAACCAATTGTTTGTCCATATAATTGTATTTATTGTATGATTTTTATTAAATTGTTACTCTGACTTATAATCTCTTTTGAGTTGTGTTCATTTCTCCTGCCGGTTTACCTTTAAACCAGCACAATAGTGTGGATCTTTTTGTGACAAATGAATATTTAGCATTTTCCCTGAAGACCAGCACCATTAAATGTCTCCAGATATTTATTTGGAAAGAGAGCCCTGAATACATACATTTACAATGACAGTAAATTGACAGCAAAACTGAATTAATTCAAGTATAATGATGATACCCACCATTATATTGACTGCAGCAGGGATTTTCAATGCACTGGGAAGAACTTATTGACTCATCTGCTATTAATCTTATTCTAAATGGAAGGCCCAGTGCTTGGTGTAAATCTCTAAAAATTAACTGTGGGAGTGGTTGTTTTAAGATAACTGTCCACAGCATTCCTTCCACTTCTTCCAAGTTTTGAGCTACAAATTTACCATTTGAGAAGCCCTAAAGAAGCTCATGTGAAATTGCATTCTGCAATGCACTGAATAATACAGGGCTCTGATGTTTTCATACCTTAGAGAGCAAATCCTATTACACATCACTGGATGGAAAGAGGTCTTTATTGGAATATATTCTAATATCAAATAAAATTTAGTAATTAAGTTTCTGGAACAAAAATCATAATGAATATAGTGTAAGAAGAGCAATAAAGGTAAAGTGTAGGGCAATAAAGGTAAAAAAAGGTCAGATTCAAGTGAAAAAAATGAACTAAAGTTTAAACAAAACTTTCCTGTTCCCACTTTAAAATCCATCTTTTAATTGTACTCTATTTCACCAGTTCAGCAGTTACACTCTAAACTTTGTCTAGAAAGTCCTTTCTAGAAATAGCATTACTATCTTAATAATATTTTATTATTTATAACTAGTAAAATGTCATGTATGTAAGTCATATATACAGAATAGTTTCCTACCTCTCTTAAACATTGAATAAAACTGAAAACACTTCATTTTCAATTGAAAGTGAGTGTGTTATGGTTCAAATAGTGAGAACTGTGGCCAAACCCTAAAGGTACAAGAGCAATGAGGTAGTCTCAGAATAAGCAACAAGAGAAACAATGGTATTTTCTCTAGTTTTTCAAATGAGAGGCCAAAATTTCTGGTGTAAAGATTTGGCTGCAGAGGTCTCTGTTTACCTGTATTTGAAAATGTTTGGAAGCAGCAACTATGACCAAGGCTGCTGTCTCTGTCTACGTAGAAAAGTCTTTACTGAATCAGAACCTAGACTTCAATCCATCAAATTTCCCATATAGATGTAAAGTGGTATCTAAGCTCTTCTTCTAAATTCAGCACATCTGGCTATTGGACAAAAACAAACTTACCCTTTGAACATTCAGAGATGAGTGGGGGCGTCTGAATGGGTGGTATACAACTTTCCAGTATGAAGATTTGTGCATATATAGTTGTATGGAAACATGAAAACCTGAACATTTTCACCAACTGTGTATATAGATAATTTTTCTGAGCAGCCATGCATATCAAGAAAAATCAGTACTCACTACACTAGATAATATAACAACTTGTTTGAGAGGTCTAAGAATATAAGTCAACAAAACCCCAAAGAACTATCACTGGGGTTTTTTTGTTCCATTTTGTTTTTAAAGGGGAGGAGATCATGTTGAATTTGGAAAAAGAAGTCTGTGGTTTCACTTCCTTTCAGGCATCAGTGGCCAATGTTTACTGTTCCTCTTTTCCAATGGCCTGATGTTCACCCAGGATAAGCTCACAAAAGATATTAAAAAACCTGTGAAACACTATTTAACTAAATGATTAGGAGGAGGATCTAATTTTCATGGGGTTTCTAATTATCTTCCTGATGGTATGTTCACAGTTCTTGAAGAACCTAATTTCTCCTGTAATAGATGACATAATTGTTAGCACTTCAAATATGACCTTAAGTTTCATTTTTTTCCCTTGAACCCTGCATGATTCTTTTACAAGATGAAAACAAAATATCCCCTTTCCAGCTGTGTGCCAAAAGTGTCAAAACTGTTGTGGTATCCAGAGAGAGTATTTGCTTTGTTTCTGATCAATTAGAACACTACTGCATGAAGTAGTGTTTCTCTAATATTCATGGTATGTAATTAAATGGAAAAAGGTTCCTAAATAAGAAGTGTTTTTCAGTTGAGACTCCTCATATAACCATTCAAATACAAGTACTTATTATTCCCTCAATATGAAAGATCAAAGTAACAATAATATTTCTCCTCCTTTAGCAACAACTATCCATTGTTTTAGACCCAACAGTAACAAATTATTCTGTTATAAATTTGCTGTAGTTCTAACTTCGAACAAAACTCCTGCTGTTCACAATCAAATTATTTCGCTATGTTGACAAGAATTCCAAACTGACAGTGCCGTGCTCCACGACTGCAAAGCAGCAGTCACTTGTGAATTTGTATCTAAGATCCTGAGACAGTAAGATGAATAACATCCAGTATGACCATTCTTAAGAATCTGAAACCATTCACAAGTGTAAATGTTATTTTCATTCTCAATTTGCACAAATTTTAATTCAGTCACCATTAATTAAAATATTACCAACACACTTTGGTCTGAAGTCTTAAGAGTTACAGTTTGATGCAACATCTTTCCTAATCCTGAGTTGAATTTAGAGGAATATTTTTTCTCAAGTTCATTTATTTTATGGTTTGTATACTCTGTGTATGGATCAATTAACTCTTTCCTTTGTGCAGGTTCCATAAATCATCAGGAGAAGAAGCAAAAGAAAAAACATGAGTGAGGATGTGGAAGATGATACATCTAGAATCTTGAAATACTTTAGCTATTAAAAGTAACAACTTCATTTCCAACAGAGAGTGTTTCTGTAAACTAGTGGAAAAACTTAGCAATTAAAACTCCTTTAAAGCAGACTAAATTCAAGAAAACTTTCACAGTGGAATAGTTCTTTCTCTACACTGAATCCTGGAATCTTTTCCAAACCTTCTCCAGTTTTCTTCCTGTAATACTCTCCTGGGTCCAACCCTTTTATATTGTGGAAAGACCATCCCAGGTGGTTTTCTCTATACCTTTTTTTAGGTTAAATGCTTTACAAAATAGTGTGTTTTAACTTTTGTGTGCTGTTTGATAGTGCTCTTAACTATGCTACAATCCCTATAAAACACTCTGTAAAAGGTTTATTGTATAGGAGCCCTCTATAAAATTCTCTGCCTACTTATAGATTTTCCTACCTATGGGTAAGGACCACTGGTGCTGACTGTAATAGCTTTTCTAAATAGAAAGAAATGTTACCATTTTTTGGAAAAAACCACCAACCAACCAAACAACCCTCCCCCATCCTATTTTATATATATATATGTACATATATATATGTATTTTTCTTTTCTTTTTCTTTTTTGTTAATTATAATATGACTACACTGAAGTTTCTTAACCCTGATTTTCATCCTATTATTTTTGTCAACATTGCAGTGGGATCTTGGCACAAGAGCAGAACAAAAGAGACAAAAAGTACTAAATACTTGTAACCCATGATGGATGTATTGTTACTAGAGGAAAGCAGAGACTAGGTGAAGTCTTTTCAGTTTTCATAGTGATCCATTATTAAAATATCTCACTACAATTTTAGGGGAGAAACAACATGTTTACTACAGGGTAATGGCTGACCAGGGACATTACCATTTTATCAGTCTTCCCCTAGAGCAAACCTTGCATACCCTGATGTCTTTGTCAGTGCTACCTGTCTTTGTACACTGCTAAAGGACTAACTTGATTTTGACTAGACAGTTTGACTCTGTTAAAAAAAAAATCAAAGTAGGATCATTTCAGCTTTGAGTTCTGTCCTGGAGTAGTAAGAAGAGTTCCCATAGTTCCCAAATAGTTTTTTTGGACTTGCACAATTCAAATACAAGAGGTGACTGCACAATCTTGCAGTATAATCCACATGAAACACGAAGCCTACAAGGTTGGAAACTCCAGAAAAGCTGGCACAATTAAGTCACAGCTGAGTTTAACCTCAACGAAGATATTCAGGCCATATTTGCTCATGGAAAATTAGAAATGAACATTCTTAGTACCTTGAAAATTCTATGTTCTATCACAATGGGAGACTGTTAATCTCATTTAATTAATCAATAGAGTTAGGGCAGACAAAATTCAGTTCACAGACTATGATGACATGGAAAAAAAGTTAAAAGTCAAGGTCTGCATTCAGTTACATGAGAATACATCTGGTCAGACATACTGACCTCTGTTGAGGATAAACTAATTTGCTCTACTGGTACACAGTAGAAAACATCCTCTGATGTCTGAAATTGTACAGGTTCTCCAATTTTTTTTTCTAGAAATGTCACCATAGCAAAGCCAATAGGCAGTATTTACACAGAAATAAAATGAAGAATTACTTAATTCTCTCTTTTACAGTAATAAAGTTAACATATTTTCAAGAGAAATAAAGAAGATAAAAAAAGGGAAAAACCCTGGAATCTTATGCTATCAAACATCAATTTTTTTCTACTCCCTAGGTTTCTTCTTCCTAAATTTGAAGAGACTTACTGTTGTTTTTATGAGTCAAGATAATTTACTGCTCCCAATCAGCATCCAAACCTGCAAAGATCCATTTTAAAAATGCTGTTTATTATTTGTAAACAGTTATTAAATAACTCCTCAAAGTTTGTAATGCATTAAAAGGAAGTTAATGAAATGATGCATAATTTTTTTTCCAGCTAAATTTTTTTCTCCTCAGATAGAGTTTTAGAGTGTTTTTATAACCCAGCTTGAAGTGAAATTGAATTATATAAAATGACTGATTGTCAGGGACATCTGAACAAATGAGATAGTCATTTTATTCAGAATTCATTGAAAGATTTCTTGATGTTTTTATTTAATTTGCTTCATATCAAGGAGCTAAGTTTCCCTTTGAGACATATCACAAAAGAAATAAAAGATTAATAAAATCCCAGGAAGTTCTTACAATCTTTCAGAATTTGACATAATGCCTTAATATTATTCTGTTTCTTCTCCTAGATAAATGGATACCAATGTTGTCATTGGAGTGTTTTTCATCACAAGCTGTCTAGTCCTCTAGTACCTGGGTACAGGTACTGTATATACATCAAAATCCAAGAATTATGATAAGTATATCAATTAGAATATTTTTAGTTAATGATACATATGTCTAGAGAATATAGATTATATAAATGGTTTTATTTATATAGTGCCACTTGTAAAAGCTGTTTAAAACCACAAGCTCTTCCTGTAGTTTCTAGTAAATGTGCCGACTGTATACGATAATGTGAGTTATGATACCAACCATTGGAACTCAGAAAGCTGTATGATTTTTAAACCTACGTGAATATTTGAAAAGTTAAAAATTATTCAAGTAATTTTATAATAAAAAAGCTTAAAAAGCCATATTCAAAATCATATAGCATGACTCAGCAAACACAGAGTCAAGTGTATTTTCAAGTACTTGGATGTTTGTTTTAATGCCATTCTTAATTTCTCACTTCCTTCACAGAATCACAGAATCACAGAATATGCTGAGCTGGAAGGGACCCATAAGGATCATCAAGTCCAACTCTTAGGCCTCCACAGGACCATCCCCATCTCAGACACAGTATGTGCCCGAAAGTATTGTCCAAACACTTCTTGAACTCTGGGGGGCTTGGTTCTGTGACCACTTCCCTGGTGAGCCTGTTCCAGTGCCCAGCCACCCTCTGGTGAAAAACCTTTTCCTAATATTCAACCTAAATCTCTCCTGACACAGCTTCAGGCCATTCCCTTGGGTCCTGTTGCAGAGAGGACATCAGTGCCTGCCCCTCCTTTTCCCCTCACAAGGAAGTTTTAGACTGCAATGAGGTCTCCCCTCAGTCTCCTCTTCTCCAGACTGAACAGACCAAGTGACCTCAGCCGCTTCTCATATGGCTTTCCTCAAGGCCCTTCACCATCTTCTTTCTTCACAAATTATTTTAATTTTCTTTAACTGATGAACACTTCTTTTCAGCAGTTATCCCATATTTTGGATGTATATTTTAAAAATTTTGTCATCACCCTTTAATATTTGTCAATGAACAGGGCAATATAACCCAAGGCTATTTCTATCAAAATGAAAAAGTACAGTACAATTAATGGAAATTTTTTATTTTAATCCCAGATAGTTTACAAAAGATCCATATTATTGCATTCTATGGAGGGGGTAGACCAAGGCAGATGTCTTAAATCATAAATATGATGTAACAATCAGAATTTTCCTTAATATTTTTTCAAGGTAGGTTTATGGAGACTGCAAGATTAGGAAGAAAATTGGCGTTTCTTCACTGAGAAACTTTCACAGCCATAAAGGAAAGCAAGCAATTTACTAAGAAATATTAAAGAACTTCATGACAACAAAGGAGCTTTTCAGAAATCCCAACAGATTAAAATTAAGGCATGGAAGCCTAGTGGAAATTCATTCCTGTGAAAAAATGAATCAGCAAACTCGGAAACTGTGTAGGAGCTGTTCATCTGTGTGCAAATGCTTCCCCAATACTCCAGAACAGTTCAGAAGGCTGGATTATCACCGTGGTGTGACATCCATGAAACACGAATTTGCTGAAGGCTGGTATATACTATCCACTTGAAATTTAAGAAAATCTGCAGTTTTCCTTCATAGATTTTGGTTCTTAGCTCAGTGGTGTAAACTGCTGCTTTTATCTTTATTTACTCTCTCCATTTCTTACACTATATTGTATGCCTATGGATTGTTAGTGCAAGATGGATAATTAATCTGTTTAATTTCTGCAAAAAATGGAACCTAATAAAAACATGAAGAAATTTCATAAAGAATAAATAGAGCAAGATATGAATAATAAATATGAAAATAAAATTCTGTATTTTTTTTTTCCTCAGAGTTCAAACTGCTTAAAAAGGCAGTCAATGTTTGGGTTTTTTAACTTTGAGAGGTTGATATCAAGAAGATCAAGTTCACTATTTAAGTCAGTAAAATTAAACAGCTGAAACTCAGTAATTAGCATAGGTACTAAACTAGCAAAAGCAAATAGGAAGTGATACAATAAAACATGCAGCTTTTTGCTGAAGAGACTGCATACTATGCAGATGAAAATTTAAATTTGCTACAGTGAATAAACATTAACCTAATTTCATGCTAATTAGGTGAACATACTTTTAATTTGCACTTACATTTGTGTTTAAATCCAGCTTTTGGAATGTGTCTCCAGCATAGGACTAGTCTTAGTACTATAAAAAGATATAAGTAAGACAAAAGACTCTCTCTCAAAATTTTCTTTCTTTCTCTGTTTCATTTATGTAGGTATGGATTCACATATGCTAACATGTATCTGTGAAGAACCAGAAATCATAATGAAATGTGGAATATCTTGGAAAAAAAGAAAATATAGGCACCTGTGGAATTATTATTCTCAAAAATATCTTTTTTTTTACAGAAAACGAAAGAAAAAAATCAGTTATAACGCAATAAATTGCAATACTTTTTGTTGCAAAAGAGCAAATGACAGAGTTGCCTCCATAGGTAAATATATACCAACAGAATCAGAGCTACATATCATTTATATTGCAATGTCATGTGCTCCATAAGAAGTATTATTGGAAGATTTTTTCTTTTGATCTTTGGGAAAAAAAACTAAGGCAATTTTTTTGTAATAAGATTTAGGTACTTATTTACAGAAAAAAATACTGCGGTTATATGCCTTGATGAAATTCAAAACTACCTGGGTACCGTAGTAGTCAAAGCTGTTATACTTATCTTGGTGGTACTCAATTAATAGGTTGAATTGGAATCTGGAAGTTTAACAGCTCTTCAATCCAGCAGGATTGTAAAACAGGCAAAGTTTTAAGCAACACAACCTCTGTTCAGTTGTGCAACTATGTGTGCCTTGTGTCATCTGAGATCATAGAATCACAAAATCATCCATGTTGGAAGAGACCTTCAAGATCATCTAGTCCAACTGAATGCAGCACCACTAATTGCCCTTAAACCATATCCCCAAGTGCCACATCCAGAATCTTCTTCAACTCTTCTAGAGATGGGGACTCCACCACTTCCCTGGGCAACATATTCCGATGTCTAACGACGCTGTCAGATAAAACTCTTTTTCTAATGTCTATTCTGAACCTCCCCTAGAGTAATTTAAGGCCATTTTCTTTTGTCCTTTGAGATGTGGCAGGAGAAACTGACCCCCACCTCTCTACAGCCTCCTTTCAGGTAGTTGTAGAGAGCAATGAGGTCCTCCTTGAGCCTCCTTTTCTCCAGGCTAAACAATCCCAGATCTCTCAGCTGCTACTCATAGGACATGTTTCCTGGAATTTTCAGTAGCTTCATTTCTTTTCTCTGGACTTGCTCCAGCACCTTAACATCCTTTTTGAAGTGAGGAGCCCAGAACTGGATGCAGTACTTGAGGTGTGACCTCATCAGTGTCGAGTACAGGGGGACAACTACTTCCCTAGCCCTGCTGGCCACATTATCCTTGATACAGGATGAGATACCATTGTCTTTCTTGGCCACCTGAGTATGCTGCTGGCTCATTTTCAGCCACTGTTGACTAGCACTCCGAGGTCTTCTTCCTCTTGGCAACTCTCAAGCCACTCTGCCTCCAGCCCATACCGCTGCCTGGGGTTGTTGTGATCCAAGTGCAAAACCCGACACTTGGTCTTGTTGAACATTGTGCAGATGTCCTCAGCCCATATACCCAGCCTATTCAGATCCCTCTGAAGGGCCTTCCTGCCTTTCAGCAGATCAACATTCCCACCCACCTTGGTGTCATCTCTAAACTGACTAAGGGTGCACTTCATCCCCTCATCCAAAGCATTGACAAAGATATTAAAAAGGACCAAACACAGTGCTGAACCCTGGGGAACTGCACCAGTGACTGGCAGCCAACTCAGTGTAGCACCAGTCACCACCACTCTCTGGGCTTGGCCATGTAAAGAGTTTTTCACCCAGCATGCACCACCTGTTCAAGACATGAGCTGCCAGTTTCTCCAGGAGAATACCATAGGAGATGGTGTCAAATACTTTACTGAAGTCTAGGGAGGCAAAATCCATCGCCTTTCCTTATCCACTAATCGGGCCACATTGTGATAGAAGGAGATCAGCTTGGTCAAGCATGACCTGCCTTTCCTAAAACCATGTCAGGCTGGCCTGATACCCTGGTTGTCCTGTGCATGCTGTGTGATTGCACTCAGGATGATCTACTCCATGACTTTCCCTAGTGCTTAGGTCAGTCTCACATGCCTATGGTTCCCTGGATCATCCTTCCAACCCTTCTTGTAAATGGGCCTTATATTTGCTAATTTCCAGTTAACTGGGACTTCTCTGGATAACCAGGACTTCTGGTAAATGATTGAAAGTATCTTGGTGAGCTCTTTCGTCAGCTCCATTATTACTGTTGGGTGCATCCCACCCAGGCCCATAGACTTGTGGGTGTCAAACTGGCATAGTAGGTCACTAACCATTCCGTCCTGAGTTGCCAGGGCCTCACTCAACTCCACATCACTATCTTCCAGCTCTGGGAGTTGGGTGTCCTGAGGACAACTGGTTTTGGTATTAAAAACTGAGGTGAAGAAGACGTTGAGTACTTCAGCCTCTTCATCATTCCCTGATGCTCTGCTACCTTCTGTACCCAGCAAAGGATGGAGACTCTCCTTAGCCCTCCTCTTGTTGCTGATGTTTTGATATAAACTTTTTTAATTGTCTTTAACCACAGTGGCCAAATGCACAAATGATCTCCTGGCGTCCTGCAGCTGGCCTGTATGCTTCATGTGGTATTTGTCAGTGCCTTGGGGATGTCTCAGTGCCTGAGAGTATCTCGGTGTGGCAGTGGCCACTTGGGTGGAGGCAACTGAACTGAGCCCTAAGGAAACAGACATTGTGAGAAAGGAGGTGGTGCCTCTCTCTGTCAGTGACAGAACACCAGAATAGCAAGGTGGAGTAACTGTTCTAAACAAAATACATAGGAGTTGTCAGCTTGCGCCTCAGCCATCACAGCTGTAAAAATTTTCACAACTGTTGGATGTTTTAAAAGAAACCGCCTCCATGAAAAGCTTTCCTTTGCCAACTGCTACAGTAAATGCATGTATATACTGAAAAACAATTAAGTCATGGTTCTTAATTGGAGTATTTTTGGCTTAGTATTTTTGCTTTCGTGTAGTACCCAGAAATAAGACCTTTCTTACCATCATTTCTCAATGTCAGAGGTGTAGGAGGACTCAAAACTCTGGCATTTGTCACTGTGTTTTTTACCAGGCATATATAACTGCCAACATCGGATGTTTGCACCTTGGAGATGTAGAGATTGCCTGTCTCCTGAGAGATGAAGCGTCTGCTGTCTTCTGCCACAAAAGATGGGAATTCATTAAATACCCAGCTATAGATGATCTCTAAAAGAACATGGAAAGAAAATAAGAGAAAGTAATTACAGAAACAATACTGTGTCATGTTAATAGATACAATAAGTAAATGTTCTCTAGCTTTATTTCAACAATCTAGGGGGAAAAAGTAAAAGGTTTTCAAAACTTTTTGTTTGATTATTTTAGAATTAAGGGAATATTTTTTTTACAACCCTTGGGATTTTGAAAATGGCATAAACTTTGCAGCCACAAGTTCCCTGGAAAGACAGATTTAGTTGAGATCGGACTCAGAAAACAGCAATAAAATATTATATAATTCTCTTTTATAGTCTTTCAGGTCAAACCAAAAATAATATACAAAGAATTCTTTTCTCAGCTTGTTCAGATTTGCAGTGAAATGTATCAGGATGTTCCCTATAGAGCTATAGATGACTTCTGCAAATGTGTGGATAAACAGTTTTTATTCTGAATATCTGTTTTTAAAATCACCAGATTCTAATAACTCTTTAGCCTACCTTGTAGGTAACATTACTGTCCTACACTTCTGTCTTTTATATCTGCTTCACTGAAGAATTTCTGAACCCTTCCTTTAAGCAGCTTAAATCCCTACAATCGATGAATAATTCCTTAAACCAAAGCTAAAAACCAGTTGTTTTTAAAAATGGCAATTAAATCCAGTCCTTAATTCTTATTTTTATTCCATGAATCATTCTATTTACCTGGAAATTATATACTTTTCCCTTTATACTCATAATAACAGGTTGAGAAAAAAATGGTTATTTCCTATCTCTCTGTATGAGATTGTATCATGATTTAATAAAAACCTAGGTTAATTTATATCTCAACATTAGAAGTATCAGTAAAGTTAATGAGATTCTGATCTAGTAGGATATTCCTTGCAGGGAATTATTCATGTGGAGTTCCATCAATTCCGACTTTAAAGCTCTAACCTTATATATACTTCTTTACACACTGTTTTGTCAATCTTATCTTCCATTGTTTCATTCTGTCTTCACACCTTAAAAAAATATTGTTCACTACTTGAACTGGCATATTGGCTGCGAGACAATTCTTCTGTAATCTCCCTCCTTGATAATCTTCAAAGAACTGGCTTCAAAATGAGAAAAGCCAAAGTTAGTCCAGGTATATAAAGTCCCTACTACTGTTCTAAGATGCAAACTGCTCCACTGGTATAGCAAGTTCCAAGTTTTTAGATTGAAATTTCTTGTGTGACTACTCTCAGCTTCAGCAGCAACAGGAAGACAGTACTTTCAAGTATGTCAATCTGGTTCTGTCGTACTTTTATCCCCACTACAGTCAAAATGTTTTCTTGATATAAAATTAGTTGGAAAATGAAAAGGTCAAACGGGTGAGAGGAAATGCCTCAAAATTTAAATTTTGCTGTGTGCTTTTCTGCTGATGATAGGAGAGGAACTGATACAGCTGTTCTTGGTACAAGGAGTGTGAAACACATTAACATTCTAACCTGGTGTACAGTTTGACTATTACACTGTAGAAAGCATTAGAAATTCCAACTGATTTGCCCTTTCTATCCTTGTGTTGTACCGTCCCCTGACATGATGGTGAGAAAGGAATAGAAAAGTATGATAACTGCTTTTTCAACCAATATAAGCAAACAATGCAAGAAGTATTGTAGATATGCAGTGCCTTCTGAATTAATTTTTAAGAAGTTCAATCTGGTTTTGAAATCAGATGAAAATTTTCTCATGAAAAACTGATGGTATCAGTAAAAGAATGCTATGTTGAAAGACCGAATATACTTACCTACCAGGAGGGGAAGACTCCAAAATGGGGAATTAAAGGCACACATTGAGATTTTGTTTAAATCTTTTTCAGATATAATAGTAATTCTGAGTGGTTACACAGGATCCTGAGGAATTAAAGGCTCTTGGAGAGCTCTCTGAGTGTTCAAATTTTCCTTCCTCTTATGTTATGTTTCAGGCAAAATACTAATTAACCCCAAATACATGTCTCTGAAAATTTCATCGCCACATTTTGCCATGAAGTCTTATCTGGAAGATATGATTCATGGCAGCCTAAAATTCTACAAAGTGATAATGAATAACCAAGTTCAAGGAAAATGCACAGTCTTTAGCTGAAGACGCCTGTTACTAATTCAAATGGAAAGCAATCAGTCTCACTAATTGCTCTGATTTAAAAGTAGTTCAAACCAAATGCAAAATAGTCAGTGTGGATTCATTGGCAGTTCATATAGAATATAATTTTCTCCATTTTTAGCCTAAAACCACACACAATTAATTACTCATTTATTAATTAGAATTAATACTAAGGAAAATATTTCAGGCAATAAATTTTTATACCCCTAAGGAAATAAATACTTAGTCTTTGCCAGTGCTGAATCCAGGGGGATACCATCATTTTGTCACAATTATTTTTGCTGTTAAAAATGGAGTGACGGATGAATGGGTACTTGGATAGGGTCCTGTGAAAAAAAAAGTAACAGAACTGCCAAATATAAACCTCAAAGAATTTGTGCTATAAAGCTGTGGTTAATGCCTTTTTTTTTGTGCATGCCTTTAGCATCTGTATTCCAACCAGGAGCCCAGAAAAAAAGTTTTAGTGGCTGACTTCTTGATCATTGTCAGTCCATTGACATTGAAAGAATTACTCCTATTTTTCCTTTCTAAAAAGCAAAATTCTGGGGATACACCTTAAAATACCTGAAGACTCTGCATCTGTATGTGCTCAGATCTGGAATCCATCTGGAGTTTTTGATTTCCTTTGCAGGTGAAAACCCCCTTACATATTTTATGATTTTTTTTTTCCTGTTAGATCTGGTTAATGAGTTCAGTAGTTTCTTAAATAAAATTTGAGGGTTATATCCATATATTATGCATAGGCTTCAGTCGAAATATCTCAGGAAAATTATGCAATTTATAACATATGCTATGCAGACCAATCAGAAACAACCACAGCTGGCTTGGGATCTGGGGACCTCAGAGTTTTTAGCTGACAGAAATAGATGGATGATCTTACAGAAGTGATTTTACAAAAAGGTGTTCACAGAATGACTGCAATTAAGGGAAAATGGGTGTACCTTGACATTGATCCATTGTGCAAATATCTCACACTTCTAAATTTGCAGTCATAGTAGAGGATGAAACATGCATTGGTGTTCATATTCTGTGACTCTGACTGTTCCCACTTTGTATGCCAGCAAAATTGCAATTTAGGGTTCATTAAATACAGAACTGCTGGCAAAGGCTGGTCAAGTACAAAAACTGGGGATTTGCTTTGTTTTCTTTTGTTGGTTTGTTTTTCTTTTGTCAGTATTGTGCATAAGAGAATTCCCAAATGGTTGCAAAGACATCTAAAAAGTAACTTGTGAAGAGACACTAATGGAGAATCAATATTTAAAACTCTGCTGTCTCTCTACAGACAAGTCTGTCATCTGTACTACATGCACAGTAAAATATTCTGAAACAACAGTGAAAGTAGTTACATGCCACAAGTCCAACAGCAGTTCAGCACAGGAGTACATGTAAACTACAAGAAGAGAGGTATTTAAATATTATCTGAAATTCTACTCTTACAAAGTGGTAAACTGCTGAGTGAACCTTTTTGAATTGCAGAACAAGAAGCCTAAGACTAGACAGATAACACCAGGTCTATTTGTACACAACTCACCGCAGTTTTTAGTGAACTTCAAACCTTAAATTTCCTATAGAGGTTTATATTAAAGATTTTAGAATAATTGTCATTTGGCTAAGCACAAATACAGTTGTCACTGTATTAACTTTTTCTTAGGATGCTGAACTCCAAAGATGCATCTCAAGCCTGACAAGTTAATAGTGATGACCTTCAAGAGATTTTGAAGCTAAAAGTCAATGCTACAAAAGTATAGCTAAGCCAAACTAAAACTGTAAAATCAGAATGTTATTACTTTGGATATGGATCTTCTGAAATCATCTAAGTTTGAGGAAAGACTGAGTAAATGGTTTTCCAATGTTGTACTCATTTTGCTTTCAACAGGGAAAAAAGTTTAAGTGACAGGAGCAAACTGAATACTGCAGTATACAGAAGTTTAGAGTATTTTTATAGAATATATGCTGAGTTTATTTTTTTATTTTTATGCCCATCTATTTTATTTTTAATGTGGCACCTATGTCAAAACCACAAAGATGATGTAGAGCCTTTCCTGGAAATTACAGTTGACTGCCAACACAAAAGAAACTTTTACACAGATACTATTCATCAACACAAACAGAAACAGAGAGTAAAAACACAGAGAAATTATGAATTATAGAACAGTTGTAAATTGACATTCCCTTTGGCTGAAGGATTCTTCTGCTTCTCAATTCTGTCATGTACAAAGTCTTGGTGTAAAAATGATAAAAGTAATTTTGATAACTGCAAAAATGGTATTTCTTTTTATGAATAACCATCCTTGTTTACAGAAGAATGTCTCTAAGAAGATTCGTTTCTTTTTCTGAAAGAAGATTCGTTTCTTTTTGGAAAGTCTTCCTAATGTCCAATTTGTTTCTGTGTTTTATTAAACACTTTTTAGTGGGTTATGTACATGAAAACCTGGGTCACTTGGTGATAAAGTAGTAAGAAGAGACCATCTACTTCCTACAGGAATTAATGTGTGAAATCTTTCTTAAATAATTTTTGCAGTTCTATTTTTTCTGTTAAACAACACTAATTCCTAAACTGTCACAATGTGATGTACTTCCCATAATGGATGAAGCTGGAATACTGACATATCAGCATTTTTGCTAGTGCAGTAGCAAAATATCACTGCTTTTGGAGATATCATTCTGATGCAGATGTCAGTACTGTGGTAATGCAAAAGTCTCTCTGTCATTGTGGGTCACTAAGAAATAACCCCTTAAGTATTGTAAAGAGAGACTTGCTGGAAGCATTCAGATAGCACCAATTATTCACTTCTGTATGTATTAGTGCCTGAATGTTTCACAGATTTGCTTCAGGGTTTTTCTCATAAGAAATTGCTTGTCTCATCCTTTCAACACAAGGCTTCTGGATAGCCTTTTCATCAGTGGTGCAAGTGAAGATGTAACAAGAAGGTCATCATATAAACTCTTTTAAGGCCACCAAAAACCTAAATGTACAGTCCATAACATGGTTTAGTTTTGCATATTCAAGGCCAAAAGCAAATTCCCATCCCATAAATTGCACTTTTGTGGAGTTAAGATGTTTGTACAAGAAATAAGTCTGGTTTTAGTCTTCTTTTTGTGATGCAAAATATATTTCTCTTCCTCTATTTAGAATTTCCTTTGATTACTCTAATTCCACAAGATGGCAGTACTTGATGAATAAATGGTACTGATGCCTGATAACAGCCAAAATCTGAGATAATCTGGGAGTTTTAGCAACTCTGAAGGAGTTGCTTCCTCTGGCATGCGTTTTTCTTTTTTAATTGATAAGAAAAACAACAAAAACTACATTCAAGATTACGGTCTGAATTTACTATACATAGCTATAAACCATTAAATTTGCATGATGTTGAGAAATATTCTGTTTAAATGAAATAAATTTTCAGGAAAAACATAGTCCTAGATCTCCCCTGCTGAAAATATAAACCCCTATTTTATATGAAGACTAGTTTTCACCTTTTTAAGTTGTTGTTTGGATATTCTGTTTACTAACCACAGAATAAGGATGCAAAATGTAATCTCTAATGATGGGGAACACTTCATGTTCAAAAGGAAAGAGGCTTCTTTTTAGCTAAGGTCAATGATAACAATGGGTTGTTCCTCCAGCCTCCCACCACTACCAGACAAAAGATTTTGGTTCGTTTCTTTGTGCTGCTGTGGTTTATTATCACTGCTCATTAATCCTCCAAGAAAATATTTAATGAAGTTAATTTATTTGTTGCATTGTAATGTATCCATATAGAACAAACAGATAATGTCAATTTATCAACTAACAATGAAATTGCATATTTCCTACTCTGGGGGCTCTATATCTACTGCTCACTTACCTGAAACACAATTCTACTAATCACATATTTGTCTTTCTTCAGATTCAATTACAGTGATAAATCTCCACATATTTTCTCCTTTATAACCAATCATACCACTAATAACTTAAAAATAGGTTAGAAGAGGCAAATGTACTGTCAGGATAGATCTTGTACTGGAGGTTACAAATATTATATTGTTATTACTAGTGTACATATAGTCTCATTTGTACTTTAACATATATGAAATGTAGCCAGTCATTAAAACATATAAAGACTGATGAAATGTTCTTCTTATACAAGTGCTCTTGAAAGAGACCACATAGCATACAACAAAAAATATGGCTTTGAAAAATGTTAAATTATCATGTATATTTGACTGTCATGTGTAAGATTTTTATTTAAAAAGAACTGTGTTCTGGAAAGTATCACAAAGTTATCAAAAACACGTTTTATTCAGGCCCTTCTTTTGCCCTCAGGCAAGATCAGATATTCTCAGCCCAGTCTTAAAAAATATCCAGTGAATTATATTCCTAAATTTAGATAATCAGAATAACCTATTTCTTTCCTGGGATAATTAGAGAGTTTCCCTTAATATCTGCCCCTAATTGCTTTTTATTTTCAATACTGTTTATTACTTACACAAAATACCATATGGGAAGTACTGAAAACACTTTATTGAAGAGCTATATTAAACTTTTACAGCTAAAATGGAAAACCAATATCCCCATGCATATTGGGTTTCTGTTTGTGAGGCTGAGGCTAGTTCAGCCAAATCTCTTCAAGTTTTCCTTTAGAAGTCCTGATTTTGAATCTTCTACTTAGTTTTCTTATTTTCATCTCTACTGCTTTTCTACATCTTATAATGGAGGACCCAAAGTTGGACATTAATACTATTGATAATTGAAACAATAATCACATATATTCCATAGGTAGCAGTTCCCTTAGTATGTCCTAGAATTGTACCATTGAATTATCCATTCTACTAAGTATTCCATTTTTTTTCTTTGATAATAGTATTTTTCTATACTGTATAATCACTTGCTTCCCTTTATTCTATTTGTATATTTAATCTTCAATAAATAGAGCAATCTGCGCTTTGGTGAATTTTGTGTTTGTCATTGAAAGCAATTTCTCCAATGAAATGATCCTTTTGCATTTTCATTCTGTGCGCTGCACTGATTGTAACCTCTTGCAGGAGTCACTCTCAAATGCTAAATGTGCCTTTCTTTCCACTGTCATAACACTTCCAAAATCCAAAATTAAATATTATATGATTTATTCTTGACAAATCCCTAATGGGTGTTTATTAACACCTGTTATCATCTGATTACCTACAAAATCAGTGATTAATGTTTCTTTACTTTGTAACTTTGCAGAACTCAAGTTCTGCCTATGAACCCTCCTTTATTAAAACAAAACAAACAAAACAAAACAAAATGAAACAAAAAATCAACAACAACAAAACAAGAACATCCGATTTTATTTTCTTGACATACTTTGAAGTAACTTTTGAGATACTAAATACTTAGTAACTTTTTCATGTAAAGAAACGTTTAGACAAGTTATAAGTCCAGAATATAAGGCCATTTTATCAATACGTTGTTCTCTTATATAATTAAAAATGTTTAAATAATAGAAATTGATGGCAAAAAAAGCTGATGAGAGAAACAAATACATTTGTGATTATGATTGAAAATAGTTTTTAAGGAAGACAAACACTGGAGAGAGAAAACTCTGACCACAAGGCAGGCAAACTACAAATAAGAAGTTTTAAAGTATTTTTAAAACAACTGGAAAATTTTTAACAACAGCTCTACTATTGATACTCATCTATCGTTAGGTAAGAATTGAAATCAATATTTATGTGGAAAATTCCTAAATGTTTCATATAAATTGATGCTTTATGATTTATAACATGCCAGGTAACACAGGTGTCACTATACAATGCTATTTGTTATGAAAAGCAGAAAAAAAATAGATGTTGAAGAACAATAAATTTAAACAGTGTAAATAAGTAGTATGAGACACTCACTATCAAAACTAGTGAAACATCTGTGGCCAGTAGGACTAGGGCAATGATTTCCCCCCTGTACTCAGCACTGTTAAGGCAGAACCTTGATTCCTGCGTTCAGTTTTGGGTCTCTCACTACAAGAAAGATATTGAGGTGCAAGAGTGTGTCCAGAGAAGGGCAACAGAACTGGGAAAGAGCCTGGAGCACAAGTCTGATGAGGAACAATTGAGGGGGCTGGAGAAAAGGAGGCTCAGGGGAGACCTTCTTGCTCTCTACAACTACCTGAAATGAATTTGTAGCAAGGTGGGTTTCAATCTCTTCCCAAGCAGTAACTGAAAGGATGAGAGGCAGTGGCCTCAGGTTGTGCCAGGGGAGGTTTTGCTTGGATATTAGGAAAAATTTCTTCAGCAAAAGGGTTGTGAAGCATTGGAACAGGCTGTCCAGGGAAGTGGTTGAATCACAAATCAACTCTGGAGCTATTTAGAAGACATAGAACATGTGCCATAGACATGGCACATAGGGATGTTGGACTTGATGATCTTAAGGGTCTTTTCCAATGTAAATGTTTCTATGATCAGTAATTTCCAAAGACAAGAATTAGAGTTAATTTTGGTCTAGCATTAGAAAGGGTAATCAGGAAGATGCACATCATTATAAATTCATCAGTTTCAATCTTAGATAAAATAGTTCAGTGACTGATATGAGACTTGATTAACATCCAGTTCAAAAAGTGGGATATAATTAACAATATTGAAAGGAAATATATCTAGTCAAATTAACTCAGTGTATTTTTATTGTTCTTTTTATTGACAAAGAGAGCAAAGTTTCTGCAATGTACCTAGAATTCAAATTCATGTTTTATAAAATATCATGCTGATGAAAATAACTGGAATAACCTCAAAATTCATGTATTGTGCATTGAAAAGATTAAAAACTGACTGCAAAGCATGATCAAAAGGACCAGATCTGGAATTCTTTGTCTGGAAATGTATTGAATCTCCAGCAACACAAGTTGATTGTTTCTTAATAATTTGAATGAACATGAGTTTTATGATGATGTTTAACTACCTATTGTACTAATATGAAAAGTGTGGCATGCACTGGAAAATAATAATTGTATTGCTTAATGCTCAGGAAAACACATTACTATATAGAATATCTGTGGACATTATTTTCTCTGACATAATTTTCGACAGAATTTAAAGCAATTTTTTTCCTTTTTTCTCTTTCACACTTTACATTTCTCTTGTTCTCTAATCGTGCTATGACAGTTGATTTTCTCTACACTTTACTGCCACTTTTGTGAAAATTTCTTCAGCACACTACTTCTGTAAGTCTGCTGCAGTGGTGAGTACAATGAAAAGTTAGACTCCAGAGTTGTGTTACCTGCAGTGAACCCCAGAATCCTGCACCCAGGGGGCCTACTTGGAAATTACATGGAAATTTAATTTTATGATTACTGCAGTGATACCAATAGATAATGCATTTCAAAGGCATAACTAGGACATTCATTGAAAAAAAACCCCAAAGTAATAATAGGATGATGATCATCCAAATTTGTAGAATATCGCTCTGTCATGTATAAGAATGACACTAACCCCTTTTTTACCTGAGAGAGGCAAAATAGCTGCATGCCTAATGTTCCTCGACTCATCATTTATCAGCAGAAGCTCTGCCAAGCAAATTCTGTAGTTTGGCTGCAAATATTCACTAGTACTCCAGTTATAGCAGTTTCTCAAGGATTTTATATGTATGTTTCAGTTTGTTTTTTTCTACTCCCAAGAAAGAAAGCAATTTAAATTTGTCCCTTTACACCTCAATCACCTTGATTCCTAATGCCAGGAAGGATTAATAGTAGTAGAAATATTTCTTTAACAAGATTAAATTTCAGGCTTCTGGGTATAGAAATGAAAATAAAAGCCAATTGCAGTTCTAGTTTATACTTCAAAACACTCTTTACTAGCAGACTTCACCACTCTTTACATGCAGTTGTTGTCATAGGAATTGTACTGTCAAAAGCTGGGTACTCGGAGTCCGTGGAGTTGCCTTTATACGGCTGCACACAACTGAACTTAAGATTCAGCCCACTGCCTCTCTGGTTTATATTCTCTTTATGATACATGTTTTAATATAAATTTAAAGGCTTTTGTTGGGTCTATCTGCAGGTCAATGTTTGGTGAATTCCACCATGGCAATGACAAAATATGACTGATGAATCTTCCTTGGGCCTGCTCCTTCACTCCTACGGTATTTGTTATCCTAAGATCCTAAATCAAGGGCAGCACCCTTATCACCACTTTTACATGGGAAAAGTGAAGAAGATGGAAGGAAGTGACTTCCCAACAGTCATGAATCAAGCCACAGTCAAAAGGATATGTGCACTGATACATAATTCTTTTAATTTCTAATATTCACTCATCTCCTCACCAGCTTTTTGTACATCTATAAGAAATGCCAAAACACACACACAAAAAGTGATAGTCAATGAATCTTTAGGAGCTGTGTGGATGAACAGGGGAGATGGGTAGGTGCTCCCTCATCCTCCCTCTGAATTCGATTTTCAAATATGGTAAAAAACATAGCAGTATAAATCACATAATTCCCCAGATGCTAAAGGTCTACTACTCAGCTCCTTTTTGGTATATTTTCTAGGTTTAAATATACTGAGGAATGGATCCTCCTTTGCATTTTTCTGAACACAATGGAACATGTGAACGTATACTTCAGAGAATAGCATAAAACCAATTTCATAGTCCCCAAAAGAAAATTTGTACATAATAAGAATGACAGTGACAGATGATTTTTTCCCCACCTTAATTAAAAAATAACTTAAAGTGCAGATGAAGAGGAAGAAACACGTCATATTAGCAAACTGCCCCAGAATGCTGATATTGCTGTTCAACCACACTGTACGAATAAATCACTACAAATAACCTCAGCATCAACAAATCATTTAAAATTTAACAATGCAGGCAATATAGCTCTTACTTGTTTCTACATACATACTCAACCTCTGTTGAATCCCTGTGCACACTGTTCTGCACTACTGGAAACCCAGTGAACTGCTTCCATACATCTTCTATTTGTCACATAATTGTTATTTACAGAAAATATATAGCCTTCTGTTGTCTTATTTTTTGCCTAGGCCAGTGTCCTATGATTATATTTCCCCTCCTTGAACTCTTAGCAATAGCAATACAAATGACATGTTATATATACATATGATGGGTCACATTATATATACATACCACATAAAAAAGAATGCATTTGTCCAACTCTCACTGATTTTTTTTTTTTATTCTGAAAGAAATACCATTAATAAAGTAATGTATACAACAGTCAATCCTGCTCCCTCTTGTGCTGACTATGTGCATAGTTTTCAGAATTCTGTTTTTCAAAGCCCTTTTTCATTTAGGCGTGAATCATGATATTGTAAAGTCACGAGACCTGAATTGTAAATCAGTGAAATTTTAGTCTTTTCTTGAAATTTTCTTCATAGATCATCCTCTTATTATCCTCCGTATACCAGGTGGTGCTTCTTCTTGCATTTGGTACAGCTGAAAATAGACTCTTCAGGATTGAACCTAGTTTGATAAACTCCTAAAGAGCCTTGTAGTTCTTCAGGAACGACCAAACTGAGGCAAATCATTTATCAGTATTATCTAAATCCTTCTTTCCATTATCCCTTTTTATTTTTGAACTTTTATCCCTGCAGTCTCCTATAAGATACTTTCTCAATTATAGAAAGAAGAAAACACCCTGCAAATTAATGCTTTGATAAACCAATAAATTAAGTGAAATTTTCTGGTTGCAGATTCCCCACTCTAGGGTAGTAACACTGATACTACAGGAATTATATCAACTGGTTAATGAAGTCATCAGCAATGACTTTTACAATATTGAAACGTAGTGTGAGAACACAGGAGACAGAAGTGGGCAATCAAACTATCAGAATTATGTGTGGTATTAATTATTAAATTGTTAAAAGAATGGCATTGTGGTCAAAAAGAAGTCACTTTTTCACTTTTGTTGTTTTGGAAGACATCTCTTTTTTTGTTAGAAGATAAAGGATGTACGTGTGCTGCTGCACAGGAGTTCAAATTTGGCTGTAATCAGATTTTTGTCTGAAATTTATGATATTATGCTTATATCTATTCAGTCATTTTCTCCTTGAAAAATCTAAGCAATTACCTTTAACATATTTACTGTTAAGTTATAGCTACCTTCATGCCAGTTATAATTGTATTGGGTAGGATAAAAACCATAAATACACACAGAGATATAATTCTAAACAATTTCTAGTTTCCACTTTGAAAAAGAAAAATGCGAACTAGATATCCCAAAAAGAATTGTTTTCATACTGCTTCATTTATTTGGAACAATCTTCCTGAACTGATTAAATCAGGCTATATGAAAATCTATGTCTCATTAAGCTTTGTATCACCTCAAATGGTTGTAAGTTCACTTTCATTTCATACTTACAAAATAAGGAATAACTGACTTTATTATATAGGGAAACTTTTTAATGTAATCTAACAGAACTCAGATCAGTTCAGTCCAAAGCCTTCTCCTTCTGAATCATAACTGACCTTCTAACATTTAAAGGAGTCATCACTATCAGAATCACCATGGAATTCAGTTAATAATGGAAGAATAACATTTTCTGAAAAATCCACTGGTTTAATCCTTTTCTTTTCTTTTTTTTACATCCTTCATGATTTCATCACAATGGTAATGGAAGAAAAAGCTACAATCCAGACTCATATTAATAAATAATTTCTCATCTCTTTCTCCTTCATACATTTCCTCTTGTTTCAGCTGTCTGATCAGCAGTGCATTTCTGGCTTCTTCTCCTTGGTTACAGTCATTAACATGTGTGCTCTTGCTCTATTCTTTCTTGTGATATGAAGTGGAGAGGTAATTGGGATTAATTAGGAATTTCCCATCTTAAATGGAATGGGGTTTCTGACATTTAACTAACTGGCATATTTGTAAAATGGTATTCTTCCAGACATCGGCTTAGTAAAATATCAGAACTAAATAACAAACAGATTCTAATGGAAAGTTTATAACGAGAGGGTCAAATGTGCAAGAGCAGTTACCTCTGAGTCAGTAACTGCTGTGCACTACTGCAGTCTTAAATATATGAGCATTGTGCTACCACTGTTTTAGAAACTATGTAACCAGTGTCACAGAAAGTGGTTTTGCAACACTTTAATTGGTACTTTTACTATACTAGCTGCAAAGAAGTGAATGTGATATCATAAGCATCCATTTCTGTTAAACCTGGCAGGACAATGCTGTCTGATTTAATCCCTAGACTAAGAGGTTCCTGATAGTTATGTCTAATTTGTTGGGACATCTCAGTAACAGGCTAGTAACTTGTCTCGAGGGAAGAAGAACTTGCCCACTGCAGAAACGTTTCATCATTGTTGTCCCATTTGTCAAGGTGTAGACAAATAGTCACATACAGCTGACACCTGAGAGGTAATAGAGCATGAGCCTGAGGGCCAACATACTCAATGCGTTTTTAAAATTAATTAATCTCCCATGCTTCCTCCCTCTTCTCTTGGTATCCACTTTCTTTCTCCTGAACTGGCACCTGGGGTAATATTTGTCGACACTAGTGTGACTGCAAAACTATAGCATACGTCTCTTAAGCAGAGCCCTGTCAGGGCTGCCCCTTCATCCATGGTTGTCTGCTACCGTAATTGGGCAAGGTCAAACATCTTATTACTACGTTTTCATAGACCCTGAGGGGAAGAACATCTCCACTGAGTGATCCAGTGGGTCTAGGGACATTAAACTTGCACTTGCTTCTGTAATTTAGTGTATTTTTTGAAAGAATTATTAGTGTTTTTAAGGGGATGGGGAAGATTTTTAAGGGGATTGGAAAAGTTTTTGTTTTGTTTTGTTTTGTTTTGTTTTTTAACAATCAAATTACAAATTCCTTGGGAGAATTTACTACAGTTGGACCGGTAATTTTCTGTTCATTTATTACTTCTCAAATTAAAAAACAAACAAACAAACAAAAGACCCAAAACCAACCTCCCCCCAAAAAAACCCAAACAAACCAAAAAACAACCAACCAGCAAACCAAACCAACCAACCAAAAGAGAGAAAATCAAGAATTATTTATCCATATACCTACTATACAGACATTGCTTAGGATTTAGGGCACATTTTGATTATTAAAATGTAATTAAAATCTAATATCAACACGTTGCCAACAGACCAGAAGTAACTCCTCACTGGCAAACATAGCTTGTTAAAATGCTACCCTATGGAAAATTCTACAATACCCCAGCTCCTAAATTTCATATCCTCAGATGCATGCCTTCAACAAGATTGAGGAAAGAAATCTTAAAAAATGCTCTAGGGAAGTCAGCAGCAAAATTACTGGTCATATATTGAGTAATGAAAAGACCATAGAAGAAAAAAGTTAATTGTGTTTGTTCATTCCATAATGAAAAGTAAAGCATAGTCATCAATCAGTTGCACAAATAAAGAACACAGATTCCTATACTGAGCACTGACAGGGGTCATGGACATTCACTTTAATGATAACACACACGGGAATTAACACTACTAGACATGAAAGTTCCAAAAGCAGTCTAGTACAAGTGACAAAGTAGAGAATGCTAGAGGGAAACACCTTTATGATTCATCCAGGGAAAAATGTGATGGCTGAAGAGACAAGATGACCCCATGAAATTAATCCAGAATTAGGACAGGAACAAAGAGTTTAAAGGACTGTGAACCTGTCTTCTAACACTTTTTCTTCTTCTCTCATTTTTGAAAAGCAAAATTTAAGCTTCATTAGAGTTTCATAGAAGTCATATAACCATAAGGTTATAGTAAAGTCTAACAGGGAAGTGCAGGAACCCTTCAACTTATGACAGCTAACTCATTCAGTTGATACATGTGGCTCTCAAAATAGTGGTTTCAAAATACTTTGTACATACATTATGATAATTTATAAGTTATAGACAAGTAAAGAAGAGATAAAGTTGTACCATCTCACTTTTAAATTAAATAAACCTTCCTGTCCTGTGTAATAAGCAATCATTTTCTAATAATGTTACTTAAGTGGCCTGTTTCTGTTACCCAGAATCATACTCCTACTAGGAATTAAAAAGAGTGAAGAATGAAGTACAGCATGGAATTATGGGAGAAACCAAACTGTTAAGATGAGTGTTCTGTATGTCTTCATATAGTTCCCCTGAGTACAGGCCAACTATTTTTTAAGTCTAAAATAACAGGATTTCGCTTCCATTATTGCATAAATGTAAGTTTCAAGGAGAAAAATAAACAAACAAACCAACCCAAAAATCCAAAGCCCAGACATCAGTGTTCCTCTCAATTGCACTTTTACTAGTAGAAGGAGAAACATATGGGGGAACTGGACAGTTCTACCTTCCCAACAAGCCTAGCAGTTAGGAGGAGTTGATAATTATGTCCAGTGAATGTGAAATGCTCTATTTACCATCACCAGTTTCATATATATTGACCTCTACAAGCTACTAATAGAAAGTACTGACTGATTAATAAGTTCTGCTTAGTTTATGGGAGAGTCATGATTGGAGGTATGACTATCCAGCTGTTGTTTCATTAATACTTTGAGTGACCAGTGCTTTGATAGGTACTAGCAAAACAGTCCTCCTTGATCTCAAGGTGAGAGGAAAAATATCCCTTTCACCTACATATAAGCTTCTCCTGGAAGCAAATTATATAGCTTTCTATGCTAAAGCTGATTTGAAAAGCCAGATTTGAAAGAACGTATGATAGAAAAAACCCTTGATGTTACTTTACTGTTTAATACATCAATACATAATGCAGCCCTATATTGACACCACAAATCATGGTCAGGAAGAAATCTCACCTGTAGCGACAGGTTAATATGATGAAATATCATCCACTCATGTCTAGAGAGAGCTGGAGATTTAGAAATTTAAGATGATGAAGGCTTCCTATGATTTTGAAGAAACTGATAAACTCTCGAGGCAGATAAAGAGCAGAATGCTCCAATGTTGTGCACTGAAATGCCTCTGTTAGGTGTCTGAATCCTGGAACTGAATCCACAACTGTATAATAACCTTGTGACTTTCATCTACATATAGACAGACATTTGTGAATTGCATTCCCAAAATCCGTTTAGTAAATGGAGAGCCAGAGGGTGCAGGGACACCTTCAGAATAGAATTTGCTATGTCCTGCATCCAGGCACCTGAGCCAATTGCCTGTAAACAAGCTAATGAGCATTCTGAGAGCAGTCCAGCCCACATATAACAATCTTGTTATCATAGCTAATTTACCTGGAGAAACCTACTAACAATTCTGTACCTGAATGAGGTAATTTAGAGTCTGTCTTGTTATTTCTATGTATAATTTGTGCAGTATGGTTCTAACAAGGGGAGTTATAACTAGAGAGCTATTGCATTTCAGTTGGACTTGGTTTCCTACTAGTAGTGAAGCTGCAGTCCAAAGTTGCGATTTTAATGCAAATGCAGATTAATTTTGCAGACCCTGAACAGGGAGAAGTGATTGGTTTGTGTTTGCTTTCAAAGTGGTTTTCTGTGTATGTCTGAAGTACTCACAAATAGGAGCTCAGAACAACTTAAAAAAACATTATTTGATGTGAGTTTCTCCAATTAATATGAGGACTAGGACAGCTGTGTAGGTAACAGAAGAACAGGACAAAAACTCCTGGACTTTGGTAGAAAGAGTTTTATTTTAGTAGCTTACAAGTTTAGCAGCAACTGTGCAGACATCCAAACCATGGATGTCTTCCCAGACATGCATAGGAAGGACTGCAATCCTCATGGCACTGGCATTAATCATCTTTGGTGAAACATTTCTCATAAAAAGTACAGTTTTGCAACACTAAAGAAGAGGCATAAAAGATGCAGTTTACAGCACAGTTTCCAAACTGGGTAAGATCAGCTTTGTCTTTTAGAAAGAGATAAAAAAAGTTATAGTTTAACATCTGTACAGATGTTACATGCTGTGGAAAGATTATGTAGCAGTGTTGCTTCCAGAGGGCAGCATCCCTTTGAGGCAGGATGGAGTACACATCTGCCTTTCCCTGCGTGCATCAGAGCTGTTCTCATTCTAACAATGGGAGTTGTCGTTCTCCGTTAGGCTCATGCTGAAAGCTTTGAATAAAAGCCTTAAAAAGCTCAGCTGAAAGTATTAATTCTGAGGGAAACATGTAAATCTGGATGAAGACTTCCATTCATTTTTAATCTCGCTATGGTAAACCTTGTAATTAAAATGATTAAATGACTGAATAAAACCCTATATTTACATCCTTTAGAATAACACAATGAAAAACCATAATCCTGTTTATGGAAAGAAAACACTGGAGGCCTTTTAAATTTGAAACATCAAACAAAGCTTGTTATTTAAGCAGTTGGTAATTAATGAACCTCTTACTTGGCAAGGACACCTAAGAGTTAACTGTCTAGGAATTCCATCTTGGAGAAAAAAAACTAATTGGGAAGAATCAAATATTATGTTTAAGGAAGAAAAAAAGAGACAAAGTGTTATGTTTATGAATGATCAAGTTGTCCACATTTAATATTTCACAAGGGACAAGTTAAGGATTTACAACAAAGACAGTGTTGGTGGGAAAGCTTCTGGAGCAGACACATCAAAATGATATAGGATTCCCAACACAGGTAGAGGCAGCATTTTTTTGGAGTAATGGTCCAGAAAAAGCAGAACGTGAGAATCTGCTGGTACCTGTTTGCCTTAAGGAAGCAGTACAAAAACCTTTTCATTGAACATATTTTCCTTCATCATTCTGAAAGAGGGGTTAATGTCTCTCTCCAAATACTGCCTCATTTTGCTGTTTAGCTATTTCTCAGTAAAGATGAAAATAACTTAAAAAGTTCATTTATTATACTCAAGAGATAATTCTGTTATCTGAACCTCCACTGCAAATATGCAGAATCTATTAAAAGTATGCTTACCACTCTCCATTCCCTCTTTTTTTCCCTCTAAAATATTTGGACAACATAATGAAAGCCTACATGAATAATCTATATATATCACAACTTTGCGTGTGTTTGTTTGTTTAATGCATTACCTCTTGATAACATTTCACAGAATAAATAAACAAAAATCAGGTTGATATACATATGAAAATTGTTTTCTGATTAAATACTTGTCAAAAGATATTAGTGTAGTATTTTTTCAGTCAGTGGTGCTTTGTAAAGGCTTTCTGGTTTTTCAAGAACTGTATTCTGTAAGAATGGAATGTAAGTACTATTTCATCAGAATTATTTACTTTATCTCCTTTTTGAAAACATGTTAAAATCCATATCTCTTTTAATACAGTGTTCTTTCACTAAGTCATCTTTGTTTTCCCACAATGATAATGTCATTTTCTAAAAGGGCTCAATCTTGAAATTCTTAGGCAAGTGCATATGTAGTTATTGACTGTAGAGATTGAGGAATGGGATTCTGTTGAAGGACAAATTACTTACAAGGGTGTGGAGAATTATTAGACTTGATATTGTATCATGGATTTATCTCCTGTGATAAGTAAGTGAAAATTATTTCTAAAGGTGCCGATCAATGTGAATAAATCAATATAGCAAAAGTGTCCAGTGTTCATCCAGAAAAAATTCGCTATCCTCAAAAACACTCCCTTAACTCATGGTCTTGTTAATTTTAGTTGTTCACACATTGTAAACATGCTTTAAATAATATTTAGCTTAGATATATCCACTACAATAGCTTAGTATTCACTTAAAAGTTTGTCTTTAAGGTGATTTTAAGGGTCAAAATATCTAAGAACTATTTAGAACATAATACCATCTTTGTAAACCAGACACAAAAACTAAAATGGACTACTCAGAAACTGAATACTTTAAAAAAAAAAAAAAAGAATATATTTCAGATGTTCCTGCACACAAATCCTTGAAATACCTCTGCTCTGCAAAAGATCTTTTTACATGGAAATTAATTACATATTTGCTGATTAATTTAAGAATTTACACACTCTCCCTGAAAGTTCACCTTTTGTCCAGAATTATGTTTTACAAATGGACTCTAATGTGGTGGGTAATTATCATTAATGTCTTGTACCTTATTGTCAGAGCTCTGTGGAATGATTTATTGCTGAAACATTACCAGGTCCATGGAGGTAGCTCTCCCCTTTTCCAGGAGACTTCAGCTATGGTACTAATACCACTTGCAGTCCCACTGCAGTACCACAAGGACCTACAGCTCCCCAGTACTTCGTAAGTAAGGAGTTAGAAGGAAATTGCACGTGATAAAATCATAGAGCCATTTAAGTTGGAAAAGACCTCTAAAATCATTGAGTCAACCATTAACCCAGCACTGTCAAGTCCATCAGTAAACCATGTCCTTAAGAGCCATGTCTTCACATGTTTTAAATACCTCCAGGGATGATGACTTCACCACTTCCCTCAGCAGACTGTTCCATTGACAACCATTTTGTTGAAAAAATGCATTACATGCATTACATAATAAACAAAAGAAAGAGAAGCCAAGTCCCCTTCCCATTCATATGATTTTATGTTTACTCTGCATATCAATGTAATTTTTCAGCTTTCAGTGATTACTCTGTCACGCTGCAGAACCTTACCTGGCCTAGTTATGGTGAAAAAATTGTGACAACAGAGAATAAAAATATTTTTCTGGAGTCATTTTCCTGCTGGTATAGCCTACTGGTGCTCAAACAATATAAACTAAAGCAGTTGAATGCTGTTTGTGAGCACAGTATTTTCCACTGTAGGGCTTTTGCTGGCCCACTGATGAAAATGAAAGATACTAGTTTTTCACCATCAAAGGTAATGTCTGTGTAAAAGTAGAACACTGTGTTAGAATCTGACTAAATAAAAGTTCAGAAGCATAATTTCAGGGAAAAAAAAATCGAAATATTTTGATGATATGTAAGGTGCATTTTGTGGAAGCTCTTAAAAGGTGCATGACAACTTGACTCACTGTTGATGTTCATCTATCTTTATACTCTCTGTTTGGGGAAATCAAATTCAGCTGTATTGAAACCATCTCTTTCTTTTTCTGTCTTTCTCAGTTTACTTATCATGATGAAGCCTTAACATCATGTGCTCAATTTTATCACATAGACCATAGTAGTGTCAAACTCAGAAAGAGATTATAGAGGCAACAACAACAAGAGAATCTACTCAGAAGAGAGAAAAGCAGAGAGATGGCATTGATAACTGTAGTACAGTAATAACAATCATTGCAATATAAATAGAAACTGAACACATTTCTCTAACAGAAACTTAGAGGAGATTTTATTTTCTGAAGCTCTTCCATCTGCTACGTGATTTTTTCCAGGCCTCAAATTTGAAGGTAGAAAAATCCCCTCAGTACAGACCTCGTTTCCCAGAGAGGAAAAGGATAGGCTGTACTGCATCTACTGAAAAACAAGCATCATGTCTCCACGTGTTATATGACATGCAAATATAGAGCTATACAGGCAAAAAGAAGAGCAACCAAAATCATGGTTGTACTACTTAAAAAAAAGACAATTTGTATTCAGAAAAAGTATCAGGACACTAGCATTTGAAGCAATTTCTGAAGGCTTCTAAATTCTGAAAGAAGTAATTCAATAATGAGCAAAATGTAAAGGACCATCGTGCATACAGGCTTCAGCCTACTATACCTGGAGAATGAAGTGGAGGGGAGCACATTAGAACAACTCCTTGACCTTCACGTACAGAGACAGCACTTCTTGTCCGACCACTAAAATTTCCCAGATCTATCAAAAGAACAGAGCATTTAGTTACATACCAAAGATTTTAAATTTTGTGGCTACTGTGACTAAAATTTTATTTCCTCTCATAAAGCTGACTTTTTTCATACCTTAATCTATAATATGATGGCCTGAAAAATAAATCTATTTCCATTACAAAAACTTCCATGTTTCATCAGCACCTTATTACTCTTTTTAGTGAACTTGGATACACTATCAAAGGAAAAACAGCAGACAATATATATGGCATTTACAAAAACATTTAATAGTGATTTTATCTCTTTTTACCATATCATGCTTGTTTTTTTCCCTCAGTAGAAATGAGAAAAGAAATACAATGGAGAGAATGCCTTAGCTAAAATCCAGACTGATGATGTTGCAGGCATCAGCTGCACATTGCACATTGTGATGACAAGAAGGGAAAATCATCAGCACATTGGTTCTAAACCCAAATCTGCTCTAGAGCAAGTTTACTCTTTTTAATACTTTCCTTCTGATTTCTGTGGTGTTAAAAGCACAATCCAGTTGTGTGTAAATATATTTTCCCTCCAAAACTTTCTGTCCAGCAGGGTAATAAGAAATATTTCACTTTTGGAACAAAAATTTTTGAATGAGGCTGAAGGGCACTGCTATAAGCAGTTCATTGTATTTATTTAAAGCCTCTCAACCAGAAGATCTTATTATTCCATTTACTGCAGAGAACACTAGATCCAGATTCACATTTGGGAGGGATAGCTATTCTATAGCATGCTTATTTGTAGCAGAAGTTATGTGGCAGCTCAGTTCTGCCACCAGACTGGTGCCTCACCCGTTCCTCAGTTCCCGTGATAGTGTTTAAAGCCTCTCTGCACTCAGGGATTTTCTAGAGACATTTCTATCTGACGTGGATCAAGGTGAAGAAACCAGCAACAAAGGCACCAAAGATATCTTTGAAAAGGACTCAGAATCTTCAGCAAGCACTAAATGAGGATCTGAAGTGTGAAACAATGGGGTCAGTGGGAGCATCTCATTGACATTGTAGCCATAACTCTTAATTTCTGCTTACAGCCCTGAGTTCTGGGATGAACCTGACAGCACCAAAGAGTTTCAACAGGTGGAGCAGAATTATCGCTGTCTTAACTGCGCTCAGTTGGCAGTTCTCTGTCAGATGCTGAAACTCCACATCTTGCTCCATGCCCAGGAGAGCATATAATCGAAGTTTAATGATTTTTAAAAGTAATATAAGTTGATTTTTAATAAATTTCATAATGGGGACTAGGTTCACATTTTTAAGTATAAAGACACTGTCCAAATGCTTTTTCACATTTCTTACAGATGACTTGGGCACAGGTAGAAGTCTAAAATTTAAATGTATCTAAATTTGTGCTGTCTTTGGCCAAAATGAGTCAGTGCTTTGATTTCAATGATAGATACCATGTTTGAATAGAGAAAAGGTAGGTGGGATCTGGTAGAATTTTAACAAATAATAGGGCTACATAAAAAATATATTGCAAAATGTTGCTAATAGACAGATAATTAAAATTTTAAAAAATTATTGCATTTTTAAATAAGCACACCATTCGTTATAATACAAGCTGGTGTAATATCACTTAAAAATGTCTCCTAATGCATGTTACTTGATAGTATACTCTGCAGAAAAGTAATTATTATTATTTTATGTTTAGAAAATAGTGAGCTAGTGTATCCCTGCATACGTATAACTGGTCTGGATGGGAGAACACCTTGCAATGAAAACCTTTCTTAATCAAGTCCTCAGGTGATTCAATGTTATTTTTCAATTACTATGGCAACACCAAGATATTTTTTTTTCATTTCCTGCTTTGAAAATGCACAGTGATGAACAAATACACTTTTTTTTCACCGAATGAAAATTAAAAATAAAAGTACTACATGTGACTCAAGTTTCTATTTGTTCAAATCAATTAGTTTCAGTCTAAAGGAGGACAGTAACAAAGTGCTTTGATTTTCAGCTCTTTTTGGCTATCTGTCAGCTCTGAATTGGATTTCTTGTTAGCATACAGTAGAAAAAAGATTAACAGGTACAAAAGAAGGGATTTAGCTGCAAAGTAAATAAATGTAGGAAAGCTTAAAAGGAAGGAAAGGTGAAGGATCATGCTTGCAGTTCCTCCACATTAAAATAATAAGTCCAAATGGACTTACGGAAAAATCAAGTTAAAGGAAAATTTAATTAATTTCTTGTAAATCCTAGACATTTTATATCTATCCCCATTGAAAAAAAAAAAAAAAGAAAAACAGCTACTAAAAATTTATACAAAACCCTATTATTTTACTTTAAAACTCTAAAGAGGTAGATAATAAAAGAAAGGATGAACAGAATCCAGCTTTAGAGGTGGGAACTGTAACCTCTCACACAGCAGAGCTGGCCATTGGTTCAGTATTATTGCTGCAGTATAAACCTGTAACACATGTTACATGTCAGATAGCCCCACACAGAATGAATCTGTCCTTTATCATCTTATGATGCATATAGCTGATTGATAAGAAAATGCCTTCCTGTGCTCCCTAGGTATTCATCTTCTACCCTGAAAGATTAATTTCCTCTTATCTCAATGCTAGTAGCAAACATGATAACACCTACTCTCATTTTCAAAGCAGTTCCTGGGGTTTAGCTACATAACTTCTATACTCTCTAACATGAGAAACATTTTGAAAATATGTAGCTAAGTGTCAGTCACCATGCCAAATGTAACTCATTATTAACAATATATATGCAAAACATACAAAGGACATTTAGATGGATTGTGAGGCAGGAGTAGCACAATTGTCTTTACTGTTGAAAAAAAATATTCAATTCAAAAATTTTATATAGCGTCACTAGAGTACAACCTGTGACACAAGAGTGGTCTTCACTGTGAAAGGGAAATAGTAGAGAAATTCCAGAGCTAGTGAAGATGCCAGACATTAAATCCAATGGATTTGGTGCAATCCGTTCTGGATATCCTATTTACGCTGCAGGTATAATTAGCTCAATCTTTGAGAGAAGTTATAAACTTGGGAAAACCATCCAGATCTCTTATCCAAAGCAGCTGACGGGTAGTGTGGCTGTCTCTGCAGTGGCCATTCCTATTCTTGGCTGAAAAGTGGGTTTCTCTCAGCACACGTACATATGTACTGATGGGCATTGTGGAAGAATGACACCACCACAAGAGTATCAGTTTAAATAAGGCTCAAGAGAAAACACTTCTACAGAAAGTGAAGGGAGTAACAGGAAATAAATGGGAGAGATCTTAAAGCAGTCAAAGCAACTGAAAAGCTTTGCAGGTCTAGCAAAATGAACATCTGAGTAAAAGGAGAAATGTTCTGCCATTGACAGAAGGACTTGTACAAAAGTTGGAGCAGTTGTTATCACTTAATAGCCTTCCAATTCACCTTCACTGTAGTTTGTGTTTTAGGTGTGCAGAGGAAGGATCATTCATTCACTGTGTTCATCAGTTAGCTACAGCTAATGGGGGCAACAGGGATGTGGCAGGTTTTTGTGACCCAGACAACAGTCCATTGATGATTGCTATGAAATTAGGATCAAATTAAAGGTGAAAAACAGATCTTGTTTTTATTGTAGGCAATTACCGCTTGGTAATGGTAAGCCTGGTATGGAAACCTGGTAAACCTGGTATGGAAGCTGTGGAAGGCTCTGTACTTCATTGTCAATTTACTTTTAAAGCAGAAATTAGATTGGTCCAGAATATTGTCCTCTGTCAGTTCAGTTCTGTGAGTTTAAACTATTTTATATGCAAATTTATTATGGAGTTTAAAATGGACATAATATGATATGTATTAAAATGTTTAAAGACATATCCTGAAGATACCTAAAGTTAAGTATAAACCAGGCAATATTCTTTTCAATAAGGTGAAAATAGCTCTACACAAGGTAGGATTCTTCCATCATGCCAAGGACAAATCTATTGCATTGTCACTAAGAGAGGGTAGCCTTCCTCTCCTTGTATTTGAAAGCCAGGACTAAGAAATAGACCTTGAACAGTAATTGTAGCTGTTTAAAAAAGGTAAGATTTACAGGGAAAAGAATTCCATTAAAAAATGTTTCTCAAAATCCCATTATAACCTAAATCAAAAACGTGGTTTGACTATACACTCTAAACAATGGAAAATATACATGTTCTGTTTAGTAGCCAACAAACACAAGCTATGGAAGGACAAAAGGTAGGTATTGAAAAGACATCATGAGTGACTGCATAGGGAACTTTTACATTGGATGAATTAAATACAATACTCACAGGATAACCAAGTGTCCAAATAAATTAATAGATCACGTTGAATTGGCATACACCTATTTTCTAGGAATACCAGTTAAGGAGGTGCAGTTGTATTATTAGAGTCACTCATTGGACCTAAGAATAACCTTTAACATTTAAAACATTAACTAGAAAAAGTGTGAAAGGTAACTCAGACAAAAAGGATTCTACCATGACGGAATCATCATCTCACCGTTGATAATGGGAAATGTATATATCGTGAATTTTCAAAAATCACATTACCATATGACTTTTAGGTGACAAAATAAGGGCGAGATTCAAATATTTTAGAAAGTATCATACTTATTATCATTGTTGCTATTATTATTTATTACCAGAAAGCTTTTGAATCCTACAGGGTTCATCAGTCTGACACAATCTGAAAAAGATCATTTTTTTTCTCAAAGAAGTTAGTATGCAAAAACATAAATAGAGCACGTATAGAGAAGAAATTATGTATTTCAAGCTTGCACAACAGCCACCCTGTGTCTCTGTATATCTGCAGAGCCACTGAAGAGTTTTAAGCAAAGGAACTGGTTATACAGATGTTTTCAGGGAGTGCTGTCAAAAGATGATGATGAGCACAGGAGAATGCTTTAGGACTCCTCTCAGAAAATGTAAAAGCTTGAGAAGGCACAAGATATTGTACTTTCTTATATTTAGATCAACATCTTCCAGAATCATTCTCAGATATACAAGATATTTTTTTCTCAGAAAAAATCTGAGGGCAGTTGGCCAGGAGGCACCGATCACCACTGGGGGAATGGGCTGGGCATTGGTTAGTGGGTGGTGGGCAATTGTATTTTGCATCACTTGTTTCTCTTGGGTTTTATTTTTCTCTCTTTTCCTGTTTTCTCCCTTTTACTTACACTTAGCATTACTATTGTTATTATCATAAGTATTATTCTTGCTATTCTTCTTATTATTATTATTTTATTTTACTTTATTTCAATTGTTAAACTGTTATCTCGACCCATGGTTTTTACCTTATTCTGATTCTCTTCCCAATCTCATGGGATGGAGGGTGGGACAGTGAGTGACTATCTGTGTGGTACTTAGTTGCTGCTTGGGGTTAAACCATGACATCTGGTGAGGAAATATATATAACTATTTCCTAAATTGATTTATAGAATCTTGTGTGAAATCTAGTATAATAATTCTTTCTTTTTAATTTCCTTTGTAAATTAGATGATTTATATTTATTATTATTAATTAGAAAAATAAAAGACAAATTATAGATTTTTCCTTTATTTAATATACCATATTTGTTAAAAAGGAATACTATATTTCAATTAAAATATTCACTACTTGTGATGCTATACAGATTTTTATAAATTATAAATTGATAGGCTTCTTCCACTGTTTTGTCTTGATTAGCTACTCATTTTTTATAGAATCTAATCTGTCTGTGAAGGGTACCACAGGAGGCTTATATATATTCAGAGCTTTGGAGAATTCTTTATTTTGTTGCACCTACTTTCAGTAGCATCAAATAATACCATCAGTATCATCAATAAAGCTTAATTATTCTCAAAGCCTTGAAGAAGAAAGGGAATTTGTAGGTACCAAAATCTCCCTAAACTTCAGTAGGTTTTCTGCACTCATAAATCCGGAAGTACTGGATCAAAGTGAATTAGGAGAAATATTTATAGGCAGAGTAAAATAACAAGATTATGTTGAAAATTATAGAGCTGCTATATGATTCAACATAGCATGTTAATTGCATGATAACTGGGATGTTTGTGATAACAGTTGTTGATGGTTATGATTAATTAACTACAATCATTCTGGGTATGTCAGCTTTCATCTATTCTCACAAGAATTAATTCAGTATACTTCTCAGCTGTCTTTCACGTCTGCGTACTGAAATATCAAGGCAAACCACAGAATCAAGTGGAAATGTTATGGTTAAGGGGTTTTCATCTTGTTATTCTATTCGTGATCTGTCAGGAGCAACAATAAAACCAAAGACATAAACAACCAATCTTAAGTTACAAATGAAAGATTTTTAAATATAGATCACAACATTTAATCACCAAAGTGGGTCACTAAATCATACTACTTCCAGGGTTTTTGAGCAAATATATTTTTTCACTTGAGTAATATATGCAATGTATTTTTTTATAAACATATTGTTTTACGTAATGTTATCTGCATGTTAGGAAACATACATTTCTATTTGCAACGTTTTTCACAGAACTTCCTGGCACTGAGTAGTATACTAACTTGTATAAATTCTGTATACATAATACTGATAATTCAACATTCTTAATTTTTTCCTTTCTACTTATGAGTGCTTCTTCCCATTTGCTTGATTGCTCCTTTAGTGACTTTTTTCAATTAAATTAATTCCAAACATTCAAGGACATACTGCAAACACCATTTCATTTGTTGTAACTTTCTTCAACAAGATGTGACTTTTCCTTCCTTTAATTAGTGAATAAAGATCACAACCAGTTAGGATTTTACATGATTAAATATGGAATGACTAGTGCAGCACAATTTCCTATCATATGATGTAACATGAAATTAGCAGCAACTAATCTGTTGGAAACCCCTGTATAGGTCTTATGGTTCACAGGAGGCTGTAATGGTTACAGAGAGAAAAAAACTTTTTTTAACACTCTGTGTGAACAAGCCATTAAGGATAACTTATTTTGTATGTCATTGAGCAAATTCATACTATAAAGTAAAACATTGCTTATATATATAGTTAATAATTTTCGTTCATGGATTCTAGTCCTAAAGATAACATAATGGTTTCGCTTCCACATGTTCAGGAAAATGTTACAAACCTTTTTCCCTACGTCTTTTAAGTTCCAAATCTGAGTTTGCCAAAGCTGGAATTTATCAGAAGAAAGGGTACAAAAGAATTAAGAAATTAAATTATTCTCATTAGGGAAAGGTGTCAAATGAAGTAAGCTTTCCCAGGTTCAGAAGTGATGGCACTGAGCTCACCCAAATTAAAATCTTTACAACATCCACAGCTTCTGCATTTGAGGCTATCTTGCTGGAGTGATACAAACAAAGAATCTGCAGAAAATAAAAGTCTGCTCTACCAGGGTCCCTGTTCTGAAGATAACATGTAAGATGTTTGATAATATTTCAGTTGCTATTATTTTTTTTTTTACCTGATTTCATCATATTTTGTATAATGAGAGTATCAAGTTATATGAATGAACTAGGACAAATAGAATATCTGAGAACTGCTGTTCAGGTCTAAGGCTTGGAGAATGGCATGCAATAGTAACAGCTGGAGGCTTGTAGACACCATAACTATGAGGTATGGCATTTCAAATTCTGACTCCACTCTAGACAAGTCATTTCACAGTGCTGACTTTTGACTAGACTAATGTGTATAAATGCCTCCATATTTCACTTCCGCTCTGTCATAAAGAAAAGGATAAGGTCATAATCTCCCAGAAATTACTTATTTGATTTTCTCTAAGAGTTGTAGTGCCCAGTATGACCCACAAGTCAATTGTGACAAGATAACTAAGTGTTTGGACACATTCAAGGAGTAAATCTGGGAGACCTTCATCTTAGCTGAATAGCTCAACTGGAAATAAAAGCCTTACAAACACAAAGTATTTCCTACGTAGCAGCTGGTTGTTACATATAATGCTAGGTAATGTTTTTTATAAGGCAGTTTGTATTGGAGCATATTATTCTGTTTAGTATCCAGATGATACCAGTCACTGCAAATCACAGTTTAGGATATGAGTATGTAATTGAACAAGTAAGAATCATCGAAGATAAATAAATTGTCACAAGTCAGCTGAGCAACTATAAATTACTGTCTTTGTACTTTAACCTTTTCAATTTGTAAATTGGAACACGTCAATTAATAGTCTGGTGAAAGTGGTCTGAACATTCCTCTAATGATCTAATTTGTGGCAAATGAATGACACAGTATTTATTTATCAGATCAGAAAAGTTAAACCTTCTTAGAAGGTTTCTCTAATTTCATGAGATCATGGCTAAAGCAGTTTCAAACACTTTCATAAAGGCATTTACTTCTCACAGCTCTCTCTTTGTATTCTAATTCTATGTCACTTATTTTCTATTTCTGTCACGTACTAGTGTTAGAGAGCTATATTTAGACAAAGCTTTGTCATATGGAAGCACTGGTCTCCAGGGTACAAGCACTGAGTAGTGTGAACAAAATCAAGCACTAAGAGGTTAAAAAAAAAAAAAAAAAAGATAAATTTCAGACTGCAGAAGATTTGAGACCTGAATACATTAATTCTCCAGACCTGTTAGAAACTGGCCTTGTAGCAAGGTACCATAAGGAGTTATAAGAGATATTCAGAGAGACTCAGACATAAAAGAGGATATGAGTGGAACTTGTTAAAAGAAGTCTAGCAATTTTAAATATATAGTGTGCTTTTGGTAGAACAGACTAAATACATGTTTTTGCCATCAAGAAGAGAATCCAACTTATGTATTGAATACGCTGTGTGTGGGAATTGAAAATTCAAATAAGAAAAACTAAATGGCAATGTGTTGAAAAAATAATGTCTGGATTTTATAGTGAAGTTGATCAAATAATTAGAGACTGTGAAATGAAGACTATGAAGGCAACACTTCAGATTTTAATATTATGAATTTATGTAAAGAATTAATTGGATAGTAATGAATATCAAAAGGAAAATAAAGGAAACAAAATACACAGATTAATAGTTACAGAACAGCAGTTTCTGCAGCAGTATTACCAGATGATCATTGAATGGCTTGGAACAAACAGATCAGTAACCTCAGGTGTACGGAAAGAATTTTTCTTGCATATAAGTATTAATTTACAAACGATATAACTGAGTAAAAGAGCTTTCCTAACAAAAAATAATGGGCGAAATTTTGCATGTCTGTGTCTTCAATATTTGAGGAGGAAAATATTACTCATATCTGTTGGCTTATAGATGATTAACACTATTATTATAAAAATACTTTGTTTTCCCTAACTCCAGTGAGAACTGTAGTTGTTTTTAGCAAAAAGTGCTGAGATTTTGCTCTCTGAAAATCAAGTTCTTTGAAAACTTCTCTGTCACGTAAGTATATGTTGTTCTGATGCCATACTTTTAAAAAGAGGTTGACAAATCTGAAAAGTTTTAGAGAAAAGTTATAAGATTAATGATTAATTTACCTTACAGAAAACATCTTATAGCGATAAATGCCTAAACCTAAAAAAAAATATTCTGATGGAGTTAAAAGTGAGAAAAAGAAAAAAAACTTTTCCACCATTTCCTTTTCTTAAAAGAAAGAATCTGAGCTTCTGAATCAATCCCCTAGTGAGTTTAACTGATCCTACAAATAAACATTATGTAATTGTTGGAGGTCACTCCTCAAAATGGTTCTCTTGAACTCAGTAGTTATACTCAACTGATTTAAATACGTGCATAATTTTTTGTATAAAGTGGAATATGGTTTTAAACATAAATATCATGCATAAATTTTTTATACAAAAATAATAGCAAACTAAGAGATACTGTTAGAAAGGATAAAGAAGAAAAAATAGTGAAGGCTTTTCAGTGATGTCGGAAAGTGTAGGAAAATGGTACCAGATTATTGCAGTGTTATCACTGTAATAATGATTGATGAAATGTCATTTGAAGGACTAATGTTTAAGGAGATGGTACCTGAAAACCTGGGGAAAATTGTGTCCACGCTATCAATGTAATTTAATAGAAATTATTTTGTTTAATTAATTGTAACCCATTGTACGTTTCCTACTCTTAGGAGATGAATGGGATTTTTATCAGTGTAATTGCAAATTATTGACAAGAACAACTTCAGTGGTAGTATACATTAGTTTTATCCAAATCAATTGCTAATAGATATTATACATTTCCAACTAACAATACAAGCATGGTGTGTAGATTAAGCTCACCACAAGTGAAACCATCATGTTAGAATATTTACTCTTACTAATTCAGATAGTCCTATCATAAATGTCTATGGTCTACCAAATATGAATCAAATGTAAGCAAATCTAAAATGAATGGTAGAGTGAGTAAGTAATGGTGACTAGTAATTGAGGAGGTTCATGTGTGATTATACTTAAAGGTAATAGTACTATGTTAATGCTAAGAAAGTATTTTTTAAAATTGAATTTTATGCAAATTATTTTGAATATAATAAACCAACATTTTAAATTGTTCTTGGAATGAGTTCTTTCCTTCTAATACTTTATAACAAAAGCAATACTGGTTTGCACATGGTTTGTGCTAAATTTTAATCTCAATGTGAGGTTCAGTTGAGCCATTCTGAGCCAGTTATCCTAATCTTCCTTTCAAGACAATGCAATAAAAGAGACACTTCAAAGGCCTAATTCTGTTGATCTATTTTAGATGTCAACTTGACATAATGAACTGCATCCTAGTAGTGCAACAGGTTAAGTAGGAAACCTAAACAATTAGATCAGTTGAATCTGTCTGTAGTGTAGACATTTGACTTTAAATGAGAATGAATAAAGTGCATTTAGAGGCACTTTACTATTTCATTGATCTTCATATTCTTTTTTTAATATAATTATTTTGTCTACAGTGCCCTGATAAGACTAAGTAGAAGATGGTAAAGGATTCCTCTCACATACAGAAGCGTAACACATATAGAAAAGTAACAAAAAGCAAGCATAAATTTCCATAACTGTGTTTGCCCTTTGTAAGTAAAAGGCGAAGCAACAGTTTCTTACTCTTGTCAGTATAGTAGTGAACTAAGTTTTTTAAAGGTACATAGGAAATTAGGATATGAGCATAGTATTTTTCCAATAATTTCCAAATTAAGGCAAATTCGGCCCTTAACCTCATAGACTTTCTTATTGTGGCAGTAACTGTATTGTAAGAAGGACAAAGATGACAGCTCCAAATGTTAAACAACCTGGATATATACCTAATGTGTTTCATATTTTTCTACAGTTTAGAAAATTTAAAAGTTATATATATTAAAGGATTTTACATTGATTTACAATTTGATGGACTCCATCTTCTGGCTACCTGTTTGTTGAATAATGTATGTATGCAGGACAAACTCCAGCTCAGTCTGATGAGCCTGATTGATACTTAGAAATTCTTGCCTTCTAGACCTTGGCAAGACACTTACTGGAGTAAAGGGGGTAATGGAATTGGCACCACCATAATGCTGCGATAAATGCCCATCTTAAGATGACTTGCAGATTTAATCCAGTATGCATAAAAACATCTAGCATTTCCTGTTTATTGCTTTTAATTTCAGTGGAAGCAAAAGGCTTTCAAAATAAGGAAGAAACGCTTTTGTTATACAACTACTTTACTGTGTTGACTTTATAAAGAGTGTAAGAAAACATTTGTCTCTCTAAAAGCATCTGTAATGTCAGAGGAGCAATACCTTTGGGTAGGTATGAATTTTAAGTAGACAGCACAAAAGACAATTGCTATAATATAAACCTGCTCCTCATCCTCACAAATGCATCTTAAGTATTTCTACCTTTTCTCCTTTTAAATGCCACCATTATTTAAACACTTCGAAGTTATTTGAGTGTTTGTTAGTTCTCTTAGAGTTGAAAAGGAACTTATTAGATACACATGATGGGATATATGTACAAAGGTTAAAAATGTTTTCTAATTAAAAGTGGAGGGAGGACCAATATTTTTTTCTCATAGAAGTAATTTCTAATGTACAAATAGTGAGAGTGATGGAAGAAACAAGCAAGTCTTACACTCTCAAAATGATTTTTCATAGTCATGCTCTATTGAATTGCAATTCAATCAGTAGTTTTTTGGGCACACTCTAGAAAATTTAAATACATTCATATATTTTAGTGTCTATAACCAAACTACAAAAATAGCAGCTGTTGATATACATGCCTATCATAAGTAAATAATGTGAAATCTATTGCATGTGAAAGGCTATCACTTGTGTTTCATCTCAACTATCTTATTTAATACACGAGGTTGCACTGCAGTATTATTTAAGTTCCCCATGTTAAGCAGTTTTAAATCTCTCTCACTCTTAATGTTGATTCTAACAGACGTTAAAAATAAATAGTTTTGCTCCCTTGTTTGCACTTTTACTCCTTGAAATAATAGGTGAATAGGTATGATATAATCAAGATGATAAAGAATATCCAAACTGTTTAACTAAAACTTTACACATATGTCAAGTAAAGCAGTAAACACCAATTTCTATCCAACAGTCCTGGAATCCTCAGTGGGTCATGAAGTGGTGCTACAGAAATATGTTACTGGTCAAAGAAGCCTAGTACTGTTTATGAGGATTTGAAATAAATACTTGAGGATGGAGATGCAATGTGGTCTACAACAGCTTCTGAGAGATAGAAAAACTTGGTGTTCTGAAGTTTGGAAATAACTATTATAAAAATAAAAATTAAAAAAAAAACCCAAACCAACAACAAAACAGTAGATTCAAAAAACCAAAGACAAAATAAACAGATAAATTTAAAAATAATATGACAATGCAAAATATGTAATACAGTGAGATTTTCTCAGAGAACAGAAATCAGTTCTTTCAAAACATTTAGCTTGAAAAATATTAATCTTAATACAACATAAATATGGCTAAGTTCTTCAGCAAAGCAAACAGAATACATTCACTGAAAATAAAACTATACCCATTTATACCAATCTTTTTTTCATTAGTTTGTCATTACTTTTTGATTGAAGTCCATTGTTTTCTAGTTAACTTAGTGGTTGTGTTTTTGGTCACTGGGATTACTGGGAAAATAAATGAAATTCCAGTTTTCTTTCCTTTACAGTTTTCCTTAAGTGTCATTTTGTCTTATAGTACTGCAGTGAATTTCTCTGGAAGACTTGTGTACCTTTCCTGAAGCATTTTGTATACAAAAGCAGTGACTGGTCAGTCTTGTTAAATCTTACAGACACTGCCTTTCAGTAGAACTGGCATAGATGCTCATGGCACTACGCCTGTAGAGAAGGCACGTCCAATACATTGGCTATAAAGGGGATGCAAATTCTGCTTGCCTCCAGCAGACTGCTTAATGACTGGTAAAGAGCTGTTGTCCTACCTTTTTCTCATATAATATAAAATGTGATCTCCAGCATCATTAGTTTATGCCATTTTTCATGAAAAATAAAATAAAAAAAATATACATTGAAAAAAAAAAGAAGAAAGAAAAAGAAAGGAAAAAATGAGAAGAAAGTGTTTAAATATTTGGATAGATTTTGGTTAAATGCAAGTGTCTATTGCTCAGCTAGCCTCATCCTAAGCGTCCACCTTTATTTATCTCACATATGAAAACTCCCAGTGGAGATTCACAGACTTTACAGTGTCCTTGGTTTTTATGTTTCTGTGTAAATAAGAGAAAGAAAAACTGATGTGTTCAAGGATATATATATTTTCATGTATTTGAGAATATATTCCCAGTCTGTTTCACAATGAGGACCTACGCTAGTCAATTTTATCAATGACAAGAAACTGCATACAGTTTTTGCTAGCATTCTGAGAAGATTCCTGGTACACTTCCAGTACATAAGTGGTCGACACATATATTTAGTATGGAATGACGACTTGTCATTCAGAAAGCACACAGTCAATCAACCTCTCAGGAGCTGTCATTCAGCCTGATGCTGAAACTAGGTTCTTTGTCATTTGCTTGTGCAATATGAATATTTTTATGTGGTATATGATTCCAGAAGCTTTCACAAGAGTCTTCCAAATGTAAATTTTCTACAGATGAATTCTAGCCTATATATGATCTTTAACTGCTTACCTAGAAACGGAAGATCAAGTTTAGTATATCTTCAGATCGGAGAGAAAATTTTAAGTAAAGGTCAGAACAACAAATAAATGACAGAATATAGACATGACAGAATGTAGAACATTTCTTCTCTCAAAAAGGAAGAGCAAAACATCTGCTGTAGGTACAACTCATAATCTTATGTTGAACATACAAATGCAAATTTGAAAAGCAGTTTAACTACAGTGGACTAAAATAATTGCCATTTCCGTCATACTCTATCTTACAGCAAAGAAATTTACCTACACCTACATTACAACATGTATTTTTTTCCAAAAGGTATGCCATCTCTTACAGGTCAATTCACAGAAACAGTATCAAAAGGGGAACATTTGCAATTCTTAATGTAATTAACTTCTGAAAGAATAGATGCAATAGACAAATACTATTTTTTAGGTTCTCCTCTATGTTCTCTAATCCCATAAATCTTGTCTGTGGCATGAATATATTATTTCATAAGTGAAGGATGACATGTGCAGGAATGTGGAAATGATGGTCAGGTGCTAAGCAGGGAAGAACACACTCTCCCTAGTGACAGACATCAAGGTTTAGAAGGGGAAAATAGGGAGGACTATGACTGCTTGAAACTTGATGTCATATTGATGTCCTTCAATATCTCCAGTAAAAGATGCGCAGATGGAGTGGCAGAGTTGCTTTTATCTTTTTTCTCCCTACAAGGAATTGTGGTTGATGGAGCCAGAGCTTTCATTGCAATTTGACCTTCAAATATCGCAGTGCCTCACAACCAGATGATGCAAGTCACAGTTTGTAGATGTTTCTTTTTCTTGTATCATATAACCTTAAAAAGCTGTCTTTCATTTTTTCAGGGCATATGTAAACCCACTGTTTTCAAACTAAAGCTGATAGTTCTTGAGGATACTTTATGTCTTCTACCCCTTAACTATACATTCAGCGAAATTTTGTGAACTGGAAGGGACAGCTTGTCATTTAGATCCTTTGTCATATCAACAAGCTCACAGTACTGGGGGGAAAATCCCTTACTGTTGTCATGTTTTATTTTGACTTTCTCCCCTAAACAAATATCAGTTGCTGAAATTCTGAAACTAACAGCAAACTCCTCTCAGTAATAAGTTCAAAAATCAAAAGCTAGGTGATTAATGTCCTATTTTATTTTCTTCCTACAGTAAAGAACTCAAGGCATCCTTAAATGAGTTTTCTATATTTAATTCAATACACAGAGGTGCTATTTTTTTTATTCCAGTTTCTCTATGTAATCTAAATTGGTGTCAAAGTGCTTTCTGTCAGTCCTGTCTCACAGAAAATGAAAATATATGCCTTTGTTCACCTTCTGAATAAACTTAAAAATATTGCACTTCAGAGCCCTACCCTGAAGTATATTTCACTTAAGTGTAACAATACAGACACATGGTATTTATTGCAATATCAAAATCAAACTTATTTAACAGGAGGGACACATAGATCTGGAAGTCAGAGAAAACATAGGATCCGAGAATAATTCAGAGTGGAGGGGGCCTCAGGATGTTACCGGTCACATCCCCTGTTTAAGCAAGGTCATCCAGAGGGTTATACCAGGTTTCTTGGAACTTCATCTGGTTGAGTCTTGAAAATCTCTAAGGCAAGACATTGCACAACCTCTCTGGGGAACCTGTGCTACTGCCTAGCTGTCCTCAGGAGAAAATGTTTCTCCTTCTGATTTTCACTCCAGTTTGTGCCTGTTTTCTCTTTACCTCCTGGAAATCACCTTTTTGAAAAGTCTAGATCTATCCCCTTGTGAACCTGTCTGTAGGTCTTAGGGTGGTATGGCTAGGTCCCATGAAACCATCTCTGCTCCAGGATGAACAAACCCAGTTTCCCCAGTTTCTCTTCAGAGAGCAAGTGCTTCAGCCTCCACCACCTTGGAGGATTCCACCTGAATTCTCCTCAGCTTATTAATGTTATTACTGCTGGGCCTGAAACTGGACACAGTATCAATTCATCATCTCATGGAATATATTGATCTCATCAGCAGGGACTGTTATCTGCTAAGTATCCAAGTTCTTAATTTCCATCTCTGAAATGTTACCATATTTTCACATTAATTATTTAAAAAGCCTTTAAAATAACTTGAAATTCTTATTGAAATAATGAAATAGAAGTAATTCCTTGCCTCAATATTTATAAAAAACTGCAATTTAGGTACCATGACAGAGTCGGTCAGAACCTCTTAGTGTTACAAACACCAACCTCTACAACTTGAGTAAATGAGCACCCTGTAATGTTTACAAATATGAGGATCTCAGAGTGCAGCTGTGACATTCACCCTGGCGAAAAAGATAATTTCTGTTAGACAAATTATCTAATCTAGTCACTGTGTGGTCCCCACTAGAGGCAGGAAGACACTATCTTCTTTTTCTCATTTACGTCAGCAAGGATTTTATCAATATTATCTCCTCAAAAATCATACTACCAGTTGTCCATTTATTTTGCTGTCATGTTTTTGTCTAAATTATTTCTGGGAATTCAATTCTTTCTGCTGAAACAGTATCAAGATCAGTGCTTAAAATATATGGGTGTGTAATGTATGTAATCAGCATTAGCACTACAGAAGAAAACAGCTCAGGAGCTGCTGTTTTGAATGGTATGCACCTGCAAGTGCCAGGTTTTCCCTTGAAAGGTGGAAATGCAGAAGAGCTTTATCCGGAGACATGGCTCCAGCTTCCCCTCTGCACATGGCTCCACTTTCCATGCTGCATGATCACGAAAATAGCACACTACCAAACAGTGTCTTCCATCCGTCATGGAAAGGGGAATTATACCCACATTTTTCCCTGGTTTTCACCACTGTATGCCTATGTGCAACTATCAGGAAAAGCTCTATCCAATTCTATGTTTTATTGTTTCATACTCATAATAAAAAAATTACATCCTATGCAGCAACAAGATATTTTGCATTGTTTTTCTATTTGGAGTACAGTAGGTGTGGATGGCCAAATTTGAGTCATAGATATCCAGCTTACTATTCATAGCAAATTAACTTGAATTCAGACTTGGAACTGGAGTTTGACTTAGGCCAAGAAATTTTCCTTTCTCCTTCATAAAACTGTCACAGAATCATTTAGGTTGGAAGGCACCCCTTGGAGATCATTTACAACCCTCTTCTAAAAGCAGGACCAGCCTTGATCAGGTTGCTGTGTCTGATCAAGTCTGGAATGTCTCCAAGGAAACTCTCTGCCAGAAGAGTAGAGTTAGCAAACTGTCTCTTGAGGCCAGAGAATTTAGGACTAAAATATAGGGAAAATAAATTGCTAATAACTTTGGTTACATTAATAACCACTTACTTCATGTCTAAATGTCTGAATTTGTTTTATATGTTTAGATGTGGCAAGGTTAGTATTATGATTGTCAGGAAGAATAAATCAGGTATCTCATATGTAGTTGACTGGAGAAGAGAAAATGTGCGAAAGTAAATTTCAGAGATCCTGTGAGTAAAAAGATGGTATGTCAAAGTCAAGCAACTAATCAGACTACATACCCTAAGGTATATCAATAAATCAAGCTGTCATGAGTGCTCCTAATGAAGGATCATTTGTGAAAGTTTTACCTTTACTGTCTTCAGCTAGTGTTCAGCAAATGAATAACTGCCATGTTGTTTCCAACATGAAATGCAAGAGTCAAAGATATAGAATGCATTTTTAAACATCTTCAGGTATATTAAGAAGTAATTAATATAGAAATTATCATTCCAATTTCTACTGTAACTCCAGTGTAACGTGAACTATAGAATTTCTCTTAAGTGAATTGCTTAAAATAGACATATTTTAAATATATATATAAATAAAAAGAAGAAAAATTTGCACTATTTCTCTATCCAAGTTATTCCAATGGTTATTTTTACTCCCTGTGAGATTGTTTGTTCCCAATAAAAAACATTACCTTTAAGTTTCAAATGCTGAATTTCGTTGCTACTTCACCTGCTAAATTGCATTTTTATTGTTTATGTATCGTGTCAGTAACTTTCTTGTATAGAACTAAACAAAACAGTTCATTTTTCAGAACAAATTCTGGTTTTGTACTCAAGCCTCCAAATCCTCTCCCATTCATCAACATCCTTTTTAACTTTATGCCTCAGGGTACACTCTCCAGGATGGGGAGGAAGATCAGCAATCTTCATACTGTCAGTATGGAAGAATAACTTTGATTTTTTGACTAAGAGCTCTGATAAAATGGAAGTTGGAATAACTCAAAATAATCATTCTCTTAGAAAAGAAGTACCATGGCCATAGAGACACAGATGGTCACCAAGGGCTGATCCATAGGGTAATGTGACCCATGAAGGAGCAACAAAGAACACCACCGCAGGAAATACTGCACCATAACCTAAAGCTAATAGGTGCCAATAACACAAGATCCCTTTCATTTTTTCAGGCAAAAGAGCTCAAAGATCCTGACCCGTCTAAGTCTCAGATGGGAAATACTACAGATAGACATAGAAAAAAAATAAACTTCTACTGAAAACTTAACAAGCATTTTTTCTCATGAACTTTTAGGTTTTTTTAAATCCAAAGGAGCTCTGTGTGAGTAATTGAACTTCCTGGGAAGATCTGTGTCTTTTAGAGTTAATGCAGGGTGGCAGAAGATATATCAGTTCAATTCCTTAGTAATTTCTGTAGTTTTCCAACAGACTTAAGAGAAGCAGTTGTCACGTCAGGCACATAGCAAGCAGATTGCTGGGTAGCAAGAATAGGTGGATTTTTTTTTATATTCCTCTTACAGGAGTAGAAAGAAGACCTTATAATCTTTAACCTGTCAGGAGACAGTCTACTGAATACAACTTTTTACATCTCTTCTGTCTAGATTCTGAAAGAATCGAGGATTTATTTTCTGACAATAAAGAAATTTGTGGTCAAATTTGTGTTGGAGGAACAAAGTTGAAGGTTCAGAGTAACTTCAAGATGCAATCTTCAAACATTTCTTGAGGACAAATCATTTAAGATTTAAGTTAACAAAAGGAAATTTGGAGATCAACAGCAGACAATGACCATTACAATGCTTTGCAAATTCTGTGGTTCAGATCTTTCACCCCTATTATCTGACTCAGCTGCTGCCTTATAAAACCTTGGGCAAACATGGCCCAATGGACAGAGAGACATTTAATAGCATAAAGAGATGGCAAATAAACCAGTTCTATACAGAGTGGCATTAAGTACAAAAGTCTGGGAATAATGATTGACTCAGAAATTTAAAATCTATATATATATGTAGATGTTTACTTCAGAGAGATGATTACTATCCACTTGCTTTCTTTTAAGGAAAAATTTGTGAGATATGGAGCTCAAAATCAGGGAAAAAAATCCACTGGTATAAACCCAGGAAACATTACGTTGTGCAAATTCATGCACATGGAATGTGGATTTATAGTCCTCATGACTAGCAGAGTTTTCTTTCTCATGATAGTTATGACAACAACGCATAGCAGTTCAGGATGAAAGGAAAATTACTGCAAAATACATTAAGAGACTGCCTGGTGTTACTTTAATGCTCCCAATGCTGCTATATTTATTTAATACTTGCAGAAAAGCACATTTTGAACTGACATTGCTTGATAGAATGAACAACTGAAAAGTATGAAAGAATAGTGCTTTTGTTGTTATTTGGGTTATTAGAAACATTTTTACCTCAAGCTTCCTGTTATATTTTCTGTTGCTTCTGAATATGAATGGAAAGAATGATAGAAGATGTGAAAGAATCATAACTTGGTGAAGAAATGATGCAACTTTCCCTCTCTAGTCATATTTGTAAGAGTATGTGGAAGAAGAGTGGCTGTTTCTTTAAGGAGTCAAGGACATTTTTCAATGCAAAAAGAGATATTGAAAAGAGAAGTAAATAATAAATAAAACATACAGGACAGTCAAGAACCAAAGCTAGTCGGTCACACTCATTGATGAGAGCAAGTGAGATTGTGAGAACATTTATTCCTGCAAGGTTATCTGATAGCAGACCTTGTCAACTGGGAAACTAAAGGAAAAGAGGAAAAACGGAAAAAAAAAAATCTACAAAGACACACACCTGAGCTAATAAATGTGGAGGAAATGAGAGGAAACACACCTCAGCAGTTACATTAATTGATGGGTTACCAAGAAACCACAAATACCACTTCCAGAAAGACCAACCTGGACTTTGCAAGAGGTAAAACTGTAAACCAGAAGAACCCAGACAGGCAGGGGTGCAGGAATGGATAGAGCTGTACAAACCTGAGGGCAGTGTGCAGCAGAAGGGGGAACAGGTCTGAACAAAGACAAAGTAAACAGAAAAGGATATAAAAGAAGTTGGTACACATAAAACATGCCTAATCAATATGCTTGTTTGGCTGAGCCCTGTGCCTGATAACTATCTCTCTCTGTAACCCCTATGTCTCTCTCTCTCTCTCTCTGCTACTGGTGAGACCTCTGTGCGTGTAAGTGAAAACTGGTGCCATCTACTGGAGCCAGTGGGGTCTTTAACATCCAGACACCGAGGCAGCAATGGAGGGTGTGCGGGAAGGCAGTGGCGGCAGGGGGTGTATGGGCGTGTGTGTGTGTGTGTGTGCATTCCCAAAACCAGCTGCTGGGGGAACTGAGGCATATGAAGTGAGTGAGGGCCTCTGCACTGGTGGTGAGTGGGATCCTGATCTCAGCCCATGTCCCAGGTAATGGCTCATGGGGACAAGCATCTGTATCTTCCTCAAATCTGATGTGCGTGGAGTGTAAATGTGTATTCACTAGCAAAATTCAAGCTTGACTGTTTGGTTCAGGATCAGAGTATTTGTTGGGCAGAGGGTTCATCCTGGTTCGCCCAAAGGGATGTGCGAGTATCCAGTGCCTAAGGGATGAGGGCGTGAGTGCTGCATGTTTGCCAGTGAGCATCAGTCTGCACCAAATAACTAATAGGGGTCCCATGAAGTAGGGAAGAGGGTCTGAGATCTGGGCAGGGGTAGGTGGACAGAGAAGTTGTGATGGTAGTTAGAGGAACTGAAAATGTGAGTGTGCTTGCATACTGGCCACAGTCATGTGTGTGCCTGCACTAGTGAACTTCTATCTCTACCAGCTGAAGAGGAGGAAAAGACTTGCCTGAGTTTGTTTTATGTGAGTTCTGTCTGTAGATGCTGTTGAAGGCAGCCCCTTGTCTGTGGTGACCTGTATGACCAGTTGTCTCTGCTCTGGTTGTATCTGGAAACCAGGGTGTGCTCCAACAGTTGGGCATGAAGGTCCTGGGCAGCTGGACCTGAGCAGCTGGAAGAGGCAGCCACATTCTTAACACCCCTTAATAATCTTTTCTCTATTTCTTGTTTTGATAAAAAACATAGGAATAGGATTGCATTTCTGCAAGAAAAGCACATAATGTAACTTTGAAAACATGGAAAAAGACACCTGAACAAGCAAGGAAGGGGTAACTTCCCTTACTCCTCTTTGTAATGGCTACAAAGCAGAATGCTGGAATCACACCACTGTCAGACTAGTTCAAAGGAGCTCAGGGTTCATCCACATTGCAAATCATGATCAAGATGATGTGTAAATACTGGTCAGTACTTTCACCTCGAGTACTGTGTGCAGTTTTGGGTGCCAGAGTTTAAGATGTGAAGGTCCTTGAATGTATCCAGAGGAGGGCAACAAGGCTGGTGAAAGGGGTGGAGAAAATGTCCTGTAAGGAGTGCTCAGGACTTTGGGCCTGTGTAGTTTGGAGAAAAGACAGCTGAGGGATGACCTCATTGCTCTCTGCAGCTTTCTGAGGACGGGACAGGGACAGGGAGGTACAGATTTCTTCTTCCTGGTATCTAGTGGCACAGGAATGGTTAAAAGCTGTACCAGAGGAGGTTTAGGCTGGATATTAGGAAGCATTTCTTTGCCGAGAGGGTAGTTAAACATTGGAACAGGCTTCCTAGAGAGCTGATCAATACTCCAAGTCTGTCAGAGTTTTAAGAGGCATCTGGTCAATGCTCTTCATAACATGTTTTAACTTGGTCACCCCTGAATTGATCAGGCAGTTGGACTAGATCATCATCGTAGGTCCCTTCCAACTGAAGCATTCTATTCTATTCTATTCTATTCTATTCTATTCTATTCTATTCTATTCTATTCTATTCTATTCTATTTATTCCATTGTCCTCTGATGGGTGAGACTTAATTTCTGCAGTCCCTGCCTAGAGATTCAGGGACTCAACAGATGTGAGAAGAGAAATTACCAGTGTAAAACCTCAGCTTTCTCCATGCCAACTTCACCAGATCCACTGTCTCATACACCATGTTTATGCATTATATCAAACAGTTGGCTCTCAGTTTGTTGTATTTGGCCTTTTCTTACAGAAAAGATAGTAATGTAAAATAATATTCTCCCTTCTGCCCCAAATCTAGAACATGATAGAATTTGGGAACCCTTATGTAAGTGGTAATCAGTTTTCTGCTTATACTTCAGTTATAAATGCTATAGACCTTTGCTATTTTACTCTAAGCTCTCATGGGTAACAGTCACTGGAAAACCAGAAGAGAGATAGGAAGCTGTCCTGGATAGTACCTTGGCACTGTTCTTTTTAACAATGTATATACAGAACACAGAAAAATTACCCAGCAGTGCCAGATCAGACCAAACACGCTGTTTCAAAGAGGAACTATTCTTTCGCCTGTCCTACCTTCCTCCAGGCAGCTCTAGTTTCTGAATGCCATTGCAAAATTTTCCACTATTTTTCTTTAAATAAAATATATTGCAGCGCAATCTACTTGAGATTACCACAGTTCTTTTACACCTTCAACCCCCTTTTATCTTAATGTATATTCTTGAAATGAGAATGAGATAGCATCCACAAGTGTTTCCATGAAAAAGGAAAAGAACAATATGATTTACGTAAACTAAAACTGTTCTACTTTTACCAAGTAAACTATGTAAAGAATGTGCATAAAACTAAATAGAAATTTTATAAACCAAACTTTAAGTGCCTAAATGCATTCCATTTCAAGCAGTATTTTAAAGTATTGAAGTGGAAACATCATCTTTGCAGCCATTATAATTTAAATACTGAAACTTTTAAACCTTTTAGTGTAGACCTTTTTTAAAATGCCTATGCTTAATGTACAAAAGGTGTTTCTAGTTTTGCAACTTTTTCTATCGGATAATTACAAACAGTGAATGCAATGTTACTCACTGTAGGTACATTACTTGTAGGCTATGTCTCTAAAATATATAAAAAATACCATTTTTGTAATGACTTTCAACTTAATTTTAGTATCATATCATGTAAATGTTTCCCAGCCTTGGTGTTTGCACTTTGGACAATTTATTTGAAGTCAGCAAATAAGACCCTTCCAGTGTCAAAACAGCCCATGGATACAAATTCCAGATTGCATGTCCCATGGATGTGATAACATAGATCAAATGAAATGTGAGTTGCTCACTTGTGATTTAGTTTGGGAACCAGGTTTCACGATGTTGCCTATTGGCTTCCATCTTGAAAATCAACGTCACTGGTTTCAGCTGTGTCCTTCACACAGGAGACGTAATATTGAAGAGAGTAAAATGTCTTTAATACACAAATTATATGTGTTTAAATCTCTGCCCACATATTTATTTTTACAGGGGCCTTTCCAAGAATTTGGAGCAAATAACTTAAATTTATGAGCAAATAACTTAAATGAAAAAAAATCAAATTAAGAGAACATGGATGTACAGGTAACCCTAGTGAGAGGACATTTGGAAAAACCTTTTCAAAAAACCACATTGCTGATGGAAAATGTTTTCTGCGATGTCTGTTTTCCCCTTCTGAACTCTACAACAATCTTTTTTTTCAATTCAGGATCAAAGTTCCAATACTACTATTTCACTGATAAAGGAGAATATTCAGCTACTTTGTGACTTCATTATAGTATTGGTCCATGTGTGTCAATGCTGGGTGCTCACAATGAGCAATGTATCAAAACCTCACATGAGTTTGCAGCTCACAAATTGTTAATTCCCCAAAAGATGACTCAATTTGTCCAAAAAATTATCTCCTGATTGTAATAACTCCTGCATAAATATTTCATTTCAGTATTAAGGTAGATTTGAGCAAACCCAGAAGTAAATCCTCTGGAATCTAAAACATTTTCAAAATGAAGACTTATCTTTCAGCATATTGCAGCAGTGACCTAGTTTACATGCATTTTCATAGCAACAACAGACACATCAGTAGTCTTTGCTTAAAAGACCTTAATCATAATTACTACCTGGAAACAGTATCAGTTAAAGTGGATGGAAGCATTTTTAAGATCATCAATACTGAAAGCATGGAGCCATACAGCAGACATAATTTACAGATTTTTCATCTGCTAAATCACAAACGGTAATTCTTGCTTTTAGAAAGCACTTGGTTTGGATTTTATGCATCAGTGACTGATTCACTTGCCGTGACTGTTCTTCTTTAACTGAGATAAGAATAAACAAGAACACATGCAATGTTCTAGAAAACTCATCACATTTCATGATACTCAATAAGATTAAAATATATATAAAAAAAGAGGAATAAAATTTGGCAGCCCTGACTAACTGAAGTAGACTGATGAATGATGCCTTCCTTGCAATGCACTGCCACAGAGTGCTAGGCTCTACTTTAATAAAGTCTGAAGATAAGAAATCTTTGTAACTGATCTGGAAACTTGGCTATTTAAAAAAAAAAAAAATATGTATTTTGCAGATCTTCAAACATTTTAGGAAGTGAAAGGACTGCAAAGCAAGATTATTAGGTAGGGTTGATACCAATTTATTGGATGTACAAAACAGCTGATGTGAGGAATCATTATTATTTTAAAATAGAATTACTTTTTGAAAGATTAGATACATAATTTTAGGCACTGGTATGTGTACATATGTACTCTCTAAAAAAATAATCTGTCTGGTAGGGATCTCTCCATCTTTTTCTTCATGTCATGTTACACAAACATGTTACTTTAGAAGATAATATACCACTGCTTTGAAAATGAATGATAGGAGGTCTACAGGAAAGATGGGGAGGGACTCGTTATCAGAGAAGCTAGTGATAGAATAAGGAGGAATGACTTTAAACTGAAAGAGGGTCAGTTTACATAAGATATTGTGAAGAAATTCTTTACTGTAAGACTGTTGAGGCACTGGAACAGGTTACCCAGAGAAGTTGTGGATGCCCCATCCCTGGAAGAGTTCGAGGCTGGGTTGGATGGGGCTTAGAGCAACCTGGTCTCATGGAAGTTGTCCCTGACAATGGTAGGGGTATTGGAACTAGGTGATCTCCGAGGTCCCTCCCAACCCAACCATTTTATGATTCTGTGATCTGACTGCAGCAAGTCCTTAAAAGACTATATTTTCAAAATGCTAATTACCTCAATTAATAAAATCATTGAATTTCTCAAGTTAGAAGGTACCCGTAAGGATCATTGAGTCTAACTCCCATGATTTATTTAAATTTATTTCAGTGGAAATTTTATTTAAATTTAATAACGTACCTGTAATGCTATGAAAGCAAACATTTGAATTTCATTCCCTTTCCTTCAAGTTTGAACAAATTTTATACATGATTTAGATCTATATCTCTAAAAAATACTCCATTGAATTTGCTCCCAAATAATGTGTGAATAATTTTATATGGTAATTTACCATCCTTCTTAAATCTTGTTTGTAAAGCATGTTTCTTTTCATCTTATTGGTCTGGTACGAAGTTCATTTAAAACAGTCAGAAAATCTACAGATTTTGCATCTAGATAGTTTTTTCTTTGTTTCTTCTATTTCTAGTTTCTTTTACTCTACACTCTTCATGCAAATCTTTTCCACAGGGAAAAATATGTATATGTTTTATGGTCACACATTTAGGAGTGTATATGAAATGACAGCAATGAAGGTAAGCTTCTTGGCTGAGAGTAGGTTTCACTTTAGGTCTAGGTGACAAGGCAGAATGTGCAAGCCTTTGTCATCAGGTAGGTATACTGAACAAGGATGGTTTATTGCCAGTGTATCTATTTAAGGAGAATCTGTATGGAAAACCTCGAGTAGAAGAGAGGGAGGAAGTTTATACAAAATATGGTACTGCAACACTGTCAGTTGCACTATAAATTCATATGAAGTCTTTCCTTCCTTATCAGATTATTTGCTTATAGCTCCCCTTCAACAATTGAATAACTGGAACAGAATTTTGAAGAGTTAGTGTCACAATTTTTAGAAAAAAAGAGTAAGATCGTTATAATGGCATTTCAGTCTCAGTATTCTATATCTAGTTCTCTAATTTTGTGAAGCTCTCAATACAGAAATATTTTGTAAGAACAGTCTTATCCCTAAAAGTATTCATTTAGGCTTTTAGTTTTGGCAGTGCTGGGTCAAGTTTTGCCATTTCTAAGTACATATTAGATATAGACATGAATTACTTATATTTTTAGTATAACATAGTACAAAGGCAAGTTTGAAGTACTCAAAATGCTGTGCTGCAAACTATTTAGGTCACTGTAGTAGGATATTCTTAACCATTGTATACAAAATAATTTTATTAAAAATATATTTGACTCTAAAACACATAGCTTTGGAATTAATCATGAAAGAAATGATAAAAAAGATCAATTTTGAATTAAAAAAAAATGAAGTCCTTAAATCTCTTGTGGAACTAATATCCCAGTATTTAAGCGTCTTTTGTTCACATAGTACACAGCTCTGTATATTTCAGAGAACTTTGACCAAAATATGCAGCAAAGATTGTTATCCTGAATGCTATCCCAGTGACTTAGAATGAACTGCTGGCAATTGTGTTTGGCAGGATAAAATACTTAAAGGATTGTCTCCTCTGCTGAGATTGCCACAAGGTAATCTTGAATTGAGGATACTTAGTGTCTTTTGTTTAGCTAGGTATAATTTTCTTACCAATATTCCTGTTCAATCTTTACATTCACAGACAGATTTTATCTATAATATTTTCACTTTTTTTTAGCAGATCTGATTTTAACCAGGTAATGACAGCTTTAAGACTTAATTAAAAATTAATAGAGGTTCCACTTCTCAATATCAGAGTACTACGTTACCAGACCTTATATAAACAGCAGTGAAACAAAAATCTTAGAAGAGTTTTTACTCACATTTGTGGTTTGTCATGGCTAATGATGAACATATGCTGAGATTTTCCGTATTTCTTATGCTCTAGTTTTGATGGAGTAATAGTCTTTCATTTGTAAAATGTAAAGGAGTATAGTAGACAAGGACAAGAAAAAAAGTGGAATTCAGAGGATATGAGTGAATAAAGGCTGACTTAAAATCTCAAAATCTTGCAGTCACCAACCAAAACACAGGTCATAGTCAATCTCTGTTATATTAATGATTGAGGGAGATGGTTGAAATCTGACAGTAAAGAAAATGTTGGCAAATAGCAATTATTTAAGTAGAAATGACATTTCAGGAAGAAATTTATCCAAGGAACACCAGTTTCATTATACTGCGTTTTGTAGTATATGATTGAATAATTTAAAAGAGAAAACACCGAATTATCAGTAGAAGTTCCTACTCAACATACAGTAACAGTTTGTCATTCAAAGACTTGGTCTACTTTGTTTATGAGAGCTAATGGAATAGTAATTTAAGTTATTTAGCCTGAAGAGATATAAAAATTTTCAAATTTTAAAAATCCATTCTGCCAATGGATATTTGTACTGTGAAGAAATCCATTCATGATTATAAACACAACAGATAGCAAATACTGTGATTAAGGTGGCAAAATCTTTCAATTAGAAGATTATGTTTCAGTTACTCCCAGTTTTAGTCAAAAAATAACTAAATGTCCATTTACTCTCTTAAGGATGCAGCAGGTTATGGAAGGAGAAACCATATCATAGAAGGTATTGAGTAAGGGCAAGGAGTGAAAGAGAGCTTAGGAGTCTGGAAGTGGGAAATGTGAGACACAGGAACTGCAGACAATTCAACAAAATGAATACATGGAGACTAAAATAGAGCCAGAAAGATGCTACTATCCTTTTCAGCCAAACAGATGCTTTCAGTAAGTAAGGGAACTGCAAATGAGATCAGTAGCCTAATCGATAGTAGGAGAGAGATCAGAAACCAGATGCAGGATTGAGATATGACTGATACAAAGACTAAGAAAAGATTGGTCAGAGTGATGAATAGGAAAGTGATCAGTTCTGGCTCTCCCAAGCCCTAGGGAAAAGTGGCTCCTTGTGTGCTAACATAACGTTCCCCACATTACTGGATATTTTACATTAATCTCTCAGGTCTTAGTTTTCCATTTATAAAAAAGGCATAGTAATAGCTACACAGTTCACAGGGACATTGTAAAAATAAATGCATTAATGTTCATGAAGCACTTAGATGCTGTAATGATGAGCACCATAAAAAGCTTCTGAGGAAATTAATTTTGTCTTCAGAGTAGATTTTGAATAGTCTGAATTAATGAAGGCAGGGAACTGTGCAATGAACAACAGGAAATAGAATACTGTTCAGTAACTGAGCAGTAATTCTTCTGTGACCTGAAAGAGTCTAGTGGTCTAATGTAAAAAAAAAACAAACAACAGAGATTGTGTGAAAAATCTGTATTGTAGGACTCCTGCATCCAAAGCAAAATTCAGATTTCATAGACATTGATAAATCATTCATCCTGTAGCTTGGATGTTTGACCTTGCAACTCTAATAAATATTTACTGTAGTATTTAATGTGTAGTTAGACATAGAGCATGTAAGTTCCTGACTTAATACATTTTCTTTTAATTAGTGTGGTGTTTGGGATGGGTAGGTGGGTGGGCTCAGCATTTACATATTTATAGAATCCTGAGGACATTTTTACATATTTCCATGCTTGATGAGATATAGGGCTGAAACCTAATCAAAAGGTTTGTTTGGGGCAATTTTTTGTTTAGTTCTGTGTGTGTATTTGTATATGGAGACAGGTTACAATACATTTTACAGAGAGGATTTGCTTCTTTTTGTATATGTACCATATTCTATGAAACCAGCTTCTAATATCTGACTTTCAAAACCAGTATAGAAGAAGTTATAGACTTTCTGGGGCCTGATGGCAGATGTAACACATCTACCTAATCTCGATGAATATAAGACTGTCATGTTACAGTGCTTGACATTACCATCACATGACGGTCATCTGAAGATGCTTTTGATGTTATCATTGTTACTGGTGAGAAATTATTCTTAGAACTTGCTTTGATTTTATTCTCAAAATAATTGCAAGAAATGATATGCAAATCAACAGCTATATTATCATGTTCACAATTTTAAGTGTAAAATTACAAATAAAATATATAATAATTCAGTTGAGAATATGACTTACATGTTAACAATTCTTCCCATATTTGCAGGTTTAGGTAATTTAATTAACTATTGTGCTCTGAACATTAGTGAAAAATACCAAGAAGGATGAAGGACAAAGGGTAAATTGGCCTTGTAATTGCACACTGCTCTGAAGTTATATCATTAAAGTACTAAATTTCAGTAATAGAACTCATGGATGTTGTAGAAGCCTTAGCTTTTAGGAATAGTACCTTTTAAGTGTGGATTTACTTTTGCTATTCTTGTCTTCTCCTATGCCCAAACTGAATGCCTGTCTTTCTGTTTCGGGTGTCTCATGCTCCATATGGTAACAGATGTATAAGCTATTCTGTCCTTAGAGAAAACCAAACAAAGGTAACCACTGAAGTTGAGGTCACACATAGATTAACTTTATTCTATCCCATCATCTTTCCTTTTTACTTTTTAGTAATCTAGCTAAAAATCTTATCTGTATTTCTTTTCATTTCCTTTGTCAGGCTAACTCAGCTTGACTTTTACTAATTCTTACTTTATCCATGTGTTTCACAACCTTCCACATGTTGTTTTCTTTGATGATCAATCTCCTTTTTTCATTGTAGGCTTTTCTTAAACTTTATACCTCCTGCTGTGTTACTAACTTAGCTGGAACTCAACTATTTCCTAGAAGTTTTCCTCCCTGAGTTCTAAAGTATTATCAAAAGTGACTCCATTTTATATAGTGTTGTTCCTGAGTAAGTCAGCTTAAATGCCCTGTCCACTTCTCTCTTCTTCCCTCCCAGACCCATGCTGCTCTTTCCTTTGTACTATCACAAGTACCTGTGCACATGCATTTATGAACAAAAAGATGACCTGTCAGACAAGCTTATTTTTCAATGAGATCAGGAGCCTGATCTGCTTTTCAGGAAAGACACAATACATCTGTGTCAGGATAACAGAGGGAGCAAAATGAAGGCAGGAATGTAACGGTAGCCGTACAGATACCGAGATAGCATACAAGAAATTTTGAGTAAAACTACACCTTTCATTTGAAAGAAGGCACAGCACTGCTCACCACAATATGCTACACCTGTAAGGTGACATGGTAATTGCCAAAACTCAATCTGAGCTAGAAATTGTGAAGGAAATTTAGAAAATGTTGCCTGGTCTTGGCACAGAATTCTCCTTCAGCCTCTTAAAATTTCTCCTATTTAGTAATGCTATTCTTAATTCCTGTCATCTATTTTTAAATGCCAAGACTAATGATTCATTAGCATGAGAGATTACATTGTGAAATACAGGTGTGTAGATTACAGGCAGGTTAAGTATCAGCCTTTCAGTCCTTCAGAGAAATGCACAGTGTTAAGATGACAAATTAGTAAATGTACTGTGTACCTTTAAATGATCGCTGTAATTTCATTTCAAACTGTGTCTTCCTACATGACTGACTTCTATTAATTCTTCCACAGAACATAAAATATAGAATGTATTGTTTAAAGTACATTTTCACAGTAAAAGACTAAGCAGAACTTAAACATTAGAATATTTTTTGGCATCAAAACTTATGTAGCCATAAATGAACTTGACAAGATTAATAAATCTCATTTACATTTGAATACTTGGGAATAATAATAACTTTTTTGATGTTTGATGGATAAGAGGATCAATGAGACTGAAGTTATGTCTATGTGCAATTCAAATGGAATGAGATAAAAAATGTTGCTCAGTGGAGTACATCCAGAATTGCTACCCTTTTCTGAAGATACTAACTTATTCTAATGAGTATCAAATTTGCACTGTATTGATGTATAATCCCTAATCAGAGATCTGACCTCAACTTTTCAAGCTGCTTTCCTCTAATTCAGTCATGCAAAAGAATAAATATTAATTTGAATCAGGAATAAAAGAATTTCTGCTTTAGAGCTTCCTGAGTTTTGGTTCTCAGCTTCGTCAAAATGTCCCTCTTAGGCTGAGGTAATGTATGATTTCACCACAGAAAAGTCAAATGGATTAAGTGAAGGAATTGTTTGTGAGTGAATTGTTTGTGAGAACACACACAGAGTAACCAAACTCTTTTGGGAGTACAAGTAAAGTCTAATATTTTTGCCTTACAGATAAAGACTTTGTCTATACTAATATAGTAAAAAGTATCAAGAAATGATCTGCACTGGATTTTTTAACACACTGTCACTGTATTAGAAGAGTCCGTGGGGTTCTTTGGTGGGACTATGGCCTTCTCCAAGACAATTCTTGTCCCATTTTGGGTGCTAGCAGAAGCGACTAGGGGCCATTCTCAAAGACAGTTTAGAATTACTGATTTGAGGCAACAGAGAGAAGGTAAAAGAATTTCTCACACTTGTCTTCATGAAAGAAAGCATTTTGTTTTGTAGATAAGAAACAATTGGGTTTCCTTTGCTCTTTAAAGTGATTTAATGGAGAGGCAAGGCAGTTGGTATTTTAATGCTGATGTAGCAGTAGAAAAATAGAAACTGACTGCAATTTTCAAACAGCTTCAAAAGCAGAACTTAAGGGACAGAAACACACAGCAAGTCTACCAGAGCTGATCTCATGCTACTATAGACAGTTCACTGTCGAGAGGGTCAAGAGACCATTTCTGAAGACATACTGTGGAAGGGGAGTTCCAGGAAACCGGTCATGTATTTTTTTCCCAAAACTTTCAGTAGATATCATTCATGAATACCATTGAAATCCCAGAAGAAGTACTGTCTGGCAACACAATTATTTTTTTTTAAAATTTGATAAACAGATAAAGGTTCATTAATTTTGCCATTCTTTCAGCAAGGATGGATTCTGTCATCAGAGTTTTAGGTGACCTGCTGATTTTATTCATTTCTCCAGACTTGCTTTCAGACTTGGATGAAAGATTCACCTATGTAAAGCAAGGCTGAAGGCAGATTTTACTCCAAAATTCACCGTAGCCACAATGGTGAAACAAGATCTGTCTTTTCCAACAGGAAAACTTCCTTGAGAAATGTTAGTTAAAAGGAGTTGTAATGATTTCTGCTATTTTTAAGTCATTTAGTTTATTATTTTAAGGTATTTATTCACCTTAAGAAGAAAGAATCAAGAAATGAATGACAGAAGGCTTAATTAAACCTATTATGTGTCTCTCATGATGACACTGTGGCAACAAACCTATACAGATTGTTTCAACTCTTACTTTAGAAAGCCTCATGTTTAACTATAGAGTTTATGCATGCATATCATCTCATGAACTTCTAAAAGATTATACAAATATTTTAAGACAAAATACTTTTTAGACTAGGGCCAAAGTTCTTAGCATCTTGCACTATTGAACTTAGTTATATAAGCTGAGTATTTCTATAAACAATAAAGTAAGTATGACTACAGCTAAAATTCAAATAACTTGGTTTTCCAAACTTGAAACAAAAAGTTCTACTTTGACTAAAACTTACATTTTTCATCTTTTTTTATATGAAAAAATATATGTCAGTTTAAATTTTTTTCTGATTCTCTCAACAAAAGAAAAGGCTAGACTTGCACAATTACAAAATAGATATGTGTTAGTGGTTTGAACATTTATGTGGGTAACTATGGTTGAGGATTTGGATCCAAGTCCTATAGTCAATGAAGACCTTAGCTGTGAAATTTTGTTTGTAAGAATGGTCTCACTATCTTTCCTTGTGAAATTGTCCCACCTTGCAAAAATAAATAATTGAAAAGATATGAAGCAGTCACCACATCTGAACTAGAAGTAAGATCCCTTCCTTCAGTAAGATAACATAATTTCCTGAGTCTTCATTTAGCTGAAAGAGTTAGTAGAGTGTGACACAAATTCACATTAATTTCATTTCACTGAATGATACTCTTCAATTAATAAACTATTTATTAATAAAATGCATCCAGTTATATACACAGTTTACTTTTTCTGGCATGTAAATATGGTTTGAATCTGTCTTTTAAGCATGTATTTCTTAAAAAGAGCATATTGAAATTATGCAGAAAATAATCCAAAAGTTTTGTAGTGCAAATCATTGTTGCAGCTGTAGCTATTCTTAACCAACATAGTAACATTCTCCACAATAATGTGATGCTTTTAGAGCAAAGCAATGTCCAACTTACACTGTATTACAGGATGATTAGGGACATTTTTGGAAATGAAAGTGTTATTAGTTGCGTTTTGATTTCTTTTCCCACTTCAGCTTATCACCTTTCTTTTATAGTCCCTAATACTGTTTAGCTTTGTACGTCTTGGAAGAAAATGTTGATATTGTAGTGTCAACAAACAATTTGTTAGGCTATTTCTTCTGGAATGAATGTGAGAAAGAAGTGTTTTTCTCACATCTAGATGGTTTAATTAAATCAACTTTTTAAAAATTAGTACTAGGAAATTATGAAATATACCCATCAAGATGTACAGGGAGCTTGATGGCAAGAAAAAAAACATAGATCATTAAGTTTATTTCTTAGTAGGTGAATTCAATAAAAGGGTTGACAGAAGTGTGCTGTGATGGAATGGGCAGTACACAGGCTGTCTCCTCAGGAAACTATTGACTTATATGTCTGCAACATGGCTGACTTCTCATTCTGTGCACCACTGGACAGTCGTGGTAGATCACACATTGAAAAATGACATTTAAATTGTATCTAATCCATATCCTTCTCCGTAGATTAAAGGAGAAAATAGATTTTGTGGAAAAGAAAAAAAAAAAAGGAAATTATGCAAAGAAGCCCATGACTATTGAATTAATAAAATTGCAGTGAGGAGTTCCCTAAATGACAGGTGAGAAGTTGTTTTCCCCTATCACTTCTCTATCTTTTTAGCCGAGTCTGCAAATATCACTGAGATTGTAGGCTTGTGAAAGGTTAAATAATCCACAGATGAAGGAAACCGATTTTGTTTTATGACCTAATGGAACACAGAGATTGTATGTGGCAAAAGTAATCACAAAATATGTCCACTGTTGTAGCCAGTTTTAAGACACTGTTCCAGAGAGAAGCTGTGAAACCCATCACAAAAATATGCAGCTGCTTTGCAGTAAGGCAGGTAGATTTAGTCAAGTTAAAATCTGTATTTTTTTTTAATTTTGCATGAGGTTCAAGGCATTTATTCTTTTTTAACTCAAGCACATATGGCAAAAGTAACCAACATGGAGAAATTATTATTAAAGTTTAATTCTTAAATCCTCTCTTTTGGTTATATAAATTTCTAACAACAGAAATGAGAGGAGATAAGAGACCAATCTAACAATGTGTATGTCCTTAGTGTACAAGTTCTTTCATAAAACTTTTACACTTTGTTATTAAGTTTCATATCCTCAAAACATTTTTGATGTTATGCACTTATTTAAAATTACTAGGTGTTCCACCAAGCTAGGTTTCTTCTTTCAACAACTATATTTTTACTATGGTTGCTTTACTTGCCTGATGTTTTCTTCCTTCATATAAACACTTTCTTTAATACAGTAAAAACTTAGCTAGAATAACTAACTTTCCCATTTTATTTATTTCCATTAACCGCAGAATCTTTAAAGATTTGTTTGGGATTTAAATAACTCTTCCATAGAGCTAGCCACACCCAGAACTACAAAATTCATTAACATTAGGATGGGATGATGCTCTAACATTTTAATGTCCTGATTAGAATCTTGTTAAGAAAACAATATACTTTGTACATGAACTATTCCTTGTGACTGGAGAGCATAAATGGTATCTGAAGCTGTAGCAAATTGAGAGTTTTTTATCTTTGTAACAACCTGTTATGAGAAAAGTGAAAGATGATTTTAAATTTGTGATTCTTGTGATAAAGAATTCTGATTTGTTTTATTGACAGTATAAATTCTAATAACATTTTGTCAGTTTTGTCCGGGGACTTTTTTCCCTCAATTTTTTTCTTCTACATAAAATTCTACAGACAACAAAATAATTTCCTGGTTTTACTTCTGCTAATTTCTTTTACATCATGAGACATATTTTCTCCCCTTTTTTTTTCTTTGCTTACTTTCCAAAAAAAGCATAAACTAGCACGACCTTGGCCATGAGACATTATAGGAAATGCAAAGATTAAAAAAAATAAGAAAACTTTTATTCAATTTAAATCTTCGTACATATTTGCTATGGTAGTTTAAAATTTCAAGCAGACCTTTAACTGCACATAACTGGCCTTTTCATTTTGCTCCATAAAAATAACCAGTGATATAGGAGGTTATTTCAAGTGTTATCTACACATAGATAATGTTCACTTTATATCTCCTTCTCTTTCAAATCCAAAGACATCGTATAAGTATTTCAAAGTCCTATTTTAACTGTGCAAACATATTGCATATTATATAGTACTTGAACATTTATATTTGCAATGCATCACCAATACTGAACTACATGATAATAACCATAGCAACTGGGCTTTTGGCCATGTAATTTTGAGAAAACTAAGACCCAATGCAATAAGCATGCTCTCCTTTTTCAGGTTTCATAATATTTTGCATAAGCTGGTTACAGCACATACTTTTTCCTATAAGATAGTGTCAAAGCCCTTGTTTAATGGTCGTTGCTGTTTCCTTTTGATCTTTATGCCATTTTTTTCTTTAATTAGGAGAACATCTCTTCAAGGTGCAAAGATGTAACTATTTTCCAAAACAGTACAAATCATGCATTCAAGCAAGTCCATGAACTAAAGTTTGGTTGTTTGTTGATTTTTTTTTTCTGTGAAAGTTGTAAATTCCTAAGCTTTTGGAATCCATGGTTTTCAGTAAAGAAAGGGAATATGTAGCTTTGTATCTCATGATCAGAAATGCCTTGTTTTATTCTTGTGATTATAGATACTCTTCACACCACTAGAGCCCAGTAAGACTGTAGAGCACCAATTACTTTAATTACTTAAAGGTTAGGAACTTTCCTTACAAAAATCCTTTTCAATGCTTTATTTCTGTCTGACTGAAAATAACTGGAGACATGCAAGCTAGCTGTTAACAAACGATACTTCATTATAAGGGTGGTGAGGTACTGGAAAAGATTGCCCTAGGATCTGACTTACTGTGACTTTTCAGTGATACAAGCTTCTGACACATTACTATGAGTTTACAGTATGGTGACACCATATATTAAATGTTTAGTTGCTGCATAATGCAAATATTTTTTCAACAGCAACACCAACCATTTAATATCAGGGATTTGAAGAAGTCTTAAATCAAGAGTGGAAGAGAGAGTGCCATGCTACATAGAAGTTGAGCTACAATTACACATTGAACTTGAAATTGCTCTGGTGAACAAGTTGCTTACAAACTTCTAAAAGAACTTAATTACTCTATCCTTTTTAAAAGATTTCCATGTCCTTAAAAAATCCTCTTCTCTCTTTCAAGTTCTGCAGCATCATTCACTACATCTCGGGACTTCCAGCTAACATTCCTCCATGAAACTTTCATGAGAAACTTTCATCACAATTCCCAAATACTTTGATGAACAGAAATCACATTCCAGCCATAATAGCCTAATAATTTTCATATCTGCAAAAGTAGGTGTGCAAGATAATACAAACTTAAAAATCCAATAAACCCATCAAATCCAATCACTTCTTTCTTTTTCTTTTTCTACCTTTTTTTTTTTTTTTTAACAGCTTCATCTAAATTTGTTTTATTGGAAGAGGTAATATTGTAACTATAAGCACATGAGGTCCTGAATGAACTGTGGATGCAGCTACTGAAACTCACAGGCCTTCTGTTATTTTAGCTCCAGCTCTCACTTTCCTTGTACTTTTTTTCAGCTGGAAGTCAAATGGCTACCTGTAAGCCATACTCCTGAGATGGGAACAGAAATTTGAGGTTCAGAGCCCTGGAACTATTTATATTTGCCAGTTGTCCTGTTCATTAACCAAGAGGTTTGTTTGATGATAGATTTCTTTTCTAAAAGATAAAATACAGCAGAATTTTCTCAGAAGCTACATTTAAAACTGAGGTCCAGTAATACTGTGATGATACCACATGCTGCCCTGACATGAGGAAACTTTGGCAAACGTGATTATTCCTCCCAGCTCAGCAGTAGGTGAATAGTGCCATGATCTCCAAATACCTTGACAGGATCTGCAGCAGATAAGACTACAGCAATAGATTTAAGAGGTCTGACTCTAATGGAGGTGTAAATAAAGGGAGAATCTCAGACCTCACACTAGATCTGCTGAGTTCTTGACACCACCAGATGTGTTGGTAGACATGCAGGTAGGCAACCTATCCTTAAACCCATTGCTTTCCAGCTGTGGCTATATGAAGATCTGCCACGTCTCATGGTAATGTCGTATTTTCAACAGGATCTAAGAAATTAGGGTGGAATTCTTTTTGCATCCCTACCATAAATCATGGTAGGATTTATCCAGGTAAACCACTGAAATTATGTTGGTTTTCTTCCTGTAAAGTGCTGAAGGGAAATTAGGGTTGGAGGGAAAATCTGGCCCTATTTTTCCTGATAGTATGTTTGAAAAAGAGCATGCTATAGATAGACCATAGCATTTACTTGGGATCATGAATTTTTAATAGCTTCTGAGAAGTATATTGTAGTGAATGATTTCAAAAGCTAAGACATTTTCAGTTTTCATTAACAACTACAAAAATTCCTCTCAGTTACATACTCTGTGCCAGTATATGTGATATGTATGCATAAACATGAACATAAATCATATATATTTTTATATATGTATACATAAAAAACTATGCTCACACACATAGTTAGAGATGCAGACTATCCAAAAGATATATAGGCACTTTATTCCATTCTATTCCTAAGTTTACAGTTCTTTCTTTCCTGCTCAGATAGTGTGGCAAAATGATAGATGTTTCAGGAAACTAGCAATGAGTGAAGTATATCACTGCAGAGTATTCAAGTACATCATTAAAGTATACCATTTGAGATGGATTAGAGTTACTTTCCCTGATAGTTGATTCATTTATAAAAGTAACTCCACAGAAAACCAATGTTTTCCACTAAGCATTTTGTTTCTAATTTTGAGATCCTAGGCCAAAGTCAGTGGACAGTGTAACTTGCATAATGTATTCAAATTACAACTTAGAACTTCATCAAGTAATGTAAAGATCTGATTTATCAATGTTATAAAAAATATTACTCACATGCAAACTGAAGAACAGCCTCTCTGCTTAGAATACTGCCAAACGTGTTGGTAGTTAAACACTGATACTGTCCGGAATCTTTCATTTCACTGGGGTTGTTGATGATCAAACTTCCTTCTATTAAACTGAAGCGATAATCACTTTCAATGTCGATTTCAGTTCCATTTCGAAGCCATCTTAGGAAAAAGAAAAAAAACCTACTTGAGCATTCTATAGTGAAATGAAGGTATCAAGCTTAGTCTACAGAATCTGACAGTCCCAGTTATAATAGGGATAGCTACTCAAAGATGCAGGGTGCAGGAAACCAATATTCCGGCAAAACTTCGGATGGAGACATTCCACAACATGTGTCTGATAAAAACTAAGTTTTCCTGAAAAAAACACAAGCAAAACCAGATCTTCAACTTTTAAAAGATATTCTTTTTTTTTTTTTTGTCTATGCTAAATGAAAATAATGATGTCTTCTTTTTTTCCTGTTTTTTTCCTCCCCAAAAAACTAATGTCCACAAAGGGTTCAGACTTGAACACTGAACAGCAGATGCATTCTTTATGTCAAAAATAAGAGGTTGACTGTGCCTACTACAATCAAAGTTTTAATTTACACTCTATCAATAAAGCCCTAGGCCCAGTTGAGTTTAACAGTTAACGGAGCTGAGTCTGCACTGCATGAAAGCAGGGAAACTTTTTTTCCCATTCTTTCAGCATTTAATCTTCTGGGCCCAAGAAACAGAGAAACCTCAAATAAATACAGAAGGCTGTAGAGCAAGGCCTGTGAAGAGCAGGGAGGTAGACTGATGTACATAGACTGTTACGAAAAAAAGGGATTTTGGCAATGGACAAAGACAAAATACTGGATCAGTACACACAAAATTCAGAGAAGACAGGAACAGAAGAGACTGGAATTAGGTGGTGGATGGCCAAGGAAAATTCCTGGCAGCTGCTAGATAAATGGCAACTAAGATCAAATATGGAGTCTGCAGAGGGAATGCTAAGTTTGGAGATGTTTGGGAGTGAAATAAGAAGCCTGAGCAGTAAAGACAAGAATGGGAGTAAAGATGGAAAAAGCCAGGCTGTAGGAAACATATTAGAAAGTATCACAACTGAGCCAAAACTTTGAATAATTCCAGAATAAACACTTATGTTTCTGAGGTTTCAGAAGTAACCTAAAAGTCTCATAATTTTTGTTGTGCAAATGGGTTATGAGTTGGGTTTCCCCCCTGTTCCAGACATTGTCTGCAAAAAGTCTGACCTCTCTCATTCGTCTTGAAAGACTGAAAAAACAAACCCTACAATAGTCTATTGGCTGCAAGAGTAAAAATCTTGTGTGGTAGATTAATAGACTCCAGCAGGCTGGAATAACCTCATGTGTGTGTATGCAATATCTCAGTTAAATAATAACACTCACATATGAATACTTTTAGATTTTCTTTTGTGTCAAACTGTATAGAACATGAAATTGTTAGAAGACTGTAAAGAAGAGATAAAAAGTGTAAGCAGGTATGGTACTGTTATTATAATGCACAGATATTTCCTTCATTACTAATTCGCAGTGATTCTGCAACTTCAAAATTGCCTTAGGAAATTTCCAGGAACTTCTGAAGACTGGAAAAACTTGGCAACATTTAGACTCCAGAGGTAACTTTAATGAAGCAAAATGATTATCAATTCACCCTATTTTGTTAACATTTGTGGTGAATGAGGTACAGACAGCAGAATTCAGCTGAAGTAGCTCTGAATATTGCTTAATCCAAAGGTCAGAATTGTCAGAATTAAGATGAACTGTGAAACTGCTATTTGTACTGTCTTTTCATGATTGGACTTTTGATTGCAGAGGACTTCTGCTTCATTTATTGTAAGAAATTAAAAACTATCAACAATTCTTTACGTTTTAAAGGATATTAGGGAAATATTGGTAGGATTCACTACATTTTTAAACAAATTCATACAATGAAGAGCTAAAAAGGAATTTCAAATCTTCAACAATTTATTAATTACTTAATATTTTGAATGAAATCATAAAGAAAGCTAACTTTTTATACATGTATCCTTGTATGTATGTGCGAAATAAAAATAAAAATATAATTGAACTTGAAATGATGGGAAATTTAGATAGAGGAAAAGCAAAAAATACATGTTTTGGCATTTACAAATGGGAATTGCCACAAAACTCAGTTTGCTTTAATTAGCTTTCTTCGCTTAATCTCCTTTTCAGTTAAATTCAATGCAAAAATATGGGTTTTGAATGCTATCCCAAAATTTGGATCTTGATCGCTCTCGGCCTATTTATCTTGGGGTGTTTTCCAAATAATTGTAGTCCCTTCATATAATCAAAGCACATTAGAGGAAAAGCAGCATTGAATTGTGTGACATTTTCTTCTGGCTACCCTGACTAATCTGAAAGGACAGAAACCAAAACATAACACTTCCAAGGTCATGGATTATTAGGAAAAATCAGCTACTTTTTTCCTTCAAGAAAAGTGACAGATAACATTTCAAAATATTCTAATTTAGCTTAAGCAGATAAAAACTTTTTAAAAAAACTTTTTCAGCTGCCTTTTCTATCAGAAAATGATACTGACAAAAAAATTACTACCCAGTTTATATGTGTCCTAAGTAAAATAGGACATACAAATGTCCTAGTTTCAAAATAGTGTTCCACAAGCAGTGAAAGTGCTGTAGTGAAGTGGCATCTCAATGAATTCTACACTTGCCTGTAACAGTAACACTGATGACCTGTGAGATCTCACAGGAAATTTGTCAATGTCTGTATTCCTCATCAAAGGGATCTCGGTTATGTTTTCATTGTACAGGTCCTGACTTGTGATGCTAAAGTATGACTTGCAGAAATGCTACGCAAACACAATCAGTTTTTCTCTAGGAGTTCTTCCCTAAACCAATGCATCTAGATATGTTAATGGCTGAAAATAAAAAAAATTAAGAGTGATTATTTCAGGGTAGAGCTTAGACAAGGGGAAACAAAGCTCTTTGCAAGGAAGAACAACATCTGAAATGATGTGAGCATTCTCCATTCTGTTAAAATGAAGTAACATCCTAGAAAAATAAAGAATTTGTAAATAGGCTATGAGCACTGTGTCACAAATTATACAGACTAAAGAAATTGATTAAAAAAGGCAGAAATTACTTAATATTGAATTTTATGAGTGTTTTGAATGTTCTTTTAATATAACTTTAAATAAATAAATTTATACTGTGCTTTTCTTTTGGCTGAAAGTAATTCTTAGCAACATAGGACTCACAGCCCAGGTAAATAAAGATTTCTATTGTCCCGTGTAGCTGAACAGGGTCTTTGGTGACATGTAGATATCCCTTTTTCTTACTATTTCATATACCAAAGGTTGGCCAGTGACATACACAAACCTTTGCCTATCTACAGATCTTTTGAGGCTAAATTCCCTGTGCATCTGTCCTGGAGAATAGTATATTCCCCACAGAATAATTCATATCTCTTTTCCCTTGAACAGTAGTGTACATAGCAAATGCGGTGCAGACAAGTGGCAGCAACAGAGGGAGAAGTTAAACTGTGCTGTTTGAATTAGACCTTTCAGGTCAAAGCTCTCCTTGCAGGAACAGCAGTCAGGAAAATTTGTTTATGAGGCTGCTGGCACCAATTAATCTCCGAAGAACTGAAGAAATTAATATAACAAAATCATAAAACAGCCCTAGTTGTAAAGATCTTGAAAGATCATTTGGTCCAGTCTTTCACAGAAAATGGAGGCTAGATATGATTATCAAGCACTTTGTTCATTTGCATGTTGGAAACCTGCAGCAACTGGGACTCTGCCATGTCCCTGAGGAGGTTGTTCCAGTGAATGACTGTTCTTACAGTAAAAAAATTATTTCTTATACTGAGATGAAACCTCTCTTGTACGAAATCTTGTTGCCCCTTGTCTTCTCCATGTGTCTCTTTGTGAAGAGAGGACCCCTATCCCCTTTGTAGCCACTCTTTAAAATATGACAAAGTTCTGTATTTGTTGGTTGCATTCCACTAGGAAAATGCAAAAAATGGTTGGATGAAGAAAGAAAAGATATTGATTACATAGGTTCTCCAAAGACAAAATTTCTACAAGAATAATAAGGTTGTCTGGGAGACATGAACAAAGGATTCCTCTCTCTTGGAGGGGGGAGGAATTTGTGCCTTTTCCCCGTGGTCACATGCTGTGTTAATGGAGTGATATGTTAATGGAGTCATACTGTTTTACAGTGTGCACAACTGATATCCTTTTTTTTTTTAATCCACAAATCACCAGTATGTAATAAAAAATACACAAGGAATGTCAACAAAGAAGAATGCGACAAAGCTTTTATATCGCATAGTGAGAAGTTCATGTTATTCCAATTTGAAGAATTTCTGACCACTCATTCCCAATCCCATGTTATGTGTTTTAGTCATGACTGTGCTGTTTGGGGAGATTGTGTCATGCATCAGATCCATTTAATGAGTCACATCTGTTGCAAAGAGGCAGACTGAGTGCTGTTTTGGTGGGGATATTTAAGGATGGTACAGCTTTTGAATCTCTTCCAATTATAGAAATACAAGTGCTGTGATTCGAATAACCCTAAGGAGAATTCATCCAGAATTCTGAAGAATCCACAAGTCAAATAAATCTAAAAGGTAAAAGATAAAATGCAGAATTGATGGTTGCCACCTATGATAAAACACAACAATAAGAGTAACTTTATTCCCTTTGTAATTGAAGAATGAATCTATGAGAAAAGGGTATATGGAAAAAAAACCCAACTATATATTCCCCCAGCCTTCTCAAATCATTTGTAATTTGCATAAAATATGAACAGATTCAGATATAGTAAATGGATAAGGTGATTTGCAACATACTGTTCCCACCTGTAAGTGGGGCACCATTATTAAACTGAACTCTTAGGCTCACAGGCATGTCATGACAGGTCTTTCTAGTAGATAAGTGTGGGATAGAGGTCTGTAAGGAAAAATAAGCAACAGACAATGGTTGCAAAGGAATAAAATTGCAGACTTGTGAGTGAAGAGACACCAAATTTGTCTCAGTCTTAGTATCTTGCATGCATAATCATGTCATTTAATATACCTGTTCTTTGCTGCTTTCCGTTTAAAATGAGATAGTATTTTGTAGATGTTCAGGAAAAAAAACAACAAACAATAAAGATTTTGATCTTGTCAGTTGTTACAGATAGAAGTCAATAAAGTGGACAAAAGGAGTCCCTCCACATGGATAGATATGATGCAGAGAGCACATAATTTGAAACTTTGTGTATTGCTTTGTTTTTAATCACTACCACTTAGGTTTCTTGCTTATTCAGGATCAGAAAAAAACCATTCAATCAGGAAAACCACTGTCAGGGAGCTGTTTCTGTTCTGTTGCTCTCCAAAGTACACTGATTCTCACAGCAGGATTGCAATGGCTATCTGAAAACTAAAAAAAAATTTCTAAACCAGATACCTGTATGTGGGAGTAGGGTTTCCACGAGCTTGACAATTGAGAGACACTTTCTTTTCCTCAGAATCAGTTGGAAAAATCATATCGTCTGGTTCTTGTACAAACACTGGCCCATAATCAACACTTTCTGTGAAAAAAAAAAAGAAATACTACAGTTTAGGAAGTCTGAAAAAATATAAATGTATAAACGTGAAATTAAAGTATCTAAAATTATGTTTGCTTTCAAGAGGTTCATATTCCATTACTTCAGATGCTGTATTAAAAAACAATTTTTAAAAGAAAAAAAATATTACTAAGTGAAAAATAAAACACATAGTATGGTTTAAGTATTTATTATGCCTTAGAATGGCTTTCTCATCAGGCCTGCAGTCTCGTGAGAAACTCAGGAGAATTTAGAGGACTTAACTCTGCTTATAGAGAGCAAGGTAAACAAAAATTTTCCTGCTGCTTGCAGTAGCTTATCTCACAGAAAAGTAATACACACTTTTCCCCTTTATGTCAAGGAGGTGCTAAGAAAAATCACTTGGAAAATTAATGTCAGCAACTGGTGGCTATTATAAAATAATATATAGCTTAATCTGACATTTCATTTTCCTCCACTGTCTTCCCTAATTTTGGCATGTACTTAAATCTTGATAAGAATTTACATTTCTGAGCTAGAAAAGCTGGATAGACCCATAGAATACATCTATGATTCCAATTCATTCTGATTGTCAAGTGAGAAGTATAAACCTTCAGAAAAGTAAAAGGTCGCAAGCAGAGCATTCCTGATCACATAGTTGTGAATAACTAAAATTCTCACTGTGCACCAGAAATCTGTGGAATTTTAGTAATTTTAGACTTACTCCAGACTCTTGGATTTAATCCCACAGTGATTTTCATATTTAGAGCACTATCCTAGTGATTTGAGTGTGGAGAAAAAGTTACATTTTCCTACTACTTGCAATGAAACATAAGGGAACAGGGTTTTCTCTGTCATTTTTATCATTTCATATGTTCCTGTCATAGATGTCCTCCACTTCATACTGAGGACAGCATGACACATGAAACAATTTATAACATCCTGTTATATTTTTCCAACCAGCCTCAAGTAAAAAAGATACACCTGAAAGCTTGGGGGTTTTGACTGACAAAAATTATTTACTGCAATGTTATACCAACTCCACACAACTTCAGCCACATGTTATGGTTTCACAGTTTTGGGAACTGCAACTTTTTGCGTTCAGCTAACAGTTTCAGAAACACTGGGTGGACAGGAAAAGGGGATATGAATCTTGCTACAGAGAAGAAACTCTTGGGATCTGAAAAACGATGAGAAACATGGGAGGCATTGGTCATAGCATGCTGGTTTTGAGATGCAAATTTCCATCTTTAAATTCTTACATTTGGGATTTCTCAATTGTCTCATCATACAGAAAAGACCACATAAAACCCCATTATGCTATTCAACCTTTCTTTTTAGTGATGACACACATTACACACTTAGTTGTTGTCCTTTTACACTACTATTCAAATGTAGATTTTGAAAACACTTTTATTTTCAGATGTGCATGCTTCTACTGAAATAGATTCAAATAATTACTCTGTCAATTTGTTAGGTCAGCAAAGAAAAACAGCAGCAGCTAGTAGTTTCTGTTTTCCATAATTTTCCAGTTTATTAACCCTATTTGTAGGACGGTGTAAAGAAGTGTGGGTTGCTGTTCTGCATATGTACATTACTGTGTAGGTACATTACTTCACTTGGGTTTATTAGCAGAAATATATTTTCTGGAAAAAATTTCTATATTATTTTAAAAAATCAAAACAACCACAACAAGTGATTTCTTATATGTACTTATTTTATTGAAGTTAAAATAACTCCGGTATTAAATTTTGAGCAGTGCAGCTGAAGATGCCACATGGGCAATTGATTCAGCCGACAAAACTTATTTTAAGCCAGGAGAATGTGAATACAAAAGAATTGTATGGATTGTTTCTTGTAATTTGCTCACCTGCTTCTTACATTGCACAAAAGAAAATACTAATGGATGTAGGTGTAAATAATCAGAACTTACATCGAGCTAGAGTTTAGCAAAACCAAGAATTAATTAATGATAACAAATCTAAATCATGGGTTTAGATTTAACTGTTACTCATGCAGATTAGTAGACATACGGACAGGGAGTATATTAATGAAGATTAATGATTTTATCTTCTCCCTAGGAGAAACTCTGTAGATAAAATATAATGTCACGGTCTAGGACTGCTGAAAAGAAAAGGAAAAGGTGCTGGTGTTACTAGCAGTACAGGTGTTATTTCTACCTGTATGTTTTGCAACAGTGGTACTGAAATACTGCATTCCACTTTTCTTTTAGAAAAATAAACTCTAAACTCTTTAGATGGAAGCTTGTGTTCTTAATGATGGTGGCCAAATGGACACTTGTGCTGTGTGAACTAAGATCAGATTTTACTTCTACCTGCAGTGAAGGCAAAGGTAACAGAGAAAGTTCAGTGCATGCAAGTCATGTTTATAAAAGATGTAGTTAGTTGCTTATCTGCATTTCAAATGGAGTGTGGAATACTGACAGAGATTATTTGGAGATGCAGAAGCAACATAAGAATGAATGAGTCGTCTGCCAGTTTCACAAATACCCATAAGATGTTGTACTGTAAGACAGCTCACACAAAGACAGGAGCTGACCATGGCACACTCTTGTGCCCTCTTTCAGCCACTCAGACAGAGATTTTTGCAGCTTTAACAAAGCCATTGACCTAAAGACCTGGAAGCACATCCAGCCCCAGTCTATAACGCACCATGGCCCCACAGACAGCTGGACGCTTCCCTCAAACTACGGACAGTGGAGTCACCCAAGCCCTCTGTCTGACCTTGAAATAAAATTTTCTGATTCATGAACCATTGGCTGGTTCCTCTGCTTTATGTGGTCTTTTGGGGGAAATATCCCAGATCTTCTCCTTATTGCCCTTATTTTCTTCTTCTATTTATCTATCATTGCATATGTTGATATATAAACTATATATTTACATACACACATACACACATTTTTAAACATATGTATGTTTTCTGATGCCTTCAAGGATCCAAAGGCATCATGTTTCTTTGTACTCATGTTTTAGCTAACTGTGGCCCATGCTCTTAAAACAGATAGTCCTGTGTGAGTGTGCATTGCAGGATTTGAGGTCCACATCTTATTTTTACTTTCTAACTTAAGCAAGAGCATAAAACAATATGACTATTTAACATACATGTTAGCATATGTATATTTCAATTTACTGTTTTAATTTCTCAAGGTAAATAATTCTGTTCCTGACACAGGCTTTTATTAAATAAAATACAGAAGACCAGTTGCTTTAAGTGCCATCGTATTTAAGACCAGTGAGTTTTTGGATTACTGGTGTACACTGCAACCAACCAGTAGAATAGCTAGTTTGTGGTCTCCTTACAAGTTTTAAGTTACCATTTTCAATCTAGGCAACTAAAAGGACTAAGTACTCTCATTAGGATTTACTGTTTAAACTGGTATTGTCCAGAAAGGTAAGGATAAGGAAAACATTCAAAATACCAGTAAAATCCCTCTTTTAAATTCTTGAATATTATTGAGAACAAGGCTCAAATATTCTTTGAGTACCAGTGTTCTACTTACAGCACTTTTCTACTTAAAAAATACTGAAGTATATGACTTTTAGTACCAAGAATTTAAATCCTCATGGGAATGGAAACTGGAATCTGTGTGTCTTGCAACTTGGACAGTAAACAAAATGTGGTTTCTCTCTCTTACCTACAGACATACTTTTTTTCTCATCCTCAATTACTGATGGAAAAAAAATCAGATGCTCTTCAGTTCTTGCTGAGCAATGCAGATACCATGAGAACAAGCTGCAGATGAGAATTAAGTTTCTTATACTTTCAATTCTACAGCAACTGAAATAGTGTCATTCCTCAACAGTCAACTTTCTTGCCGCCATTCTTGATATTATTCCAGGTCAATAAATACACCGTGAAAAAGGAATTAATTCCTGGAAACTTGGCAACACAGAGGTGGGCAGGAAAGAAATATGTCCCTGTTCAAACACCTGCATTGAAACTGTACTAGAAGTATTATTTTTAGTGTCTGATAATTCTATGTGCTGTACTTCTAAAGAACAAAAGAAATGAGGTTATTGTAAATGTTTTCTTAAATAATATTTCTACAATATAGTAGTCTGCAGAAGGAGAAGGGGTAGCAAATTGTACACTGCATTGGCCACATGCATCAAATGTCATTAATATAGTTTGACCCTGTCTGCAATGCTATAGTACCATTAAATCTATATTATTGGCCTAAATAGTCTTCTTAGTGCCATCTTCTCAGTCTGAGCTACTGGTGGGAAGAAACAGTGGACAAATTATGTGAGGAAATATGCTCATGCAGCCTGTGAATATGGGGGAAGGAAGTATTCCTTCAAGTCTTCTCCCCTTCCTCTGCTCATGTCGCTTTAGAAGCACTTTTTTACTGCTGGTGATAGTACTGATGGGTGGCTTTGCTAATCCCTCTGAAGGTGGACTAGAGATATCTTCAGACCAATCACTTATTTTCAGCTGTTATTCTGACACACTGACAAAATTTGTCCAAATGGCAGTTGGAACAAGGGTGATGGCAGTTCTTTGAAAGTAGAGTAACTCAGAAAAATTTAAAAAACCCCAAGATTTTACAGGACCAGGAAACCAATATTTTCTTATTACTCTATTTTGTTCCCCTATGTTTCAAAGGCTTACTGTAGATGGGACAATTTTGTGGAGATGGAAGAATTTTCTAAAGAGAAGCTACAGAAGATGATGTAAAATGATAGAACTTCTAAACCAGGTTAAAATGAGGGATCATTAACAGATCTTCTATCCTAAAATACACAATGGATTCTGCATACAGGCCCCACCCAGAAAACTACCTGCTTGACAAATCACAGAACAAATCCACTATCAACCTTGCTTTTGAAATTCCTTTATTTCCTTTGTTTTCAATTTATGCCTGTTGTATGCACTTCACGTGATGACTCTAACGAATCTTCTGATTAGCCTTTGTTATCACTGAAACAGACAGTATAACCTGTTCAGCACATTCAGAAAATATTTTAGATGTATAGTCACCCTGATTTCTAAGAAAATGTATTGCTTTCTTCAACTGGAAGCTAGAAACTGTCTTTTTTCAGTTTAAACACTGAAAAAAATCTATTAACTTCAGTGCCAATATTTATTTTACAAGTAGGTTCTATAATATAATCTTTCACTCGACACCTAAAAAATAATTACTATACAATTCAGTATCATATGTCAAAATATAAAGTTTCCTTTAATATAATGAACAAGAAGTCCATGAATACATCATGACAAAATATGTTACAATGATTAAATCTGTGTGTAATGGATTTGAACATTAATAAATGTGGCTGAAATTTACAATAATTATTTTGCATCTATAGAAGTAGATATATATATTTGTAGTGTATACATTTCAAAAATACATTTTAATCTCTAAACTATGTTTCAGTTAAGTTAAAAGTCAAGAAAATTTGAGGAGACTCCTTTTGAAGTAAGTTCAGGAAGATATACATGCCTCAAGGTATGCACATTGATTCCAGTATGCTACATGCTGCAGTAGTGTACAGTACATGAATAATTAAGTTTACACTGCAAAGGATATTAAATTATGTGCTTATATTTTCAGATTAATCTTTTCTGAAACATTTTTATTTGTGTATTAAGCAAGAAAACACATGTTTTTTCTGTTACTTGAAATGCTTTCTCTGTTCTGTGGTCTGAAACAAGTAAATCTCTTCTAAACTTAGTTTATAATATCTAAACTTCATGCCACATGAATCAATGTTGCCAAATATTTTTAGCAATGGAAAAAAATTTTGTAGTTTGTGTCTTTTATTCAGACTGGTAAATACTGAACCTGGCAGATAGTAGGGAATCAGGAATTTTCATTCAACAAAAATTAGATTCCGATCTTACATATTTGAGGTACATTGATTCGAACACAGTTGTGACACAAACCCTGTTTTTTATTTTCTTCTAAAATATATCAAACCAGAGATCAAAGGAAAAAAAAAGAGTCCTTGTTCAAGGTTAAGTTCAATTCCAGCAATTCCAAAAGTTTTCGAACAGCAAGAAAATGTAAGAGTTTGCAGTTTTGTGCTTCTTCAAGACTATTTACTGAATAATTCATACATTTTATTCACACTTTTTAGTCATGACTTTACACATTGATTCATAGTTTAAAGAGAAGGACTGCATTACCTTAACAGCATGTTTATGCCAAATAATCCCAGATAGTTTAAATTCAGCAGTGAGCCAATGCATAGGTCTTTTAATTTAAGATATCAGAAAACACATGTTGAATCGAGAGTGCAAACGAAATAGCATAAAGTCATTATAAAATAACCTTTATTAGAAGCCATGACAGGTGTCTGAGTATGTCCGCTGGGAAATCAATTGAGAAGTCACTTGAGAACCTGTATAATTAAGCAGCTAATAAAAGTATTTTGGGGGGGTTTCTATGGCAAACTTGACTTCTGAATTTATACCATATATTAGATGTCTGAATAATGCAAATTCTCTATTGTAATAACATATGTTTCCTCCCCTCCTAAAAATGTCCTCTCACTTGAAGCAGTGGTCTTTCATTATAGTACATTAGCACAGGATTCTGTAGCATTTCCTCATTTAGGAGACCCTGGCTGACAAACATGACCACTTAACTTTATCATCACATAGCAGTTGTAGAACAATAACTAGAATATCTTTCCTTCAAGAGCTCTAAAAACTTAAAAGAAAAAAAAACAACAAACCCACCTTGAGACCAAATCAAAATCAATAAACATACTAGTATAAATAAGTGTAATGCCAGATGATTGAGGTAGTGATTTATTTCTGGTCTTTAAATATCAAAGATATTAATTCAGACATAAAGGTATTAAAAGAGCTGAAAGAGGTTTAGAAAATAAGTTGCATTCAGCTGCCATAGCAGATGTGTTCTTGTCCTCTTAGATGATGCAAATTATCCTACCTGGTCTTCTGCCACATCTGAAGTATGCTGATCTTTCCTAAATTCTGTTTCATAGCTATGCCTGTGCCACACAGCTGCTTCACATAGTCAAGGGCTTTTAAAACATTACTCAGGGGACTCTGTCTGCACAGATAGATATACCAAGACCTGTAAGTGGTGGAATAACTCTTCTAGGACTATTTTTTGCAGCCTTCAGCAGAAATAGGTTCCTCTCTTCTGAGTCAAGTACTCTATTCATTGGGGCTTATGAGGCATGGCTTTTTTATAATTTTGTCTCTGGCCAGTAGTTTTTCATTTCCTTCTGAAAAATTGAAGAGGCTCAACTGCAGAGTTGGAATGTGGCCTCTACGTTGTGAGAAGAGTCATGATTGCTAACACATATCATAGGTCGCACCTGTGGTAGGATGATCATACCTGAGGTAAGACTTAACCATGCTTACTGGAGGTGCCAAGGACTTCTGGTTCTAACTTGTACTATATTATTCATATAGTCTGTATTTTTTGCTTTCTCCTTCAGTCTCTAGACATTCATGATGTAGAAGATCAGGATAATACACTCTGGTTCTAATACTGGACTTTGATTTTAACCTACCCATAACATATTGTCTATGAGCAGTTATCAGTGTCTGGTGAGTGATCAATCTAGTCACTGCTTAAAAGAATACCACAGAGAAAGGAAAAACGTAGAAACATGCCTCAATTCTAGAAATGTTATCAAACAGAATTTATCTGCTTACATGATTCAAATTGTTTCTTTTCTAGGTCAACCTTAATTTAAGAAACACATTTATGCTTGTATATAAGCCATTTTTCTACACCAAACCACATGCACACACTATTAACTTTCAATTCATGCAAGGTACTTTCCAGTGAGAAATATAAGATTTTACTGAGAGGAGCAGTAACCTGTTATCACACTCATGGTACTGTGTGAATGTCATTGAACTGCGAGTTATTAATCACAATTGTTTTCTGTTACCTCCTTAGACTAATGTGTTTATACACCCTCTATCCTCTTTCTTCCTCCCTTCCTCCCTCCCTCTCTTTCCCTCTGTTTCTTTCTGTCTTTTTACCTTCTTTTGACTGTAACTCAGATAAATATTATCACTAAAGAAATGGTATCAGAAATGTGGCTTTTTAAAATGTAACCAGACATGAGAAAATTGTTACAATGAATTATTTCATGTAAAGGTAAATGACACCATATCACACCAGTATGTATCTCTTTGCATGCATGCACATGTGCATGCATGACAGTTGACTACACAGAGTAGATAATTTAGAGAAAAAGTAGTTTTATAAGATTTACTCTTCATGTTTAATTTACATTACTATCATTCATGATTAAATTAGAAAAATTCCAAAGAGAAAAGATATATGTATATATAAAGTGACTGAAATTTTATTACTAGAAGGAATTGTGCTATAATGGAATTTCAAAACACTAGTTTGCTATTTTCAGGTAGCAACACTTGTATAAAACTCTTCTGCACGGAAATTTTTAAGACAGAATGTTTTAACTGGTGACTAAGGCTAATCTGAAGAACCTAAGGGAAAGAAGTTCATTTCCACTTTGCGATATTTAATAAAATTCAAAATCGCATCTGAGAAATACTGAATTAAGCTGATAAAAATGTGTTGCTTTTGAAAAATGTTTTGAAGCTTCATAGTGGTAAATAAGACTTACCATCATGTTTGAAGGTGTCTGAAAAGTGATAGAGGTTTGTTGGGGAATGATAATGTTGTGCGGCTCCTCTCCAGCCTGGTGAAGATACACTTCCTAAAGAAGGACTGCTTAATCGTGGTCTATTCTTTGAATTAAATGAGGCTAAAGATGAACTACCAGATTTGATTCTTAGGATAGCAGCATATGAAGTGGGGAGACCAGGAACAGCTTCTGAATATTCTGAGAAAAAAAGAATCAAAACCAAAAAACACAACAAGAAGTGAACACTGAAATAAGACAAAATTTTTCAGAAGAATATTTAGTTACTCATTAGAAAAGTAAAAAAAAATTATGTGTACTAGGAGTGACAGAAACATCCCAGACTTGATGATGGACTCATCTTCTACTGGTTAGCAGCATAGAGTTCCAAATCAGAAAATTCCCCTGCAGTTTCATCACAATATTAAAAGCAGATGGTTATTAAATTTTGTACTTACAGAAACTCTAGTTTTCAATGATTTTAGTTCTATTTCTATGATCCTATATTTCTATCACATAGTAGAAAAGTGTATTCCAAGCCGCCATCTTTCCTTCACAGCCTTTCATTAGTTTTTATGTGCAATGCAAAAACACTGACTGAAGCTAAATATGCTCCTCAATTCAACACTACTCTGCAAATCAAGTGGGTTAGCTAGAAGTCCATATATGCACAAATATCCCTCCCAAAAACATAGAAATGCTAAACTAACCTCCTCTTCTGTCTCTGTAACTCCCCTTTTTTGCCTTTTCAGCCTGTATTTAAAATTTCAGTGCTTACAAATAAAGAATAGTGCCCAAGATTTTGATCCCTGTGTAATGCCAAGTATTACAGCCTACTGAAATCAGTTGTCCTGAAAATGCAGCAGTCTTAAGGAGGTGAAAAAACATTTAAAAATACATTGATATAGATGAACAAAGGAATTCAGACTGCATATAAAGTGCCAATGAGGGAACTGATGTTTTGGAGGATGAACAGAAGTGGCTGGAATAAAAAAGATCATTGTTCTGTCAGTTATCTATTTGGTAATAAATATTTAAAAATTGGACATCCTTCACACTGTCATAACATGAAAAATGAAAAAGTATGAGTGTTCAAAAATAGCATCACGCTCAATTGATATAAAATCTCTAAAATACTAGATCATGGCCTTGATGGAGAGCTTTTACAAAAGCATTCTAAGCATAAGTATATTTTGGACTATTTTATATTTCAAATGGTATAAAATTAGAGAAATATGCATTTTACTTTAAGAAGATAGTGACAGAGCATGCTTAGAGTCTTTAAGGTTTTGGAAAAGCTTATCTCAGCACATTATTTATTGTCTCTGATCAGATGTTAAAGGTTTACCTCTTTTACCTCTCAGAAGAAGCTGAAATTTGGCAAATGATGACCCGTATTTTAAAATTACCATTTTCATCTAAGCAAAATCTAAATATAGATAATATTTGATGAAGCCATATCACATTCAAATTTTGAATTTAAATTTTGACAATCAAATAAGAAAGACACAAACAAGGAGAACTCTCCTTAAATTTATATTTCATCCTGGTCTCACAAATAATCTTCTTATAATGTGCATCGTGCTGTTTTTTATATCATAATATCAACTTTCTTGGCCCACAAAGAGAAGGAAAATAGAATACCACTCTGATAAATTAAAACATAGTATGGTCCTCTTGAAAAAGTATCATTGGAATATAAATATGATTTCACAAACAATATCTTTGACTGTCTTTTAAGACATCTCTTCAACATTTTGTAATATCAATGTATTTTAGTTCTCAGTAAATACAATTTTTCCATAGGGAGAAGTAAAGTAAAATCTTTTGAATTCCAGGACAATAGTGAAGAAACTTTAAAAAAATATATTAAAATCCATCTCCATTAAAATAACTACTTTTTTTTTTTTTAATTCTGATTTCCTTGACGTCAGTCTCTCATGGTCATTGAGGTTACTTGAAGCAATTTTTATATTTTTTACTTATTTTGTTCTCAACAAATGCTAATTTACTTTATGTTGTCCCAAGGAGAGTAGTAAGATATTCTTTTGCTAATTCTTTTAGTTGCTAGATCTTGGGCTATTGATCATGTATATTTTATTTTTGGTTTGTTCCTTTTTTCCCTTCTCCCTCCCCTTTCCCTTTTCCCTTTGGAAATTGTATATATATTTCAATTATATATAACCGTAATATAAGTGTAGATATATTTATATATATTGCTTTAGTTGTCTCTCGTTTTGGTCTCTTGTTTTTTTTCTTTTTCCTTGGTTCAGGAGGTGGGGGGGGGAGTTTTTGTGGTGAGGTTTGGAGACTTGGCAGGGAGCCAGCTTCAAATCATATCATCCTTCCAAATAGAATTTCAGAAAAATGAGCTGCAATAGAAATGTTCTTGGTTAAAATTATCACATTAAATGCTTAATGCAAAATGGACATTTTCCTTGTGAGCAGAGAAGGGAGACATTCCCTGGGGAATATGGACGCAGGGAAGGGATATGGCTCTTTCTAACTTGGCCTACATAAGCGGATGGCAATACTTGGTGGTGAACATAGCAGTCCTGGTGGCAGGAGAGATAATTAGTTGGGCGCTGTGAAGCTCCTCAGATCCTCACAGCTCGTATCCTTTGATACACCCCATGGAAATGCCGCAGGAACTCTGGAAACAGACAGACTGGGACCCGGTCCCGTTTTGCTCACATGAAGCTGGGATGTGGCCGGGTTGTAGCTGGTAACAAGAATGCAAGGTATTGTGCAAAGGACTCTTGTTTTGAAAAGACACCACATCTCTGCCTTTTTAATACACTTTCTGCCTATAACTCACAGTGAGCAAATGATCTCTAATCTACATGAGGTGAACAAGGAAACAAAACAAAAATGTTGAACTAAAAAGTGTGGTGTCAGGGAACTATCCCTGGGTATATTTTAACAGAGAAGTAAATTGATTCTAACAGTGATACATATTGTGTTTTACAGGATCCATTTCTACAGATGGGAAAAAAAAAAGAGAACACTGGTGTTCACTGTTAGGAAGACATTCCTTCAGAGTGCACACAAACATAGAAGAAATACACACTGGATAGAATTTTAATTTATAATTTAAAAAAATGCAGACCTGCCTTTGGCGTGTACTTTGCAACACAGTATAACAAATCTGAGTGAGATTTTAAATGGAAGCATGATTGCAATAACATATATAATGAATGTACTTTTTCTTGGGAACTTTCTGCAGATAGAGACACTTATCTTTTTTCAGTATGGTATTATAACATTATTTTATTTACCCTATGGCAAAGGACATGGATTTGGAAAACTTTACATCAATACTTTTTCAGCAAAGGATAAATACTAATAAATAAGGTATTATTAGGCTGTTAAATGTACTATACGTCCTATGTATATCAGTAGTAAAACTCTAGTGTCTGAAGACCTTTTAAACTATGTAGTCCATTTGTTGATAGTACAAGATAGTTCCTCAGATAATCTTTCTAAGTATATCGGCTATTCTACCTTGAGAAGATTCAAATAGTTATTCCCATGTAATTTCTTTGGAAAAGTTATGAAACAGTCTTCCTTGATTGAGTAGATAGAAAAGATCCCTGTGCATGTTAGTCTGAGTAATATACTGTTTCTTTCACAAATAAATGGAGATTAGCCATAAGAAATTGTATACTAATAATCCTGATTTGTAGACCATTTAATATAGCTTCTGTTTTCCTATTGTCCCACACTGTCAGCTTGGAAAGAGAGTGGAACAAGCACAGAACTCTGCCTATTTCTACATAAACATACTATATTGTAATTTTTCCTTTTGTTTTCTTTTTTTTTTTTTTCAGCACAATGACATGCTGGGAATAAAGTACAGAGAGGTCCTTGCTCCTCTAATGAGTCTGACACTTAGCTCTCCTCCTTGCTGTCTCTCTTATTCTCCACCATCTCCACCTGCTTCCATAAAAGTTCCTCAGATGACCTTGCATCCTTCTACCAGGTTCTGCCAGATGTGTCAGCAAGCAAACAAATTGAGACAATTAAACACATAAAGAACCTTCCTCCCTGCTGTCCAGGCATGCAAGAAACTCAAAAAGTAGTGCACATATATGAAGTTATAAACAAACACATCAAAAATTGTATCCTCCATTACACTTAATTAATTTACCACCAGATCAAATTGCACACTATACATATGTGGGAGAGCAAAATAACCTTTAATCCATTCAAAATTCTGCTATGAAATACTTTATCATTTTACTCTTTTTATTTGGAAGGGCATGCCAACTTTCAAGATGAGGCATATAACAGCTCCTATTAATTTCTGAGCTAACAAATACTCTTGTCCTAGTTAGTCTGCGATCTTTATGTCATTGGGGTGAGTGCCTGGAACAGATTCTAGGAACAGAAATATGAGGTGAAGGACAAACATGGAGGGATAAGCAGGAAATGCGACTGGAAAAAACAGAAAATACAATAGACTCGCTCCAGACTGTCTGTTTTGCCAACATATTACTTTGTTACACAAAAGTAAATAGAAGCCATACTAAAATCGCCAGTGGCATGTAGCCTCCCTTTCTGCAGAAGTTTGAATCAAAGTGCAGTTTTTGATAAAGTAACATTTTTCATTTTTAGGCTATGACTCTCCTGGTTTTTTGTATATGTAACACAATGAGCTACTCCAGTAAATAGGATTCAACAACCCTGAAATAGTTTTGACAACTTCTTTTTTGATGAAATAGCTTGTGTAGGCAGCTTGGTGAAATGAACTTGTGTGCTGCCTCATCAAGTTAAGAAAACTGTAATTCTTCTCCCACTTAAAAAGAAAAAAAAATTAAATTCTTTGTTATCTAGCTGAATGGGGAACACTACTTCTGCAGTGGAAATCCCAGGGTTTGAAAGAACAAAGGAATCAACAAGATCTCAGATAGCATGAATGCAAAGTGCTATGGGAAGAAAGCACCACTCTATGTGGTGAAAAGGTCCTGCAGTAATGATAGTATTATATATTCTGGTTTCTGACCTTTCATGGTACAATTGCTTTGTTTGGCTGGGATTAGTGATCAACTGAAATTTCACCCCGACTCCAGTTGCTCTGTCATGCTTGTGGGGATGCTGTGTCTGAGTAAAGTTTCTCTTGTAAAACATAACTGGAAATGGTTAATAAATTATACATAAGCAACTATTTTTTGTTTTGTTTACTGAAAGTGTGTAGCCTGTGATCATCACTGACAACTACAGCAGAAATCATACTTACCTGAAAACAAAACCTACTTCCTAATCCAAGCAATTGCCTTCAGAGATTTAGACTTCTGAACTGCCTAGTTACAGTGGCTTAATTAAAATATATTTTTATTGGAGCATTATTTACAGTAAAATTATTCCTTTAATTTGGTTTGGATTAGACTTCTGAGATTTGGGAGAATAAATTTATATTTTCCATTATTTAAATACATAGTTAAACTGCTAGAGGGTAGATATTACTCTCTAATGTGTTTTTTAGCTTTACCAGTCTACTCACAAAATTCTTGAGAAATTTCATCAAAGATCTATGAGTGGTTCTCAAAATGCTGCTGCACTTGAGCTTCACAATGAAATTATATTTTACCTAACCTCATTCTGAGAAATAAATTAAATATCTGGGTTGAAACATCCAAAGGTTCCTTCAGCTGCAAGAAGACACAGATAAGAAACATATAGGCCCAAATGGTAAAGGTATTAAGCAACTAGAAACCAGCCACAATAAAATCAGTGGCTTGGATTAGTCTTCATAGTTCTTTGAACAAGAACTACCAGATTTATAGTAATTTTAACAGTGGTATGACACTTTTAAGATAGATGATTTTTTTTTTTATTCCAAGCACATAATTTCTCTATGGATTTCCAATAGCAAACTGTGATATGAAATAGTTTTGGTAATTTTTTTAATGAATCTCAATCACCTCATTAAATTATTCATGTACTTTTTATTATTTCCAGCACATACTGGATTCAGATTGGTCTTCAGCCAGATTGGTCAGATTCAAGACAACAAGGAAAAAGAGTGCCACAGGTAAATGAGAAACTGTCTTCTACTGATTACTGAGGGGGGGTTGTTTTTAAGAAAAACAAAAATGTGAATTTCAAAATAATGTGAAAGAAGTTTACTCCTGTAATTTGTAATACCTGTGTTAAATTTGACTTCATTTCATGTGTGCTGTGGGAGAACAAAGCCAACTCTGAGGGCAGGGGGACCTGTTCCCACAGAACAGCAAATGCTTCTACAGGTTCCTTATATACAGTCCATGGGTAAAAGTATAAACCAAAAATTGTATCCTTGCTATATTTCATCAGTCAGTTTTGTTTTAAAAGGCACAACACAGATCAACGTAGCTTAAGCAATAGTACGTGGTATTTTGACCAAAAATACATTCTTTCTTTAAGCACAGAAATGTGACAAGACAAAGTCTCTGAATCCATCCCCAGAACTTCTTTGAAAGCTGTCTTTGTAGTGCTTTAACTCGACGGAGAAAAAAGGATTCTGACTCTTGGGATGATGTTTTGTTTTCTACATTCCTTTTTTTCTTTAAGTGACTTTTGGTCAGTTACTAACTCATTGACATTTCTCAACTGTTTAATTAAAATGTAGTCAGTCTTATAATACTTGCAAATGTGACCTTCATTTGTGTATTTTTGAGCTAGCATGTTTAATCAAATGTCACTAAGAATGCTAACCCATTTTTTTCATTGTAACTTTTAATTACATTGTTTCAGTGGAAGTTTTCAGTCTTCTAAGCATATGAAAATACACGCATTCATTCTGTAAACTGGATTGTATCAATGTTGCTCCTCAAGTTTTTAAACAGAAACATGCTTTCTGCCTTGTTCTCTGCATGTGCATTGATTTCCTTTTAAACTGCTTGATGACATATAACTTGGCAATAACCTGAGAGAAAGATGCAAGAATAGCAGGAAGCTGTGTTGATAAGGTGTCCATCCAGGACATCTCCTACGAGAACTAATAAAATGCTGCAAAATGTAAATAAATTATGTTTTTCTGATGAAATTATATTAACTGTAATAACCTCCCCAATACAATACAAAACAAAACAAATACACCCCCCCAAATAAAACAAAATGAAAAACTAACCACTCTAACACACATAAAAAACCCCTCCAAATCCAGAAAAAAAAACCAGTGAAAAAAGTGGAAGCCAGCAGATTTCTCAGGAATTGATTAGTGTATCTGGCCCTTCTTTGTACATTTCCCACTGTGGTGGTTTACTTCATGTGCCTGAGATGTTATTCTAAAGATGCTATTATATCCCAATTATTACTCAAAACAGACGACACAACAACATATGCAGGCAATCATCAAAACCAAACCAAATGAAACCACAAGATGGAAACCTTCAATGGGAATCTCAGTTTAAATGTCTGGAATCTGGATGAGAGATAGTGAGGCTGGGTTCACTTAACAGTTAGTGGAAAGGAAGAAGAATATGGCATGAGATATGATGGACAGGCTCAAAAAATAGCTACTTTTTGCCACAGAATTTAAAGGAAAGTAATATGAATAGCTAAGATGTCAACATTTCAGCTTATTCAGATCTCCATTGTCATAGTGAGAGAATCATAAAGGTTGGAAAAGATCTCCAAGATCATTAAGTGCAACTTTTGAGCAACCATCACCTTGTCAAAAAGACCATAGTATTCAGTGCCACATCCAGTCATTTCTAGAACATCTCCAGGGACAGTGATTCCACCACCTCCCTGGGCAGCCTGTTCCAATGTTAAACCACCAGAAATTCTTCTTGATGTCCAACCTGAACCTCCCCTGGTGCAGCTTGAGGCTATGTTCTCTTGTCCTGTCACTAGTTGCCTGAGAGAAGAGGCTGACTTCTATCTTGCTACAACCTCCTTTCATGTAGTTATAAAAAGGAATAAGGTTCACCCAGACCCTCTTTTTCTCTAGTTCTCTCATCATAAATTAGTCAAGCTTCATTTGAGTCTTTTGTGCTCAAAATTTTTGGTTCTTTCGTGGAGGAGTGAAGATCAAGAGATTTGTTTTCCAAACAAACTGGGGGGGATGATTTAGAAGCTGGAATTTCACAAGAAAAATGTGCTGATGGTCTTAATCAACCTTTCTCATTTCAGATGTGATATCATGGAAAAGGGAGAAAATTTGTCTGTGCAAGATGGTCTTTCCTTGAGGAAAAAGAAAATATTTTTGCCAGGTCTTTGGCAAAAATAAATAAACCTTTAATCCAAAAATTGTTCTGTAGAACTTTTCAATAGTCCACTGTTCAAAGAACACAATATTTTTATACACAATAGTTTAATTTGACGATCTGCAATAGCTTCTCACTTTATAGAATTTGTCTTTTTCTTAGAGACCTGACCATAAAAGGCACCAAATTTAAGAACATAGCGTGTTATAGATAGATGTGGAAAAAATTATTTTATTTTCTTTTAAATAAATATATTTTACTTTTAACATAAATATATTTTATTTTCCTCTAAAATAACAAAGAGGAAGTGATTTGAAAACTTAAAATATTGAGAGATAGTAAAGAATGTTTCCAGTGGCTATTAGCAAATCAACCAACATCTTTGGAATAGTATACTGTTAGGGCTAATTTAAATGTCATGAAATTTTATGAGGAATTACTTTGAATAATAGAACAATGCTTTTGTACAGTTTGTACATTGTTTCTCTTTCTACTCAAAAACAATCTATTTTTCATCTTACCTCCACTTCATAGTCATAATTCAGCAAATAGTTTACTCAATATATGCTCAATTATTCCCACTTTGCATCCAACGTATGACATACAACAGAGCAACTGAAATGTACTTTAAAATAAAACACTTTCAGCTACAGAATGCTTCCAACTGCAGTAGCACACATAATAAAAGTAATAATTTATTCAAATTATGGATGAACATTTGTCCAAAGTAAAGTAACTTTGAATTGAGGAAAGTGCTTTGAGATTATTGTCATATTTTTTCTATCAAAGCACTTAATGTTTTCTCTTTCAAAACATGCTAATGTAATATACAGATTACAGTTAGGGTATGTTTCTGCCATACCATTGGCTTGAAACACAGTTGTTATGTTCAGTGAGTGCTTTGCACCATTTTCATATTCCCTGAAATCGTGTAATGAAAAGTGCTTTTCAGTTGTAAAAAATATAAAACTTTTTGAAAACTCTTCTAATGAATTTACTAAAGGACAATTTAAATCCAAACAATAGCAATATAACCTTCTTAATTAGCGCATTTCATTTAGCTTAACATTTTTTACTTCTTCTTTGTGCAATCTTAAAGATCACAGGCATGTCTGACACTTTACCAATGTGTTGAATTTTTCTGCCTGTTTGTCTAATAAAGAGTAGTTTTAGGTCAGCTTTTTTTCTGAAAATAGCACTTAGAGCAAACAGTGTAGATAGCTGAGGGCATCAATACTCTCATGCCACCTAAGAAAAACAATATAACAATTAGCTTATTTTACATATCTTGTGATCTTTGGCCTGAAAGAGGGCTTCTATTTACTAGGTGTAATTTGTAGATATATATGAATAAGTGCTCCAAGACTCCTGAGTGGGTTTTGTTTGTCAATTTTTAGATATACTTCATTGTAGTACTTCTTCAGGTACTTTTCATATAATATCTTTCAGCTCAAACATGACATATATTCTCTACCAGGAAAGCATGCAGCATTACTAATGTGAGATCTGTAGATTAGCCTACACTGCATGCTTTTAATTGAAATCTTAACTTCTTTTCCCCTTGGTTGATGATCATCAGAGTGAGCTGACAATTCTGAATGTGAAGAGAGAACCAGGTACTAAAGGTCAACTATCTCAGCACAAATCAATTAAAGTAATTAGATGGATAGAAATCCTTATTTATATCCCTTCCTTCCTGCAATGATATGCATATCAATGTTAGGCGAAAAATAATGGATCAATCCACAGCAAAGGAGAAATTTGTAACTGACATTGTTAATATAAACCACTAAATTAAATTATTAATACCACCACTGAGCAGTCAAAATCTTAATAATCACTGTGCTAAGGAAACAACCTGCTGATTTGTAAAACCATGTTTTTTTTAAGACATCAAATAGCTACTTGACCAGAAAAAAACATAATCTAGGATGTTGCTCACTTTTCAGAAAGGTTTTAAAAAATCCTAAACTAACTTGAAAATACTAGTTGGTCTTCTGTTGCTCAGACACAATATCTGATACTGCCTAAATACTACCAGATTTTGCTTTGAAAAGCCACATTTGTTATTTCTCCTGTGCCTTTCGAAAAAAGAATTAGCTTTCCATAACCAACTGTATTGCTATCTCATTGTATTCCCACAAAACTACACCTGAAAATGTGTTTTTTTGGTTGATGCCAGTGCATCCAGGCCAGATGATTGCTGGTGTGGGAATTGTTATTGCTTTGTATTTTCTTCTGTGCTTATCAGGCTTCTTTGTTCTATTTGACACAGTAATCTTATTAGCAAGGACTGCTTCTTTTTTTGCACTTTTACCTGTCAGAAAACCAGGACTCCCTACAACCATGGATCATATTCCAGCAGAAGCAGTGCTGACTCCACATTGGTGCCTTATGGTGTCACTGGGGCAGGAACTGGCCTAAAGTGGGGCACTGGGCCATGGCAGATGGGGGGAAGCCCTGGAGGGTCCAAGTAGGGTCACTTAAGCCTAGCAGGGCTTTTGGAATCATGACATCCATCCCCTTCCCAGCAAGGTATGCCACATACCCTGAAGAAACATGGACTCAGTAGGGATATGAAGCTGTCTAGATGCTTAGGGATAACATAGGGCTATTTTAAGGGACACTAGGACAGGGGCTGATACAGGGAAGCTTGGGGTTGTGGCAGGGTTCAGGCTGCACAGGAGGAGGCCTGGCAGGTTGTGGGGTAGGATGGGAGAACTGTGTTCAAGCCTGACCAGTGACTCCTGTGTTATATGTTATAGACAGAAGTACAATTCAGCTTATGATCTTAGAATCATAGAATTATTTAGGTTAGAAAAGACCTATAAGATCATCGAGTCCAACTGTCAGCCCAGCACTACCTAGTCCACCACCAAACCATGTCCCCAAGTACCAAATCTACACATCTTTTAAACCCTTTCAGGAATGGTGACTCCACCACTTCTCTGGGCAGCCTCTTCCAATGCTTGACAACATTTTCTATGAAGAAAAGTCTTTCTAATATCTAATCTAATATGCCTAGGTGCAATTTGAGACCATTTCATCTTGTCCCGCCTCTTGTCTCTTGAGAGAAGAGGCTGACCTCCACCTCTCTAAAACCTCCTTTCAGATAGTTGTAGAGAGCGATAAGGTCCCTCCTGAGGCTTGTTTTCTCCAGGCTAAGCACCCAGCTGTGTTGCCCTTCTCTGGACTTGCTCCAGCACCTCAGTGTCTTTCTTGTAATGAGGGGCTCAAAACTGAACACGGGATTTGAAGTGCAGCATCTCCAGTGCTGAGTACAGAAGGACAATCATTGCCCTGGTCCTGCTGGCCACACTATTGCCAATACAAACCAGGATGCCTTTGGCCTTCTTGGCCACCTGGGCACACTGCTGACTCATGTTTAGCCGACTGTCAACCAGCACTTCCAGGTCCTTTTCTACCTTCAGTGTTGCATGAGGTTGTTGTGATCACGTCTTTAAAAGGTTAAAATGCCTATTTATTAACAAAGTACTAAAACAAAAAAAAAATATTAGTGCTTACATATAGGAATGAAAACTGTGTTCATTTGAAAAGAAAGGAGGCTACTGCTTGAGGCTCACGTCACCAGACAGAGTGATGCCTGGTGTCACATCTAGGCACAAGCACCCTTCACCATTCAAAAAGCTATCCTGTCTTCAAACCTACATGGATGGAAAAAACTTGAAATTTACAGAAAATAGCCACTTATTTAAGAGAAACTACTGGAAATAATTTAAAGATCATATTATTACTTTTTATAAATAATAATAAGTGTAGACATCTTTTCATCTTTGGATGAAAGTCTAGGGCATTTTTTGGCAAAGTATGGAGTACCATGAATAATAAAGTTGTAAGGGCTTCCTGAAGTAATGAAAGACAAATATAGCTTTCTGATGAGGGATCACATATTAATAAGACAGAAAAACTAGAATTTGAAAACTTCACATAATCTACAAATAAAGATTAATTTGCAGGGATAACTGCTGGACATTGTGTGGCTTGCTTAAGGAATTTTGTAAAACATTCCTTAATTTTAAGGTATTGTCCACAGTTTGGAAGCTGTGCAAGTAAACAGATATCAAACTAACATTCAATGCAATTAGTACAAAAGTAAGAAATTCTAATGATGCCTAATTAGAAGAACAAAATAATCTACTAAATTTGTCAAATAACATTAATATTTCAGAAGGATCAATTTTACTTTGACATAGAAACTTATGGATAAGCTTTTGATGAGCACTGACACATTTATGATTTACAACTAAAGTAAAGCTTTCTGTGAACTGCAGTTAAATAAAGGTTACCTAGGCTAATGTGTTTCTGCTCCCTGTGATACACATGCTTATATATTATCCCAATTCAATGTGTTTATATGTCCAGTGCAAGCAGACAGTCTTTCATCCCCTTTAAAATATCTATCTCCAGGTTCAAAGTATTTTTTTTGAGATAGATAATTTATTCCTCTCTACCTTTGACTTATTCGGTAGTTCTCTGTGGTTTGCTTTAATGTTTGCTAAATATTTTACAGTGCACTCTCCAGTCTGGCTTGCATCTTTGAGACCTTTATGTGGTTTAGTTTTCCCTTAGGAATCCTATGAATTAATCACTAGATGTACTGTCAGTGTAAACAAATATTGTTGGCAATTAAGCAATTCTTACACGCATAGAGTGAAATTCATTCTCATGCTCTGGACAAATACACTGGCAAAAGATTTCTTAATTATTTTTGAATATTTAAAGTGACACATAAGTCTACAGACCATTAAGGAGGTAGCATTTTATGTTGCTTCTGAACTGTTTTCAAATCAATAAAAATAATAAAAAATTAAAAAACTCCAGCTTGTTATAATGAATATTATTCCACTGTCCTCCTGCTTGGAAACAACAGTGCCATGAAAAGGTACATGCCAAAGCTTGTCTCTTGTCTTCTTTTTCTGAGCTACTCTTATAGAGATGAAGACACAAACCTTTCAAAACATCCAAAATTCTTCCAGTGTTTGCAATGAAATAAATTAGAGTGCACTGTGCAGGGATTTGTATTTGCATGGGGTAAATCCATAACACAAACATATCTGCATGCTACTAATATCCTCTTCAGGTGACTTTTAATTCTTCTCCTCTGCATTCATAGTGATTAGTTTTAACTACAGGATCTGGTGCCCACTTGTATGCATTTCTAGCTGTAATTTCTAGCTGCTGGTGACCCTGACACACTCAATGAAGTATTTGAAAAGTCAAAGGAATGTCATGAAAAAGATGCAGTCACTAAGACAGACCAGCAGCTCCTTGAAGTCCACACGTTTGAGCTGTTCATACAGTCATTTAAAATGAAGAAAAAGAGAGGCTGTACATATGATCTCCAAAAAAGTGTGAGTTACTTCAAAATAATAATAGTATTACTAAGATAATTCCCTAACACAACTCGTTTGTCACACAGAGAAAGTGAAAAGCGCAGTTTAACAATTAGCTTCTTATTGGTTTGCTGAACTTTAGAAACGATGATTTTAATTTTCACATTCAGCAATAGGTTTTATAGATTTAGGGCTATTTGTGATAATGTTGCCTTTCCAAAAACTTTCAGAAAATTGAAGAATCCACTTTAGAGGTGTCATAAATGTCAATAGCATACAGGTGCCATATATATTTATGGTAATGTGTAATTGTTATTGTTACTTATTTTATGTATGTATCTATCTATCTATCTATCTATCTATATATATATATATGCAGTATAAAGAGGTTAGCCTATTTGAGCAAACTGGACAAGGTATTACACAAATTTCCAGGGACTAAGAATAGTTATTAACAGACAAGAAGGTAAATATTAAAAAAGTTGGCAGATTATAACTGCTTTACATATTACACATACAAGTAAAATATCTCACTATTATGGATAAACCTCACCATTTTATTCTACCAGGTGTTTGAAGGAGAATGGAGGTCTGCAGCCTCAAATAAAGTCAAATTCAAAATGATTTTACAATATCATAATGCAGTCCAAGAAAATACACTGTAACATCATTTTATCCATCAGTGGGCAACCATATACCTTTGTAGACTAGTCAGTGATTTGTTAGAGCCCCAAAGAAATTATCAAGAGTTTTTTGTCTTTTTATCTTTTCATAAAGTCATCTAGAAGAATTATTACTGGAAATTAACAAGAAGAAATATGTGATGTGAGATTTGTAAAATTAGAAGAAAAGCACGTTTTCATATTACTAACAGCAACAAAAGGTCTAAAAATTATCCCAGCAAACAACAGCATTATAAATTTTCATGCAGAATTCTAATAAAACCTATAAATGCATTAGAAACACCTATGTGAATAGCAAATCATCTGTAAGCATTGTCACTGTAACAGATGTAATGGGATTGAAGTGGGAACCAGCACCAAAACACCATGACAGACAAACTTGGCCTCCACATGGACATCAAGTGAATAAGCAATGAAAATGTAAAGCACAGCAGAGAAAAATCAGAACAGTTGATTTTAGAAGTTGCCACAAAGGATTTTTCTAAAACAATCAGAATTGCATTTCAAAGTAGCATTATTTCATCAAGTACTTATGGGAGTACACATGGGCAACAATAAAAAAAGGCTTGTCATATCTTGAATTGGTTTGGCTTTATTGCTGATTTCCATTTCAAAAATAGTTGCAAATAGATGGAATACACATATATCATGGAATACAGCAGGAGTTTTTAAATAAAGGAGATTTTAAAATCAGTCAAGACTGTCTAAAATTTAGATACCTTTTCAGGAGAATTTAAAATAGTTATTTTTGCCACAATGTAATTTACTGCTGTCAAGTAAGTAAGTTTTTAAGAATGAATAACATAGAACAGAAAGATTTATTCTAAGTCATCTATCTGGTATATAGAACTTTACTGTAAACACAGTTAGTGTGACTGTTTTGAAGCCTGAGGTTATAGCTTTTATTTCAAAATCCTCTCTATAAAGAAAAGATATTGAATCAATAAGCCTTGTCATTTCAAGGGAATTTGCATTCTGAGGGTTTTATGTTCCCATCTATGGTTTTGCATTACTAAATGACAATGAATGTCAATCATCATAATCGAGAAAATCTCTTTGTTTACCTGGAATTTCTCTTACTTTGAAATAATAAAGTCCACAGAAACTTATTCTGGGAGGTTTCAGCCAGTGTATCACAGAGTCAGACAAGACCTATTAGTCACAAGTAGGAAGGGCATATTTTGGGATATATTTCCAGGCACATGGCTTTCAGAGCCACAGTATTTCTCCCCAGTTTTTATGGAAAATATCTTGAAGGGGGAAAGCTGCAGTAACTACTAATGAAACATAAGGGAATCTCTCCTTTGCAATAACATATAAAAATATTTTTACCTTAGTGTCTAGCTCTGTTTATCTCCAAAGCAGGTTGAATTTTTGACCTTATTATTCAAGAAAGTCAAATTCGTGTAACTCTATTTTATTTGTCTTCAGAATGAAATCCACAGATCTGTGGCGATAGAACCTGTGCTGTATTGCATACACTGGTAACCCAGGGTGTTATTCTGACACTTTGGCCTCCTATTTTGAGCAAGAAAAACCTGTGTTTCTTCTGCATACTTCTTACATGTGGGTAATTTAGAACTTATGTTGTCTGCTAAGAAGACAGAGATTTCTGTTTTGGGACCTTTCAATACTTACACAGCCCATAGTAAATTTCAGAATTGTCACAATCACTGTATACTCAGATTTGAAAATTTTGCAAACTCCCCTAGAACAAGGTTTTCACTCAAAGGTCAAGTAGTGCTTTAAATTACTTAGTTGGCTTGCATCAGACATACAGACAGTTCCTAGGCATACTTTCAAAATTTTATTCTTGTCTGAAGGACGTTTACACTTTTGACAGTCACTGTTTTAATATTTGATTCTTAAATTCTTTTTGAGCTTCTGACCCTCTAGTCCTACAGGGAAATATCATAAAAGCACATCTGGAAGGATTAGAATTTTTCTTCCTCATGTCTTTTGTATTAATTTTACATCCCTTACGTATAAGCTAGGTCCTAAGGATTATCTCCCTACAACCTCCCATGAAGATGAACAACAAAACCACTGAAATTTTATTATGCATTTGTTTGCATTTTTGTAATCTCCTCTAGAGGGAGGGAACCTAAGTGCCAAAATGGCTCACAATATTTTAAAGTATGCATCTGGCTTTCTCATTTTTCCCAAAGCTGGACTTTTTTGTCTCCTTTCTTCCAGTTTAACACCAATAGGCTTTCTCAAAGGAAACAGGGGCTTCCCAAAAGCTCTTATGCTTGCCGCTGTATGGGAACTGTGTGGATCAGATATTTCTATGCTTCTGTTTTTTAGCTGTCAGCATAGAATACAAATATTGTTTCTGAAAGCTATAGTAAGTGTCAGCAGGAAAGGTCTTCTTTCAAAAGTCTTTTGAGAACAACTGATGCTGGATTTCTCCATTCTCCATTCTTTGTCTTCTGTCAGTGAACTTCTGGGAAGTAAAAAGTCAGTGAGAATAAACTTTGTCAGCTGATGTCGTGGGCAGCAGAATCAAGGAGGTTCATCCGTTTTATGTGCTGTTTAATGAGATTTGCATTTACCCAACTATTTCAATCTCCATTACTTCTTCAAAGGAAAAAAAGCAAGAAAGCACTTTGAAATGGAAAATCGTTCTTGACTCTGCCTAAACTTAGGGATTTGAAAATACAATGTTTTAAAATTGGAGAGTTTCTTATATTTACAGTCTTTATTAGCCAGTGCAACCATATGTGAAGGCAAATCCTCTGCAGAATTTTAAACTCCAATATTACTTTGATTTTTTTAGTCCACTTACATTTTCCACAGATGACTAACACCAAACAACATTGGAACCAGGAAAAGAAAGAGAATAAATAAGTACAGGAGAGAAACTGTCAAATTTCAGGTTATGGAAGATACATAGACTTAAAAAGAAAATGAATTTGACTCAGTTGTGTCTCTCACCTCTGCAATTCACAATCACTTTATTCCTGCCAACAGAGTAGCGTAGAAGGGAATATTGAAAGTGTAAAGAGAATAAGAAAATCTGATATAGTGAAAGCAGAGAAGTTAAAAGAATCACAATATATCTCTGATAGTAGCAATAAAAATTAAAATCTGTCTGGTTCCATTTGTAATTTTTCTATAACTGGTAACAACAGAAACACGAATAAAATACACAGTCATCAGCATAGTGTTCAGTTAGTAAAGGATCACATGGACAAGACTGCATCCAGATGATAAATAGAGACGAGATAAAGAATTGTAAAAAGTATCAAAATCCTACACTGGCAGCTATACCGTGTGGTACTCGGCTAAAACACCTGTTTTTTGTAGAACCATATCTGCCCACTACGTTATTGATGAGCACTCACTAACACAGCAAAAATAAATATCAGCTACTGCTATTACTTTAACCTCTAAAAATAGATAGTTCAGACTAAAAAAATAGCACCAACTCTCTTGTGCTTAGTAATTTAAAACATTACTTGACCTTTGAGTGAAAACCTTGTTCTAGGAGAGTTCGCAAAATTTTGAAATCTGAATACACAGAGCAGTGGTGACAATTCTGAAATTTACCTATGGGCTGTGTAAATGTTCAAAGGTCTCAAAACAGAAATCTCTGTCTGTTTACAAGACAACATCAATTCTTCCTTGTAGAGATTGCAGAAGAAAAGCAAGATCTCTTACCTATGTAGTCTGCTGTGTTGTATCAAGATTTTCTATTACTTTCTTTGAAAAATCTGCACCAGGTTATTCTTACAGTTAGACTGAGATAGCTGAGATTAAGTCCACCACATGGCTACTGATTTGATTGAGAACACAAATGATCAACAATGACCTTTACTGGGAACTTATTTCTGTAGAGCCTACAAAAACCCCCTCTATTCTTCTCCTCACTTCTTGTTCAACTATCTCCTTTCTCCACACCAAATTACTATCAGTGAAACCCTGTGGCAGGAGCATTGAAACTCGATGAGCTTTAAAAGACCCTCCCAACTCAAACCATTCTGTGATTTTAGAAGCAGATAATGGGCAAAGAAGGCCAAAGGGATTTCTGATGAGATGGGCAGATCCCAAATAAGATGCACACATGACATTATTGACTGTCTCAGACTTGCAGAAGAACCAAGAATCAGTGCTAATTTTGCTGGAGATTTTGGCACTGATCCCAGACAAAAGTTGAGGGTCAGGATGACATGGAGGGAATCTGTTGAAAGGTCTCTCATTTTCAGCAGGAGTTATTTGAAGACATCATTAATTGCTCTGAAACAACAGGCTTCTTAGTTTGTTAATTCCAGTTGATAGCTCTTAAAGCTTGTGTGGGTTAAAGGAAAAACTTCCTGCTAAAAGGATAACATAACTAAATTTTTTTTAATTTTTTTTTTTAACTCTTCAAGTGCAACCAGAGACTGTCTTTTACAATTACACTGTATGTTTTCAGTTCTATCCTTGGTAATCCAGGTTGTTCATGGTTTAGTAAGTTATATGTTTGTCGATACTACCAACTTCCAGGAAGAGTAACAACCCCATAGATTATGCAACATGTTTTTTCATTTCCTCTGGACTGTTCCTGCAAGTCAGGTTTTAGATGCTGTAAAGAGAACATTACGAACTTGCTGTGGCAATAAAGGTTCAAGCTTGAAAAGGTAAAATAATAAAAAAAAAATAGCTTGAAGAAAATAAATCTTAAAACTTTCCCTTTCAGCATATGAATTGTATCAGGCAAAGCTGTCACTGCGTAAGGAGTTGTTCATAAAAAAACTGAGGTCAACTTTCTGTAGAAACTATTCCTAAGAAAGGATATAACACGTTCCATTTAGAAGGAAAAAAGTTTCCTTTTCTATTATATTACTCAGTTTTCCACCAACAGTTCACCTGTTTTTACTGGTTTTTTATAATTTTCTTTAAAAATATTTATTTATTAGAAGATATCTATTTATCGAAATGAAAAAATATTGCAAAAATATATCAATTTGGAAATATTTTTTACTGAAATATCTTCTTGAATACTGATAGAATGAAAAGGATCTCAGAATACCAAGAAGCTTAGCTATATCTGGTATTCACATAAGATATGAGAGATACATGTTCATGATCCTGTTCTTTTCAATTTCCAGAAAAATCTTGACTAAGCATAAAAGAAATTCTGATTCTAGAGGTCAACAAAGAGAGCATTCCCTTGTGCTGTAAAACTCATTGGTTAAAGGCCCTGCTCCAACTTTTATTTTGCTATTTATAGAGGTGGAAGATGTAATGGAAATATCAAGACTACGGAGAGTCCAGTTATAAACTATTCTGGTGTTGTTGGAAAGATAGAGTATCAAATTCTGGAAAAGCACAAACTAAATCTAAGTGACACATCCTCAATATGCATTTTAAACACTGAGCTACCTAATATTACTAGAGGGGACTTCCAGCTTGGTTTTATTTAGATTGCTTTTCATAAACAGAGTCAGGTTGCTCATGTTCTCATCTTAATATTAAAATGGCTAAGAAATGTTTAAATCTATTCTTTCCCAAATGATGATCTCTAAAAGCATTTATTCCACTCAGACACATACTTTAAGATGAAAATAATCATATCTCAAACAGCTGCTGTACACGTTTACACAAAAATCCTGCGGTACAGGATTTTATAGAGAGTACTAGAGTATATGAAATCCACACCCAGTGAGGACCAACCTAGTGTTTACCCAAACTGTACCTTCTTTTTGGAGAGGTGACTTCCACCTTGTGGGACTGATGGATATATGCTGTGAACTTCTGAACCCCTTCAGAGCTTTCTGAATGTAGTAATTTTTTTTCTGCCTCCAGCTCATGTTATGGCACCACTCTGGAAGAGTCAGTCATGTCAGCATGTTTCTGACTCTCATGAATTGATAAAGTTCTCTGCAGCGCAAAGAGGAATCTCCAGCCACCAAGGACTAGAAAGTTTTAACATCAGTAAAGATAAGCTGAAGGAATTTGAAACATGTTCTCTTAAAGGAACGTTTTGAAAACTCTAGTTATGTGCAAAAGTATTTTATTTTAGAAATATAGATAAAGGAAAATATAATGTAAATAAGCAAATGTTTACCTTGCATAAAGAATACTACTGACTGTATCTTTCTAAATTTCAATCTTATACACATATGTAAATAACATAAATATATGTGATTGTGAGATAATGATAAATAGTGATAACAGCATCTAACTGCTAACCACATATAATCACTAAACCACCCTATAGTAACTGCAAAAATACAGTTTATGATGTCTTTTTTACACTTTTTCTTCTTCAGCCCACTCTGTAAAACAGTGTTTTCCTCACTGTCTCAGATAATGCTTATTTCCCAATTCAACACAATGTATTATTTCATATGCTCACGTAACATAATTTTGACGTCATAGTTGCACTTAGGTCTCTAAAAATTTTTAATCAACCAACTTCAAAATAGAAAAGTTTTGCAGTTCGTAGAAAAATAAAGGAAGTAATTTACTTCTCTTAGCTTCCAAAATCATAACCATAGGTACCTTATGACTCATTTACCTGTGCACTATAAAGTAAAACAAATAGTGTTGAAGTCATTGTAGTCTATTTTAACTGTTGTAAATAGACAAACTACTTAGAAAGGACTTTTTGAGAGATCTATTGCACAGCAGTCCTGTTTCCCTAGTGCAATTATCAGAGTTTGATATCACACACAGAAAATAGAAAATACCTTTGCTGGATGCCTAAGAGTTTTTAGGTTTTAATTTGTAATTTGTTTGATAAAATATTAGATGTCATGATACTATTTAAACAATGAAATACATCCAACTTTTCAAATGGTTCCAATTCGTGTTCCAAAGGACAGAAATTGACCTTTCACTAGCAGGTGGTAATCCCAATGTGTAAACTGAAAATAGGCTTTATAATTAGAAGGCCAAACAATAGTGTTTGCTGATGCAAATGCAAATCCTTTTTAAAGTCAGCGAAACAAAGCCTGGTTGTCCCTGAATGATCCTTGATACAGGTCTTTGGGGTGAGTCTATCCTTTGTTATGCAAAAGAACAGCAGTCTTCACTCAGTTTAGTGCTTTAGGATCTTGCATGTCCTTGTATCTGTTGCAGTGATAAAACCATAGCATTGTTTTCTGCCCTACTAGGGATCCTCCTACACTGAAATGGTCCTTCTAACATCAGCTGAATTAGCAGTATAACAAATTTCTCCCACTAACTCTAATCTTACACTAGGCACTCCAGAGCTGTTTCAGAATAAAATTTTGTAATATGCTTTGTTTTAAAGAAACACTCATATTTAAAAGTAAGTCTAATAGAAAGAATATCCTAGGCCAGGTGGCTCATTATGTTATAGGTACAAATTGTAAGGCACTGCATGAAATAATAAACAGATGATGGGAGAAATCTTTTAACAACATACATAGAGTAATTCATTGCACTCAATAGCATCTTTTTACATGTAGGGAAAATATATTTCTTCTAGCTTTTGTGACTTTCAATCATTTTGTAAACTTTTTCTCAGTTTTGGCAGTATTATTGACATGGTAGGGCTACAGAGATGCTGCTGTTTGCTACTGTAAGGGAGGAAACTTGTATGGCCAAAGCTCAGAGTCAAAGTTACCAGAACTGAGGTCCAGCCTAACCTCTCTGAGAGCTTCCAAGAGTAACAGCTCTCCTGTTGATACACTCACAATACAAACCAAGGAGAAGCAAAATTCAGTGAACCTGTCTGAACACTCAATTCATCTGAACCAGTTCTGCCCACACTGAAATGTGAATTTCTCTGCTGTAATCCTTACTGAAAGAAGAAAGGAAGGAGGGAATATAACCCCTGGTTTTCTATGCCAGTTCATAATATATGTCTATTGGTGGGTTTAGGTCATGCTTGATTTCCAGGTCATGATTCAGGTAGTCTGTCTCCATGTTAGAAATTATTTATCTTTTATAATTATTTCCTTCATGTAAGAACATTCTATAACAACTTTTGAGAAATGCAATAAAAAATCTTGTTTTGAAACTGCTGAATGGAGATTGTCTTTGAAGTGGAATGTGATGACAGCCAAGCAGCATAAGCCAGTAGTAATGTCAAAATGTTAGGGCAGGAAGAAAAAGATGTATTGGTTCTTTGTCTAAGCATAACCTTCTGTATTTGAAACATCCCATAGAGATGGACATCCTCCCATAGAAGTTTTATCAGCCCTGAAAGTATATTCCTCATGTAAATTTGACAAAAGACTGGCATTTGGGAGAAGAAGTTTTCGGTTAAAAAAAAATATTTCATAACTATGTCAGAGTACTTGATTATGTCAAAAAGCATATTTTGGCTAGGCAGGTAAGTAAAAGGATATAGAGGTTTAAAATATGATGATTTTAAAATTATTACAGCTGTTCATCAGGTGATAGTCACTTTCCTCACTGACAGTTTAAAATTAATCTGTGGTTATTTTAAAAAGATAAATAAATCTACTAGAAATCTATCAAGAAAACATTTTGAGCACCTGTATTTTACTTGTGAGTCCCTTTTATGTGAAAAATTTTTTAGAAATTTTACAGTGAAGAAGAATGCAAACCCAGATAAATTTAGACACAGGAACAACTTGAAACCTACTCTCAAGTCTGATCTGTTTTTTGGTGACACTGGGTAAATCTCTTAGCATGTTTTTGTTTCAATCTGCAAACCAAAACAATGATTCTTTAGGATCTTTGCCTATGTGCTTACACTAAAAACATCAAAAGAGGTTTAGTCAGAGGATTAAGTGAATAAATCTTACTAATTTCCAAGGGCAACTGGCAACTGCACTTCTTTGGATGCCAATAAATTCCCTCTATGTTATTTTGATTTAACAAAATCTTGATAAATTGCTCACTAAGAGCAAATAGTGTCTGAAAAATTTAGTGGGCTTCTTTGACAGGGTTACAGCAGTGGTGGATGTGGGAAGAGCGACTCCAATGTCATCTATCTAGACTTGTGCAAAACATTTGACATTTACATGTTGTTCTTGTCTCTAAACTGGAAAGAAAGATTTGAAGGATGGATCACTTGGTGGATAAGGAATTGGCTATATGGCCACTCTCAAAGAGTTGTGATCAATAGCTCAATGTCCAGGTGGAGACCAGTGATGACTGACATTCTGCAGGGGTCGGTATTGGGACTGGTGGCATTAAACATCTTTGTTGGCAACATGGGTGGTGGGATTGAATGCACCCTCAGTGAGTCTCTTGATGACACCAAGCTGTGTGGTGCAATCAACACAATGGAGGGAAGGAATGCCATTCAGAGGGACCTGGACAGGTTTGAGAGGTTGACATGTGTGAATCTCATGAAGTTCAACAAGGCCAAGTGCAAGGTCCTGCACATGGGTCAGGGCAATCCCAAGCACAAGTACAGGCTGGACAGAGAATGGATTGAGAGCAGCCTTGAAGAAGGACTTGAGGGTGTTCATAAACGAAAAGCTCAGCAACTCAGCAATGTGCAGCCACAGACCAGAAAGCCAACTGTATCCTGGACTGCATCAAATGAAACATGATGCAGGTTCATTCTGCTATGTTCTCCTGAGACCCCATCTGGAGTAGTGCATCCAGTTCTGTGGACCCCAATACAAGAAAGACATAGACCTGTTGGCGTGAGTCCAGAGGAGGGCCATGAAGATGACCAGAAGACTGGAGTTCCTCTTCTATGAGGCTGGGAGAGCTGGGATTGTTCAGCCTGGAATCTCTTTCAAGGTAATTTCTGATATTTTATTCAGACAAAGATCCAAAATGTAATTTACTTCAAAGAAAGATGTGTTAGTCTTTAATAACTAGTCTAGATTAATGTCTTCTTACTAACTTATGTTCAAAATCTTAACTGTACTTTTTGACTAAAAATCTGTAAAATAAATCTTCCATAAGTGTAAAATATTTCATGAATTTGTAAGTACTTCGTGGTCAATATTCCTGCACTAGGTTTACAAGGATTTTCCAGCAGGCAGAACACAGAAAGTTGGATTGATCTTCATAAAATCTGACTGCCCTTGATGTAATATTTAATGTCTAATATTATAGGTAGGTTTAGAAATTTGTCCTAGGTCACTGCTAAACTGAACAATGCAACTCCTCTTTTTGTCTTGGAATGTCTCTGCAAAAAATATTCTTTCCCTTATGTTTATTTTTCAGATTTTTTTATTCTTTAAAAATGATTAAGAGAAGGCAATTGTTTACATTTGGTCTTTGGGTTTGAAACGCTAAGTGCAATAACTCACCTGGACTTGATCAGATAAGTCGCATACATTTCTTTTCCCTGGCTAGATTCAGAAACAGACAATTTCAGAAGTTTGGCAGAGCTGCATAGAGGTAGAATTCTGCTTTCTGGACTATTCAACATTATATCATTATAAATTTTCCCAGGGCCAAGTTTGTAGGCTAGTACAGACACTTCAGTATTTCATTTAGACAAAAAGGTAAGGTTTTGCTGAGTTCCAGTATTACATATTGAATCTTATCACATATTAAAAAACAAAAGGATCTTTTGAAGTAACTGCAAAGTCATCATCATTATATTTGCACTGAAAATTTTGAGTAATTTTTGCATTATGTATTATGCAAAAAGCGTGTCTGGGGCTTTGTAGATGCATTTATAAAATAGATACCATTTCTTATTATTTTATTATGACTGGAACCTAGAGATCCATTCCCAAGAACTCAGTGCTTTGTAAGAAGCTGACTGCTTACTTTTATTTTTGAGTTATGTCATATGTAGGGAAAAATTAGTCTAGAACATCTCTAGATGTGTAGAAAATCTCTAACTGTGTAGAAAAAGTGAACTGTTCTGAGGTGTGTTTCAGTGATGAATACTGTAGAAACTTCTGGAGGAATGCAATTCAGAAAGTGCATTCCCAGAGACACGTGACTTTCAAAAGCTCTCTTTGCAAGTAATCAACCTGTATTTCAAATGTTAATAAAAGAAACTGGAGAAAAGAAGTGAGAATGTCAATAAACATGAGCTCGTACAGTATATGAGACCCAACTTTATAACTTCATTTTTTCAGCCACTGCCGATTGCAAAACAAGAGAAGCAATTTTGTACTTTAGAGGAAGCAACTGTATTTTTAAGTCACATAATTTTTTGTTTGAAATCCATTTATTTTTTCAAAAATAGACTTGCTATGAGAAAGCCTTTCTTATCAGGCCTTTCTTATCACCCTAATTGTTAAAAATGTTACACTGACTACAACTATTATTAAATATTTATTCAGATGCCTATTACTAGTGCTTACAGACATCAATAAACTACCATCTAAAATTTTATTCAGTCAACAAATATAATTCTATATTTAATTAATTTTAAATATGTGTGTATAGTAGGTGCTGATTCTTTTGAAATTACTCTTATAGTTTGCCTTCAATTTTTCAATATAAGTTTTTATTGAATAATGAAGTATTTTATTAAATAATTCAAGTAGCTATGTCATATTTAATTAGCATCACTATGTGCTCCACTTCCTTAATGCTACACATGAAATAACATTTCTGATTTACAAAGACAAAGTAACCTGGACTATTTAATTTAAAAAAAAAAAAAAAGATGTTTAACTCCAAATAATACTGCTTTCTCACCTAAACATGCACCTCTTTTTTCCTCAAACTCCAGACATTTGCAAGATGCATAAAACTTATTTGACTAATTTTAGAGATGAAGCAGCATAAACGACCTTCGACATATTCATGCACTTCTCCATATTCAAGAATCTGAATATCCAAGGACCTCAATGAGACCAGAGGTCACTGACAGTGACAAATATCCATACTGTTAGTGACTTTTAAAAGAATAGCTTGAGAAAGGAGCAAAACGAATACAACAACCAAGGAAGAAATAACCTAGACCTACCAGTAAGAAACAAAACTTGTTTCAATGTTTCTAAGATTAGTCACACTACATTAAAGTCTTTCTTCTTTAGTTTTCCATTTTTGAGGGAAAGATGCTAGCTCAATATTAACAAACTGTTTAAGTATGGACAAGAAAAAGTATAAAAGGTTGCAACCTCACTTATTGAAGGAATTGAAAAAATGAAAGTGCAAAAAGCTTCAGAGTAATATTGAACTTTTTTTTAAGAATTACCCACTAGCACTACAAAATGTTGTTCTAGCTTAGCCTTATAGGAATTTTCACTGGTTTTATAGATTTTCAGCACCAGCGGTTTCTGTAAAAAATTGTTTAAATACACTGTATTATCAGTAGTGAATACTGAAATAATTACTAGGTTTTATGGTTAATTCTAGAGACAAGAAAATCCATTAGTCTTTCTCTACTTCAGATTCACCATTTGTAGTATTGGGATAATCTTCAAGTTTTTCACAAGAAAATGTTTTAAACTCCATTAGTCTCCAAGGAAAAACAAGTAAAATATATCTTCCACATTGAGAGTAAATTGATGCCTAATCTTCATGACAAATATCATAAATAGACCAATGTAGCTTAGTCTGTTTTGGGCTTTGCTGAGACCAGTTAAAACCCTGAGTGAAACACAGTCTCTTCATTCCAACCATAAATACAGAAGTTTTTAAATATCTATCTTTCCATTTTTAGCTTCACAAATCTTTATATTAAACTGACATACTGTTTTAAATGAGGTGCTAAAGGTGTCATTTATATCACAACTGTGGGCTTTTTAATGTTGCTTTTGACCCACTGTGTATATTCCATAGATATCAAAGAGTTGCAGTGGGTTTTATTGTAGAAGTATGCTTACTTTCATTACATCAGCTTAAAGACCTGATCAGCACACTTATTATAAGCATTAAAATAATTTATGGCCTATGGGAAAAATCTGGCCTCATCACACAGTGGGATGTTTTCCTCTCTCAAAGAAACTGCAGAACTCTGCTCCAGTGAAGAATAGTCTTGCTAAGCCATCTGTCCCTGTGGTGCTGACTTTGGGGGCCCAAACAGGAAAATTAAAACTAAAATCTTGGGAGTTCAGGGGATAATGATTTACACCCTTAGACCTTCTGAAGCAGGTGTGCGGCCTGCTGTTGCAGTTAATTACCATGCATTATCAGTGAACCTGGCATATTGCCACTTTTCTAAAAGTAATTTTTTCTCCTAGTGTAGACTGAAAATATTCTTCACTTCAGTCTTCCCCTCATTTATGTAAATGGGCCCTAGATTCCACGTTCAAATTTATCACCTTAAAATAACAATAAACTCTAGCTAATTATCGGTTCAGAAAACATTAAAAAACACCAAAGGTGTTAAAAAACCCCTGCCCTACAGCTTAATTCCTTTACTTTTGCTAGTAACTATGATGAACTGAATGGGTAACTAAAATATTCAGTACAAGTATTTTTATTTGTAAAGTCTTTTAATAATTTTTTGTACATAAGTAGAAATGAAATTATAGCAATAATATTCAAAAATCAATATACAGACTTAGTCTTTTGTTGCAGGCTCTGTTACTGGGACCATGTAACTAGCTGGCACACACAGTTTGAACAGAAATATGATGTTTCCAGATCAGAAATTTGCTACCATAAAATGCACAGTGGATTTCCTATGGTATTGTGGCAGATCTGGTACTGGGAAATCTTGTCCCACTTATATGAATACCAGAGAAAAGAAAAAAATTCACAAATTTCACCTTATAAAAAGTTAAGGGAGGAAATAAGAAACATAGTTATGACAAAGGTTTTCTTACTGTCATGGTTAGAAAGTAAGTGGTTAAAATTAGCTTATCAAATGACAAATCTAACAGCTAATTAGTGATCTTAATTTTAAACCCAATAAAGAACTCCAGAAGGGGAAGTGTCAAACTTTTCTGCATTACCATTTTTTTTGATCAAAATTCTACCCTCAAAAACATCTTCATACCTCTGTTTACTTTTGAGGGAACTGTAAATGCTACCTGCAATGTGGAAATTGTAGATAAGTGTGTTGTTCGTAAAACTACATTACATGATAAACAGTGCATACCCTGTAATATTAAAAACACTTGAACTGACAACACATCACTCCTATGCTGAAAAGGTAATAGTATAGAATTCACACAATCAAATGCAGGTGCCTACATTATGCAAGTCATTCAGAGACATTTTATAGTGAGTGAAGGAAAACAAATATAGCTGTGATATGGGTGAAGAGAATCTCCCACTAAAGTGGTTGAATTCTGTTCTTAAAGTGCCTTTGTTTCCCAAGATATGAACAGAACTGAAGATGACTAGTACAGAAGTGGAAACCTACAGACGGGTAAAACAAATCCCATATAATATAGGTAGTTTTAAAATGAGAAAAAAAATAAGTGGGTTTTTTTTTCAGAACATCTCTTGTGCTCCAAAATGGTATCTAAGCTAAGATTGTCTTTATGATATGATTTTTAAAAATACTTTGAGTTTTTCATTTCCTATAAACTAGCATAATTATCTCTAATTTAATAAAAGAATTCCTGCCACTGAAGTTTATGGAGTTCTGATTATATGCTTTTAGCCATGATAATAAAAGGAAGCCAGTTCTGAAGTTGCCTCTCCATCAATTAAAAAAAAATGCTTTAGTTCTCACTTTTAAAATGTTAACATGAACCAATAAGAACTGATATGTCCAAACAATAGAAAAATTATTATATAAAAAATATTATTGGGATAACTTGTTAAAATATTCTTGGTAAACTTTGTGTTCTTTTCAAAAGCAAAAGGAGACCTTAGTGTGTAATGTGAATTTTATTAAAGTCAATGGAATAGTAAGACTAATATAATACTACATCATTTTGACAGGTCCTGAAAGATCAGGAAAACTATAAACAAGAAAATATTTAAGGATGGTCTACGGGGATTCAGAAATGTCTGTAGTATTACACTTTGAAAATTTAGTTCCTTGAAACACATAGCAGACCCCATCACCAAATATATAAGCAATGATACTTCATATATATATTTATATATAAATATATATAATTATATAAATATAAATATACATATATTTAATATACATAAAACCAAATAGTATATTTAGTATTCATAGTAAAATGCAGAATGTAATAGTACGGGGAGTTGAAAACTTCATTAATGTCATCCAGTCAAGGACTTTGCATGGTAGAAAAGGATAATATCTGAAGGGGTAAACAACGAACAAGAGTAGTCAGAGACACAACTTTGAAGAAGGTCATCTAGATTTTGTAGCTGATAAGAAGGAGTAAATAAGAGGGACATGAGGACTTGTTAGCTAGCAAGCCCCAAGCTGGACTAGAAAGTGACTTACCCAATGTGGCAGATCAGAAGTGTCAGGATATAGGCAGAGGGACTGGGCAGACAGGAAGGCCATGCCAGTACTTGAGGATCTGCAAATGAGTGTGTACTTGTGAATCTACACTGCTGTGTGTGTGCCTTCATCAATGAACTTCAACCCTGACCAACAGAAAAGGAAGAGTGCTTGGCTTACATCTCCTGTATGTCCTGTTAGGTTGCATGAGGATGCAGTTCAAGTTAGTGCCTTCTGCATGGCATTGCCTTCTGCATGTCATTGAGCCTGTGAAACCATCCCTGTCACCAGTTTAGAAACTATGCCTGGGTTTGGACCTTCCACTGCAAGATAGACATTGACTAATTAGAGGGGTATCAAGACAAGAGCTAGAGCATTTGACCTGTGAATAGAGGCTGGGGCAGCTGGGCTTCTACAGAAACCTTCTACAGACTGGGGTAGAAATGGCTTTGGGGTGAGCCAGTAGGAGCCCAAGTGCCTATGGGAGGTACTTAAGAAGATGGAACCTGTTTTTTTCACTAAGTTGCTGGGTGGGAGGGTGAAATAAAGTAGACACACATTGATAGGATAGAAGTTCAGAGTGGATATAAAAAGAAATTTCTTCCCCATGATGAAGGTCTAACAGCGACACAGACTGTACAAAAATACTGTGCAGTCACTGTCATTGAAGGCTGTGAAAACCTGACTGGATAAAATGTCCTGAGTAACCTGGTTTGTCCCTATATCTGACCCTGCTTTGAGCAGGAGATTGGACTGGAGAGTTTCTGAGATCCCTTCCAATCTTAATAATTCCATGATTCTGTGATTATTTGATATTTATCTCTATTGTTTGTAGCACCAGTCATGCTTTGAAACATATCTGCCTTCTGTTCACATTAATTTACAGCCACTGATGAAATTACACATGGACCTTTCTTAAGCAGTTATTTCAACCTTTCTTTCAAATAATCAGGTTCTTAGGGGTGTTAGAGGAAACAATTATTCTATTGTCTATGGAGATTTGGGGCAGGATTGTTTGGTTTCTTTCCAAATAATTTTATCTTAAATATAGTCTGTTAGTTCTGCTGATGTTACTAAAGTTGACATTCATTTAGATCAGTAGAAAATCCTTCCATGGTATGAAAGAGGAGGATCAATTATAAAATTAATAATAATTTGTAAAAGCAGCTGTCTGGATTCAATGCTCTTGAATATATTTTTTTTCTCCTCAACTAAAGAATAGCATTTAAAGCGGTATGTAGCAGACAGTACTTTCACTAATGGTGGCCACAGGGATTTTGCTGTTGCAGTGAGAAAAGACAGCAGAGCACCAGGGCAAGCAGGTGGAGTGAACAAAAATACAGGTGTTTGCTTTGTCACCTCAGCTTTTATTAAAATAACATAGCATTGGATATTTTAATCCCAGGAGAGGAGAAAAACTGGCACAGGAAATCAACAACAGGAATCATGCAGGTGTGTGTTCAATGGACTCAGCTTTTTGAATAGTATTAGTAGTTAGTAGGATGACTTGGAAAGGACAAGAGATAACGTGTTTACAGAAAATTCTGAATTACCTTCTATTAAGTGGTGATGTGAAGAAAAGGACAGAGCTCTTGTCATGCTTTAACAATAGACAAGTAGTATTCTGGGTTTGAAGAGAAGCCAAAGCTACCTGTGAATATGATGAAGTTTAAAATTTCCTGAATTTCTGATTCAGATTCAAGTCCAGAAATTGATATTTCCATTTGGCCAGACAGCCTAGACATGAGGCCCAGATTGTTCTCAGAACTGGTTCCCACAGGTTTTCTGATCAAATCTTCTCTAGCTAATTAACTGAGAATTCTTCAGGCAGAGGAGAGAATATAAGAAAGCTTTTTGGTAATGGCATTAACATGGAAAAGAAGGAGTCAAGATTCTTTAAAAACATGGTTATTCACTTATTCAAGAGCCTCTGAAATTATTTTTGTTTTCTCACATTCACATAACGCTCTTCACAGAAATTAACAGTTTAAGAGAAAAATTAAGCACTCTTATAGCAAGTTCCCTGATGATGGACAAGCTACAGGCTATTTTTCTGTACATATTTGAGTGGTAGTTTCTGAGTGTGCTGTAGGTGGTTTTGGGGTTTACCCCTACACTTTTTTCTGCTTGCTTGTTGCAAACGTTAGTACACTAAATTATCTTTCCTCTATCTCCAGCTAAAGCCAGGTGATCTTTATCTTAGAAGTCTAGAGTAAAACGGTTACTTGAAAGTGGCTTATGAGGCATTCGGAAGATGCTGTGGGTAAAAACATTTTGCTGGTGAAGAAACAGTCTTTGAATTTATTCCTTTGAATTTATTCCTTTCTTCCCTCTTATGTAGGACTCTGTTTGGTTGACAATTAAACAGTATATATTTAGAAATATAATTTTTCTGCAAATTGTTTAGTTTGGTTAAGCTGCCTTATATATAATTTGAAGTAGATGAATGCAGTAAATTGAAGCAAGTGTTACAAGTCTTCACATTTTTCATGCAAATTAAGGAAGTCAGTGTGTAAAAAGACCTTTAATAATTAAAACTCTTAAAATTTAAAATTTTAAAGCACTTTTTGTCCCTACTTCCAACAGTGGTTAACACTGATTTGATACTAATAACATAATTTATCATGCTCTGCAGGTAGAGTGATACCAACCAGAGGAAGGATTGCCACGGTCAGCTCTCAGCAACCTAACAGTCAAAAGATATTAGAGAAGGAAACAAGATCACCTTTATGTACAATTAAACATAATGACAGTTAAGATTAAAAGTGTGTTTAGTCACGGTATCAGTCTTGCTTTTTATGAAAATATCACAACATGCACCTATTTGGTTGGGTGATTGGCAGTGGTCAGTTACTTTGCTGTGACTAATTCAATCTGAAATCCAACACTAATCAGAGACCTGACTGCTTGTAATATCACCACAGAGTATTTCATGATTTAAATGCCAAAAAGTAATCAAATAATAATTTGATGGATATAGTTTAGATAAATGGAAAGGGCTGATTAGCAGGCTAGGCGGGGCATAAAATCCATACTTCATAGTAATTTGTATAAAAATTTTAAAGCTGTGGTTTCAGTTTCTTATGACCAGATCTGAAAACTGTATAGTTATCATTCTTGTTTACGTAAGGCAGTTGGTCTGCTCTCCTGCTGACTACAGATTTTTGGGTGACAAATTCCTTGCAGGAATCATTTGTTCTGAAATGCCCAACCTAAAAGGCTCCTAGGCACTGCTGTATCATTGACAATATTATACTCTGCTGGTATTTTATGTCAGCGAATACATAGGGTTGGATGGCTTCTGCTGTTTTTTTTGTTTTCTTTATTTCTATTGTTGAAGAGAAATTAAACTCTCAAAACAGCACTTCTCCAGGGGATTAATGTACTTCTTAGGTAAAGCATTTGACCTCAGGACTCAGAGCATATTTCTTGTTCTTGTTCGTGTGTCTCTGGAGGGTCTTCAGCAGTTACCCAGCTGTATGGTATCTGATTTGTCTTGATGCATTTTGCCATTTTCTGTGATGTGCTTTGGAACATTAGCAGCAATTTGTGACTGATATGATTTTATATGGTTTGCAAAAGATAAGTAACAATAAATCCAAATAACTCTCTCAGATTGTGATGGACTTGTAATGTAAAAATAAAACAGTGTTTAGGAAAATTTAAAATGGACCACTATTGCTATACAGAATTCAATGTGCTAGGGAACACGCACTATGAAATGCAACTTCAAAATTGTAACTGTCACATATGCAATATATGGCACAATTATCTGCTTTTTCTGACTAGAGAATTTGTAATGCATAAGCAAGTGTAATTTCCCAATAGATTTTCCTTTATGTCCATTATTTCTGAATATTTAAACTGTATCCTTGAAACTATGCTGCTGAACATATACATAAGCATCAACTGACACTGACTTTTTAAACTTTTATTTTTCTGCTCTCACTCTTATCATATTTTTAAAATCTTAAACCAAATTTATTTTAGCATAATTATTTAGTAACTGATAGACCAGAAGCACATTGTCAGGCCTGAAAAGAGAAGCTTTCTGACTACATTTTCTGTCAGTTTATATATATATTTGAACAAGAGAAAGATTCTTACACAAAAATTCTTCATAAACATGATGGTTTGAAGAATCTACTTATACAGCCTATGGTTTTAATGTAGAGTTATGAATTCACTATATAGTCCTTAACAAAACTGTAGATTATGCTTGGAGTATCTAGTCCCTCTTCTTCTCCACTGCCTCTCTACCTCCTCTGGGCATCGAAATTTCAAGAGGCACACACCAACACTAAATGATCAATGAAGATGCCAGTGAAATGTAGCTGCTCTAAACCAGCTTTTGCCCATTAGAAAAGGTGTAGCAACCAGGCTGTAAATCACCAGAACAGCAGTTTTATCTGTCAAGAATCTGTGAGCACCAAGCAGGGCCTTTTCAAGTATTCACCTGACAGAAAGCCTGGAAAGTTATGAAAGGGCAGAGCCTGTGCCCATCAATCCCACCAGTCAACCAGAACTGCTTCTACCAGATGGCTGGGAGGCAAACACTACTTGCTTGAAAGCAGATAGACCTTGACACACTCCCATAGGAATGAGAAGTTAAATTAAGGAGCAGTGCATTAGGAAAATAATAAATGTTAATTTTTTGTACTGCAAGTAAAGTAACATCACATTCAACAATTCTGTGCAAAGCCTATTTGTTTGTAGCTGTACACTTTTAACTCTTCGGATGGCCCATTAAAACAAAGACATCTTTTAAGTAAGGTTCTGACAAAAAAGTCTGCTTGGCCTTTACTGCAAAATCCAGGCATTACTGCAGCAATTGTATTGAGGGATACAGGGAGTTAAACAGAATTCTGCCTTTTAAAAGTATTGAGCTTGAAAAATAGCATCAGTTACCTTTACAGACCCAAGAGACTTGAAACTCCAGGATTCAGTGTCTGGATCATCTGCTAATAGACTACTGATCAGATGGAAAGTGTTTTATCCTAGGATGTAATTAGTAAAATGACAATGCTAAAGCAATTTCTAGGCCAATGAGCCTACTGTACTCCAGATTTAAAAAGTTTTACTGTAAAAAGGAATTTAGCCTTAATGTATGTCTAATGGTATTTATGCAGGTTTTCTGACTTAAGCTTTTACTTGAAATGATAAAAAATGAATAAAGTTAATATAATCATATTCTTCTATCAATCCTTCCAGAATATATCATTTACCAGGTTCTGTCTTCATCATATTCTGTGCTCTATAGATTTTCAGGTATATCAGAACAAAGCAAAGTACTTAAGAAAAAAATCACCCATTAAAAAGAAATGTAAACTAGTTTTGAATGCACATCATGCTTTTTCATCTTTGACAGCAGCAGTATTTCAGAAGATACCAGATATGAGGTATTTATGGCAGGTGCATTACTACTTAGAAACTAATCTCACACACATGGCTGTTAACGTGAAATATGGATTTTAATAATCCAGCTTGGTGAGATATGTGAGCCTGCCTGGTGGGGATGTGATTAGCCACAGTTTGCAAGATTAATTGAGATGCACAGTGTAAGATTACATTTAGTGAATTCCAAGCCAGTCTGATTATGCAAGAGGCCACTTAGTTAAGGCTGTATCTTTATGGATATGAAAAAAGATAAATCACAAACTCTACTGTGACAGGAGAGTCAGAATGGAGACTGTTTAAGTCAGTGAGCCCAGTGAACAGATCATCAAAGTAAAATATTCAGATATTTTGTAAGCAGAAAAATAAAACACCAAGAACAAAAAAAAAAATCCCATATAGTTCAAACAGAGTAAAGAAACATATAAGGAATGAGATTTAAAATGTCTGCCATCATCATTATTTTAAATTGATGGTATGAAATTTATTTTTTTGTTTAAACATGGCAATACTCATTCAGGACAGTACTGTTTTTAAATGGTGATTTTCTTTTTAGTTTACAGTTGAGTCTAAAATTTCATTGAGATCACCACTACATGAGATACCAGTTTGAAAGATTATATAACTTTAGAATGGCACTGTCAGGAAAACTTTAGGTAATGCAGAACCATTTAATATAGTACCATTTAATACAATTCCATGAGTATATCTTCCAACCTACTGCATTGCTGAAAACACCAACTTGTAATACAGAAGCAGAAAGGACAGGGTGGTATGCGCAGAAGCAGCCTGGGTTCAATGTCTTCCTCAACAGGCTATCAGTATATTTGGATAATTTGCCCACTCACTCCTTCCCTGATTTTTCCTGTCTATGAACTAATTATTAACCAACAGAGATACTGAAGGGTCTTCAGATACTATTGTTTTAATTTTAAACCCATATGAGTACCAAATGTGGAGAGCGCTTTCAGAGAAAACACATGCTTACATCTGGTAATTATTTTAGATGACCAAAGTCCTGAACAAAACACTTAAAATAATTTATGTAAAAGTGTAGATTTTCTCTTCATGTTTTTTTTTTTTTTGTAATTGGTACATGGGCTGCTGGCTAGTAACTTCTGGAGCCACATAACAGACGTTTTTGCTCATTCTCTTAAACCACAGCGAACCTCACATAGATTAGTCAGTCTTCTGAAACAGAAATGAAGTACACACACAAAAGAAGAAATACGAGAATAAGGTAGTGTGAATTTTACTTAATTCATTTACTTTGACAGGTACGGTTTAGCTTAAACTACTAATGGGAATACATTGAACTAACTAGTAAATGTTGTATCTTAAATGCAAAAAAATGCTCAGCTTTTAGTGATGTGAACATCAGTCAATAACTTTGCTACTAAAAGATTTTCTGCATAAGGATAAAGTTGTATCTGTGTATGTACACATCCCAGGGAAATACTAGAGCAGTAACATGCAGAGTAAATGAACACTGAATTCACTTTTAATCCAATTCATCAGCTGTATTTTGTTGACCACAGATTTTGTAATTCTCTACAATGTCACAGTCTGATATCCAGTGCTACAGCACAGGTTCCAGTGCTGCTTGATTGGTTTTGCCTTGCTTAAACTGTCTCCTGAAGCTCTCCAGGATACTTTCTCCTCATTAAAGGTCACTAAGGAAGCTGATGTAAGCAAACAGGGGAAGCAATAGTCACAGACAATGACAAGGAAAGGATGAAGGAGAATGATCCAATTTCATCCCTTCTCATTTGATTTTCAGTTGATGACTAGTGACCAGGACCAAAAAACAGAACCCTAGAACACCAAGAAACAGTTGCACACCAACATAGTGCAGTAGGATATCCCAGTCAAATGAGACTAGACTATACCAGTTTTGGTAAGATTTTAATGTTGACAATATATTAAATCACAGAATCATAGAATATCTCAGGTTGGAAGGAACCCATAAGAATCATCGAGTCCAACTTCAAGTCCTTCAGGGATTCTGTCACTGTCATAGATTTTACAGCAAAAGTATTTATTAATTTGTGCGATGTACAGGAAATTGCACTGTTCATGAAAAAAATCTATTAGAAATGGACTTTAGGTTTTGATGCAATTGAGAAAAAAACCCAAACAAGCATGCAGTAGAATCAGGGCAGAAACTTAAATGTTACTACCACGGTGAAAAACTCCTTTCTACCCTATATTAAATCCCATTACACAGAACACTGATGCTTTTGTATACATGTTCATTCTCTATGATTAAGTTTTAATATCTGTCTGTATGTTCTTACTGAATTCTCAGGTCTGAGAAATGTAGACTTTCAATTAAAGCACCATTTTTCCATATGTTGGTGTCAGCCAGCTGGAAAGTAGTTTGGAAGAAAAAAGGCCTGAGGGTCCTGGCGGGCATGAGACCATCCAGCAATGGATACTTACAGCAAAGAGAGTCAATGGCATCCTGGACTGTACTAGGCAGTTTAGCCATCAGGTAGAGGGAGGTGATCCTTCCCCTCTGCTTAGCTCTGGGGAGACCACAGCTGAAGGACTGTGTCCAGTTCTGGGCTACTCTGTACAAGAGAGACATGAACAGACTGGAGAAGATCCTACAAAGTGCCATGAAAAATGATGAAGGGTCTGGGGTATTTCTGCTGTAAGGAAAGGCTGAGAGAGTTGGGACTGTTCAGCCTGGAGAGGACTCATGGGAGATCCCATCGATGTCTATAAATACCTGGAAGGGAGGTGCAAAGAGGGTGGAAGCAGACTCTCTTTAGTGGTGCTCAGTGACAGAGAAAATGGACACAAATTGAGATACAGGAGTTTCCCTCTGAACATCAGGAAACACTTTTTTTACTGTGAGAGTGGCTGAGCACTCGCACTGGTGACCCAGGGAGGTGGTGGAGTCTCTCACCCTGGAGATATGCAAAGCCTCTTGTACGTGGTCCTGGGCAACTGGCTGCAGATGGCCCTGTCATAGCAGAAGAGTTGGACCAGATGACCTGTGGAGATCCCTTCTAACTTAACTCTTCTGTAATTCTGTGAAGGTATTACTGTTACTCGAAGAAAGTGACAGTATGAATATGAATCCTTTCCTCAAAATAATAGCTGCTGTACTGATGAGATAGACATTCCACGTAAGTGTTTGATTTTGGCTTCCGTTAAAACGTTCATCCAAAGTAATTTTTTCAAATACATCTTTGTTTTACATTAAAGTGCAGGATTCTCAGAAATATCTCAGTAACTTAGGAGTAAAAGTTTCATGGACAGATAATTTTTTTTCATAGATCACCATGATTTTTTAAAGCTGGATGTTCAAAATTAAAACAAAACAGTTCATCTGTCATCAAATTATATAGAGATAATTTAAATGTCTGTTAATTTTAGTGAAGTTTTACTGACTAACTTGAAAAATTGGTCATTTGAAAAATGAAGGCTGTAATATTGCTTCTGTCAATGAAAGTATAGTATACAAGCACTTCATTCACATTGCTACTTTCAAACAAAGAAAAATTATTTTGTTTGTATTTCATCCCTTAGAAGTATTATTTGAATATTTGACCAATATTAACATAGGCTTTGGGTTTGCAGGACTAAATGACATATCCTTCACTTCAATTGATATTTCCTGTCTATTTTCTAGAAAGTCTGTAGAACATCATTAGATAATACCCAGCGTTTTATACCTTGAGTCAGCCTGAATTTATACTGCGGCAGTTCCTGTGTTTTGCAGTTATCTGTTGCAGAAGAAAAATGCTATATAGAAACTAATTTACTTATATAAAAACATACAACTAATGAAATAAATTATATGTTCTGGATAGCCTACTTTAGAATTTTATTTTCCATTAATGTAGATACTGATATAAAAAAATATTAGAAACTGTTCCAAAGTACCTAGCTAGTCCTGTAGTGCTTAGTATGTGAAAAATGTTGCTAGGCCTCTGCCATAATAAGAGATAAACTTCTTAACAATAAATATTAAAATATTTTCCACTTAATAATGCTTTTTGAAAATGATTTTTTCTTCTTTCCATGCAGATAAAACAGATACAGATATCTGCACAAATTTTCAAAGGAAATTCAGAAATATTGTGATGTATGACAGCTCTCCTACGAGTCTTTTGCTTATTTGTATTTTTCCATGTATATCAAACCTAAGTCTTCTGCTCCTAGGGATGCCTATGACAAAACCAGTATCTTTGAAACTATCCAAATGTAAAACCAGCTTACGAAGTAAAAATAAATCTATGTAAATACAACTGCTATGTGATTTGAATAATGATGGTGATGTGTTGCCCATGAGGTAACATTCTTGGGAGCGTAGTAGGAGTGCCTTTCTGGTAATGTCTTTTGATACTACTGACATTAAAATTTTGCATAAAATAATGATGAAACAGTGGCAAAGTGACTGGTTTATTTCCCTCTCATATCTAAATCAAATATTTTTCCCCCATATTTTTTTAAATTTGTGTACAAGTTCAAGTATGTTTCTTCTTTGGAATAAAAGTGATATTTAAAGACAGGAAAAAAAAATTCAACTATGTAATATAAAAGAGTGCATGTTTACAAGAATATGTATATAAACACACACACTTTAAACTCTAGAGAAGGCATACTAGAAATAATTAATATAATTATTTTAAATAAAGATGACATTCCAGGTTTAGCATGCTTTGAAAAAAACATTTTATTGAATGCTTTGAGATATACTTTTTTTGATATTGTAGCCATTCTTTATATTACTTTGACAGTAACTCTGAACAAGGTACACAGAGTTCATAAAGCAATTACACCTAAGTTATGCTTTCTCTTATGTGTAATTATAATTTAATTCATAGAGCCAAATGCTTAATTATATTATAAAAATGAATTAAAATGTATTAAATATAATAGGTATGGTTTCTGAACAATTAACTGTGAAAACAGAAAATGAAGAAGCTATTCATTCTATTAATAATAAAAGGTGAAGAATAAGTAAGACTTGCTCTTTATTAACTTTGGGATTTTTTTATTGTTTGAATGGGTCTGTTTTGACTTCGTCTTTGACTTTCTGTTTCTGTTTGACCATTTGATTTTTACAGTATGCTTAAAAATAAACTAAAGGAGATTTTTTTTCCCTTAGAAGACATAAAAGTTAGAACTCTAACTGCATTTTTAATAAGAACAGAATAATATTTTTGCTAAGCTTTTTTAATGTGTTTTTTTGTGTTCATGTATATTTTCTAGTAAAACAATAAATCCATATAAAATAATGTTAAAATATACCACATGTGGAGTGGAATCAGTCTTAAAGATTTTTCAGAACAGCACTCTGAATAGCAGTAGGTACACCAAAACTATGAAATAGTTATGACACTTCAGGTGTTATTTTGACAACTATGTAATGAACTGAAGCACAGTTGGTCAGGGCTAGAATATTGTGAGTGATGGCATGTATGAAAACAGTAATACCTTGTATCATAACTTAATTTGATCTAAGCAGTTTGTTGCTTGCATTTTTTCTTGTCAGAGGATTACATAAAAGGAAATTATAAAATGTCTATATAATTTCTGTTGCAAAAGTTTGACAGCATGCATATGCTGTACCTCTTTATACTTACATAGGTAAAATAATTTTTGTAGAGCCCCACTTAACATTGCAAACAACATATGGATTTACATAAAAGGAACTTGTTTAGAAAATCAAAAAAAAAGTTGTCTGTGATCCACCTAGGCTAGTCTCCCACCCCTGCAGCAAGTTCATCTGCTTCTAACCATTCCTGACAGTCAGTGCTTGACAGTGTTTAACACCAACATGTATTCCACAATGTCTCACAGCAATTTTTCCAGCCTGAACCCTTATACTGGAAGCAAAGGTTTAGTTCCCACCTAGCAAACAGTGTTAGTGTTCACACTTGGTGGTTTGGGGACTATCTGCCTCTGCATGTATGAGAGCAGGTAACCGTCACACTATCATGACACACTATCATGGTTTTTGATTGTTCTGAAAGAATTTCTGAAGGACTGCTGCACCTACACAACCATCTACTTTATTAGAGGAATGGCCACATAGGGACTGGGCAGTCCAACAGCGCAATCCAAACAGTATTAATGGATACCCAGGGATGAGTAAAATTGAGACAAGAATACCTGCTACTTCCCTTTCAGACTGTGTTCAGTTCCAACCTCATTATTTTAAGATTGTTTTAGTTGCTATATTCAGAAACCTCTGTTTTCTCATTCGAATGAAAAAATATAATAAACACTGAAGATTTTACAGAGCTATTTGCTATTGCTTTTCCTGTCCACTGAATTGAAAACTACCATTTTCTTTGTTTCTTCTCTTAACGCTTATATACATATGGAATTACTTCTGTTTTCACTTGCTATTCCTTGCTAGTTTTTTTCTGATTTTATGCAATATTCTTATTGATTCTTCCCACATATACTTGTTTATACTTATTCTAATGTGGTATGCCCATTTCCACATTCTGCACTCTTTGTGTGAGGTCAAAGAAGAAAAGTTCATGGGGCACCAAGACAGTTTTACTGCACATCCTATTATTTCTCTGCATAAGAATAATCTTGTATTTGTGGATTTGCTTCACAAAGTCCTTCAGACTTGCTTCTCTCAAGACCTGAACTCTGGATTTAGTGAAGGATACCATAGTGATGATCAATGTCATTACTTTGTTGCTCTTCCCCCTTTTTTCCATAATAATCATTGTCTCTTGCTTCTAACAGTCTTACTAGGTAGTCACCAAAAACCCTCATTAAGCTTCCTGGTAGGTACCTCTAATAAAAGTCAATCTCAATTAAATTTTTGTTTCTATCTATTGTAATTTTGATAGTCATTCAACATATATGTTTCCCGCACACTTTGTAAACCTGAGAACATCAGCATGCATTTTTGACATGTAGGGCAATACTTCCTCTCCATTCTCTCGATGTGTCTCCAAAGAAAAAAAAAAAGGAATAAATCTGTATCAATATTATTGGTATAAGAATCATCACAAATCTCTGTCATTCCAATCAAGTCACCCATCAAGCTTGTAATGTTATTATAACTCTCAGCTTCTCTTTATTCTCCATGTTTCCAGCAGATACACACATAAATACACATGTGCACACACACACAGCTTCTTCCGAAACTGCTGCTATCTTGTCACATATGTGCGTGCACTGGCTGAAATTTTCTTGAAACTGTGGGAATTCTGGAACTTTCTGGATTAGGTCAAGAGAAGGGAAAATATTTGATTTAAAGTAACAAGCCATAGAAAATTATGACACTGCAGGTATTTCATTTGAAATATGCCTGGATCCTGAGGATTCAATGAATTTATAATGCTTGCTTCAGGTGCTTCTTACAGCACAAAATAATAAGGCTGAAAAAGAAGTGTGGTCTTACATACCAGTAAAAATGTAAAGATTAATAAAAACCACCTAAATAGAATCAGTGAAAATGTGGATGAAAAACAGAAAGAGTAAGAGATTAATAACGATGTTCTGCATGCAACTGGAACATACAAGACTTAGAAATCAAAGAGTTTTAACTTGTGCCTGTGTTAAGTTTCTGAAACAAACCTAAAAAAGGCAAAAATCAAAGTTAGTGCATATACAATACTAGGTCTTTGGCTAAAACTTTTATAAGGAACCTAAATTAAATTTGAAAGAGAAAGAAAAATATACAGGTCACTTCACTGGAGTTTGATTTCCTGTTGTTTACTGATATAAGTTATAATTTCAATAATCAAAGCACCTGTCACTGTATTCTGTCAGAACCATTTTATGAAAATGCATATATTGATTTATTAGCAATGGAACATGGGAGGAAAAAAAAGGTCTAGATGTCCTAGGTGTTCTGCAGTCATGCAACCACCATCTCAATCAGCTACGGCTACAGAACAGCTGCAATGCAGCGCCCACTTGGCGCAGAACTCCCACTAAAGGCAGAGGCACAAACTGCTGTGGTGAGCTTGTTTCATTCTTCTGGGTATTACTCACCTAAATCAAGGATTAGTGACCCGATGGACTATCATGCAACAGAAAGAGTCTTTGCATGTTTGGCTAAGGAAACTCTCGGGGACATGCAGTACAGGGAGCCATGAGGGCCTTTCCATTCAGCAAACTTCAGTTCAGCCTCACAAAGAAATTGATGAACCTCGCTGGGACCAAAGGAAAAAAGGACAACTGGCTTTTCCTCAAGAGAAAGAAATTTTTGGGACTACACAAATGATGAACTTTGAGGTGCCACAGAGGAGAAACAAGCAAGGAAAGCTGGAATTTCCCTCCATTTAGAGGGCAGATTTGGGGATTTCTATAGATGTTTCTATTTCCTTAAAGATAGTAGTTTCTGAGAGAGCTGATATCTTAAAGGGATTGATCTGTATTATAGTATTGTCTACTTTATATGACTTTAAAATAGATTGCATTATCTCAATTTAAAGAAAGACTATTGCACAGTTAAGAGGTATGCTGCTTATTATAAATGAGATAATTTAGGAGATAATTATTTGCCTGGGCTGCTTGACAGCAACGTGTTGAAATGGTTTAATGATGGTAGTACTTTAATTAAATATGTCTGTTTCTTAAGGATAACTTTCACACTAAAAAGAATTTTCAGTTTTGGTGGGTTTTTTCAGTAGGCACTGAAAAAAAAAGGGAAAGAATGATGCTCAACTACAAAATAATATTCATTATTCACTAAATAAATGAGTTTTGAAAAGTGTGCATATTCATGGACAAAGTAAGGTGATCTAATTATAATTAAGGTTTATAAGTAACTACAATACCTTCTGTTGATGTTTTGAGCTTTATAATGTTTATGCTACTATGACCTATAGTACAAGTATTGTATATGCATCATTTTTTTCATTCACAGTATGAATGAACATGTGTATTTCATCAGCTTATTGGAAAATCATGTGTTGCAAAAAATCTGATATAAATGTAGGTGGTGACATGAGAAACTAGACAGTTAAAAGTCACAAGGGCTAAACCTCTCCACTTCTGTTGCAAAATACAGAGACATCTAATTTAAAGGGGAAAAAAGAAAACTAGCCTTCAGTTTTGAGAAGCAAAACTGGTATAAGTGCCCAAAAATCCAGAGCAAAAAATCATCAGCAATTTGACAGAGCACCTAGATAGTACAAGGGGCAATGGTTTTAAACAAAAAGAGGATAGATTCAGTCAATGTATAAGGAAGAAACTTTTTATGATGAAGGTGGTGAGACACTGGAACAGGTTGCCCAGAGAAATTGTGAATGTCTCACCGCTGGAAGTGTTCAAGGCCAGGTTTGATGGGGTGATGAGTAACTCGGTCTAGTGGAAAGGTTCGATACCCATATATCTGATCTATATTTCTCTTCTTTCAGTTTAAAGCCATTACCCCTTGTCCTATCACTACATACCTTTGTAAAAAGTCCTTCTCCAAATTTCTTGTGGCCCCCTTTAGATACTGAAAGACTGCTGAGTGATCTGTCCAAGGCCTTCTCCAGGCTAAACAACCCCAAGTTTCTCAGCCTATCTTCATAGGAGAGGTGCTTCAGCCCTTGTTAAGCTTCATGAGGTTCACACATGTTTACCTCTCAGATCTGTCCAGGTTCCTCTGGATGGCATCCCTTCCCTCCAGCATGTCAATTGGACCACACAGTTTGGAGTCATCATCAAATTTGTAAGAGAGTGTTCAATCCTACTGTCCATGTTGCCGACAAAGATGATTGTTATTTTCAATTTAATCTCCCTTGCATATTAATTTTCTCCCTGCAGTCAGCACTGTTGTCTGTTAGATCAGTATTTTGGACGATAGCATTAACATTTACATGCATTACATGTCCTACTTCAACCCTGAATATTAAAAGAGAATCCTTACCTTAAATCCCAAAGGCCCTTTGAGGGCTTTTGGACATAGTTTAGGAAAACAAAATACTATAAATCATAGGGACATCAAATTTAGAGTGGAAAGATGGGGGAAAGGTGCATTCTTTATTTATTGAGCATTGTTTTGTACTGAAAATGTAATAAATATATTAATAATACTTAGAGAGTGAGAGAGAATACTTCACAGAATCAGACATATATACAGGCAGCTATTTCTTAATGCAGAGGGCTGGCTAGGTGAATAAGATGCATGTGCAAACATTAATTAATGTGCTATATGTCCTTAGTGAATGCTTTCTGCAAAACAACTGAGAACTTAGTGTTTTTAATTAATTGTAGTTTAGACTGATGAGAAATTTAAGTGTTAGAGACTCATTCAATACTACATATGAAAGAGAATCTAAAGACATTTGATAAGCCTGCTGACACATTATTTGGGCTTTTTGTTACCATTTTAAGCTAATTACTTTGCAGCAATTACATTCTACAGCTCTGTTACAAAATTATGGACATCCTTAACTACTTTCATTATACATCTATTTTTTTTTCTATATCAACAACACAGTCTTTTTGGTATTAGCCATACTGCATTTTGCTTGATTTTTCAAATGTGATAGAAATAGCACAATCTAAGGAATAAGAGTAACGTATACTGTAATTAGATACTATAATTATATATCTAGAAATAGCTTTAAGATGTAATGGATGCACCCAGAAATGAGTTCATTGTCAAGTAACACATTTTTAAAGTAGCCTACCATGAGCACCAATCCATTGCTTTCTCAATCTTCACTTTTTACAAGCTTTACACTAAAATGGATTTCCTGGGGAGATTAATAGCTATCTGAGTGCTATCCATACTGTTATTCACTGTAAATATCTCCAACAGCCCTATTAACTTTAATGCATTAGCACTTCTTCTATTTATTACAACTTAATGAATGCATAACAATTTTAGTTTAGGACACCATTAGCAGGATAGATTTTCCAAGCTCCTGTAGCTCAGCAGATATACTATCATAAATTAACAGCCAAGCTACGTGCTCTTTTACGATGGTCATAAGACAAAATTATTAGAAAACCATTTTTCTATTCTCCTACAGACTTGGCATTCAAAAAGGCTACTGGTTTTGTAAAAGCATCATATCTGAGTGCTATAATCAGCATATCAGGATTTAAGTAGAAGTGAGGATATAAACCCAGGCTCTACAGCATTCTTTGAGGTATGGCAAGAAAAGTATCCAGAGCATATACATCAAATACCAAGGAGCTGCTTATGTCTGACTATTGGGACTATAATTTATACCCTATTTATAATAGGAGATATTTCCCTTCCCTATTATTTGGAACAACACTCAATAAAAATCAACCATATCTTCGAGGGCTTGCTGGGAGCCTACACGAGCAAATGAAATAATACTTGTGTCATTCATTTCACATCTATAAAGATAAAGCAATGAAACATAGATGGCTGAGTGGATTTCAGGGAAAATTTGATGTGTAAAATGCTTTCTGAATCCCTCCCACTCTTGACAGTGATGCTTGAACCCCTGGAGAGTAGTTTGAGTAGTTCTAATATGCACTTGTGTAATTCATGGAAATCGTATGTATAGAGTGTTAGTATGACAAACAAATCAGTTTGCTGTGATATAAGTTTAAACTATTAAAAATACTAACTCAGCTGCAAGATCCAGATTATTAGTCCTACAGACATCAAAATAAATCAAGAGGAATAGAGATACCCAAGAAAGATCATAATTTCCTAGAGAAAAATGTATGGTGAGCATTGGATGACTATTTATGGCTTTATATCTTGTGCTATATTTGAAAGCACAGACGTAAATTAAAAAGCAAAAAAGTAATATCAGTTTTAGATATCAATCCAAGTAAAATAGCTACCTGAAGCTGAAGCTCAGTTACAGCCAAACAAGGTTTCTGTAGTTACACACTGGCCTGCTGAAGAAGTAAGACATCTTTACAGACCAGAGAGAAAAAGGCAACATTTTCCACAAAAAAAGTTGAATTCTGTCAGTAAAATAACCAATCTTCTTTATTCTTTCAGAGTGTTTTCATTTTTCATTGAGCTGTTTGAAATACATTGTAAGACAGAGCCAAATCTAAGTGTTCAAGTTTTCACATTTTTCAGTGCTTCCTTTTTCTCTATATGGCCAGTTGTTGCAGTCCAAAATTCAGATATCAACAGAAAAGGAATTGCTAGGATTAAACAGGAAACCTTGGGCCACAGGGGCTGGGGAAAAAAACCACCATCTAAAAGACCAGACAAGATCCATTGACCTGCCTCCCCCAGCAGGATGTAGAGAGACTTTGCATGATGCTATTAGATATCCCATTGTTTTCTCCCCACCCTGTATAATCCTTATTTTGGGAAAAACTGACCACCCTTCCCCAATATAATCTTGCTTACTGAAAATGTCAAATCCTTTTTCCCCCAAACATAGATACTGGATCCAAGAAATGTAAATCCCTTTTTTTTCCTTGTGTCACCTCTGCTACTGGGAATGCTAATAGACTGCAGAATCCTCTATCTGGCATAACCCTGCCTCCTTATTAGCATGTTAAGCCCCTGAGACTCTTAAATAGCTGTCTGTGTGTTCAATAAAGGTATTCCAGTTTTTACCCCCATATCTGGGATTGTGTTAGCTTTATTGGACCCTTACAGCCAATCAGAAATATTCCTTGAAATTCCCTGTTATAGCTCCATGTATCCACGCTATGTTTGTTATCTGGAATGCCTGCCTTAGCTATGGTTCTTGAACCATACCATTTTATGTGTGTGTAAAACCTTGTGATGTCTGAAACAAGCTAAGTTACTTAAAGGATTTCAGTAGCTATCCTTACATCAAAATATCCTGAAAACGTTCATTTGTGTCCTTTTTTTTCTAAAACTGCCGGTACAGGACTGAAATATGCAAACTTCTCTGAAAATTCTGGGGTACTTCAGCTTGAAGGGGACGCTTGCTACAGGTGAGAGAGCAGACAGCCAGCCTGCCATCAAACAGATGTTTCCTTCATATTACTCATTCTTGCAATAAACTGATTGATAGAACAAGCATGCAACTTTGAGGAGTCTAGCGTTTACTCCTCTATTATATTTTGTCGCAGGATAAATGTACCCACTTACTATATTCTTACACCCTGCTCCAAAACCTATCCTTCATAAGCAGTGTAAAGTTTAGCTTCCTTCCTGTTAGGTTCATGAAGCTTTTCTGGATCAGTATTTCCTCACTTCTATGGGGCCATAAACTAACAGTTTGCTACTACATACATTTCTCTGGAAATCACATGGAGAGACAAAGATCAAAAATCCTACAAAAATCATTACATTCAGTTCTGACATTAGGTTCACATGTGTGAGCAGTTATTTTAAGTCCGTTTGATTTGCATTTTGCATTGAACATAGCGTGTTAGCAGCTGGAAGCTCTTACATGTGACTTGTAAAAATGAGACATGAATATTCCATGTTACTTTTAGTGAGATATGTCAAAATGCTTAGAGTAAATTTCTAAGAACCATTTTTCAGGGCGGACAGCTTTCCACTGCATGTCCTCAGCTCTTTGTATGGCATACATTTACGGCAACGACATCATCAGGGTGAGGCAAAATCAGGGGTGAGGCATCTTGGAAGCAGCTTTTTTAGATAATATTTTCTCAAGGGAAAAGTACCTTCCAAACATACCAAACAAGTTAAACTCTATTCTACTTCTTAATAAAGGTAAAAATAAGCATTACAACATTTGGAATTCTTTATTATTTTCTGGTCAAAGACTTCCCCTTTGTTTAATTTATTTATATATATATATATAAATAAATAAATATATATATATATATATATATATATATCTTGTAAACAGAATCTGAATAGCCCCTGTAATCCAAGAGGAAACTATGACCTGCTGAGCCACTTGGATCTCCACAAGTCTATGGGACCAGATGGGATCCACCCAAGGGTGGTGAGGCAACTGGTGGAAGAGCTCACCAAGCCGCTCTCCATCAATTACCAACAGTCCTGGCTCATTGGGGAGGTCCCAGATGACTGGAAGTTGGCTAATGTCATGCTGATCCACAAAAAGGGCTGGAAGAAGGACTCGGGAAACTACAGGCCTGTCAGCCTGACCTCAGTGCCCGGCAAGGTTATGGAGCAGATCATCCTGAGTGCAATCACACAACACCTACAGGATGGACAAGGGATCAGACCCAGCCAGCATGGGTTTAGGAAGGGCAGGTCCTGTCAGACCAACCTGATCTCCTTTTATGATCAGGTGACCCACCTGGGGGTTGAGGGGAAGGCTGTGGATTTGGTCTACCTGGACTTCAGCAAAGCCAAGCCTTTGACACTGTCTCCCATGGCATTCTCCTGAAAAACTGGCAGCCCACGGCTTGGAGAGGGGGACTCTCTGCTGGGTTAGGAACTGGCTGGAGGGCCGAGCCCAGAGAGTGGTGGGGAACGGTGCTGCATCCAGTTGGCAGCCAGTCACTAGTGGTGTCCCCCAGGGATCAGTGTTGGGCCCAGTTCTATTTAATATCTTTATCAATGATTTAGATGAGGGGATTGAGTCCATCATCAGCAAATTTGCAGATGACATCGAGTTGGGGGGGAGTGTTGATCAGCTGGAAGGCAGGAGGGCTCTGCAGAGGGACCTGGATTGGTTGGAGAGTTGGGCTGATTCCAGTGGGGTGATGTTCAACAAGGCCAAGTGCTGGGTCCTGCACTTTGGCCACAACAACACCCTGCAGAGCTACAGGCTGGGGGGGAGTGTTGATCAGCTGGAAGGCAGGAGAGCTCTGTAGAGGGACCTGGACAGCCTGGAGAGTTGAGCTGATTCCAACAAGATGAGGTTCAACAAGGCCAAGTGCCAGGTCCTGCACTTTGGCCACAACAACACCCTGCAGCGCTACAGGCTGGGCACAGAGTGGCTGGAGAGCAGCTGGGAGTTTGGATTGACAAGAAGCTGAACATGAGCAGCAGTGTGCCCAGGTGGTCAAGAAGGCAATGGCCATCCTGACTGGATCAGCAGAACAGTGCTGTGGTCAATAGGTCTACGAAGTTGATTCTTCCTGTACTCAGTGCTGCTGAGGCCACACCTGAGTACTGCTGTCCCAGCTCTGGCCCCTCAGCTTCAGGAAGGTATGAGGTGCTGAGCAGGTCCAGCAGAAGAGCAACAAGTCTGGTGAAGGGACTTGAACACAAGTCCTATGAGGAGAGGCTGAGGGAGCTGGGGTTGTTGAACCTGGAGAAGAGGAGGCTCAGGGGAGACCTCATCACTCTCTACAACTCCCTGAAAGGAGGTTGTAGCCAGGTGAGGGTTGGTCTCTTCTCCCGGGCAGCTATCAGTAAGACAAGACGGCATGGTCTTAAGCTTAACGTTAGATATTAGGAAGAAATTCTTTACAGAGAGGGTAATCAGGCATTGGAATGGGCTGCCCAGGGAGGTGGTGGATTCTCCGTCCCTGGAGGTTTTTAAGATGAGACTGGATGTGGCACTTAGTGCCATGGTCTAGTAACCACAGTGGTGTTGGATCAGGGGTTGAACTTGATGATCTCGGAGGTCCCTTCCAACCCAGCTGATTCTATGATTCTATGATTATATGTATATATATGTATATATACACTCTCAAATACCCCAAAATCAATCTGAGTGAGAGATAACTCTTTTCCTGTCAGTTCTTTCATCACCTTTTTTCAATTCAAAAAATGAGGAAAAGTTGTTTTATAATAAGTTGTGGGGCTTTTTCATCAGGAATGATCAGTATGAACAACAAAGGTTAGAGTTAGTGGATTATTGTTTTCTGGACAGGACATTTAGTAAAACACAGAAACACTGTCCCTCCTACAAGGAGTGGGATTAGTATGGCAGAGCTATTAGGGATGATTTTATGGATCAGCACTTCATTTAAACTCAAAATGTCTGTTTGAATACCCAAGTGTTACTCATAATACTATCACAGACAAAATTCTAGATTTAGCATGTCTTCTCTTGTCACTCTTTGTTTCCTTTGCAAATAACAGAGAGAAAGGTATCCTTGTGTTGGCATCCTACTTCTGCATAATATTTCTTCTGAAGCCTCCTTTTGGAATATAGATGTATTAAGTACAGAGATTCACAAGAGTTCACTGTATACTAAAAATATATATTACATATGTGTCTATAAAACATATATTATGTGTAATACATATTTAACATTAATATAATAACATATTCATTTTTAAATGAACTTGAGTCCCCAAGATAAGTTAACTTCCTGAAGAAGCCTCTGTTATTGAACAAATACTCATTTCTCTAAAGGTATGTATGACTCCTGTCTGACTTGATGGTGACCTAGCAAACTGTACATGACTGCTTCCCTCCAGGGAAATTGTTGTGCTGAAAGAGGCAGAATAACTCAAGTAGCAGAAGTGCAGAAGCAACTAAAGAACAAGGTGCTTACAATCAAAAGCTGCATTGAGGCCCAAAGCAGCCTGACATAAGCCTTAACTAATGATTTAACTCAGCTCTTCAGCATGCAGGTGTATCTGTTCTATCATCTAGAGGACATGCAAATCACTAACACGTGCAAATGAGCTGATGTTACAAGATAATGGCAATGTGCACCTGTGATTTAGAAGGCAAACCAAGGCTTTAGAACAGTGGGCTACATAAATTATTATAAAATCCTTTTACTCTAGAAATTAAGAGGCTTGCTGAATATAATACAATAATTCAGTGCTTATATTTGATATCAAATATTTAAGTCTAACTACAACCAAAAAAATCTCTACCCTTAAATTTATAAACAATCTAAGATATTCATAATTTATGACTGATTTATGCACAAATGTCAAGATAATTTTGCTGGAGTAGAGAATGCTGCAGCAGCCAGCAGAGCCACTGTCTGATGTTGACAGACAGTGGATGACTACTTGCCTTCTCTTCCTTTGAGCTAGCATTTCAGATTTAGAAGTGTCTAACCTACTTACAGCAAAGTAAATTACTGATAGTACTTCATGTTTTCATCCTTTCACTCTAAGATTAATTACTTTGCAGAGACTTTACAGCATTTTGGTTTGCCTTTCTCGATATGAGAGTGTATTCACATTCAGAAAAGAATGAGGGATTGAGGCTAGGAGATTGCTTTCATTTTCCTGCTACCACTAAATAACGTCTTCTCAATATCAGGCTAAAAGGTCAATATCTAATTTAGAATCCTGTTTCTATAATCCTTGAGATGATTAACTTCAGGAGACTTGGCCTTGTGATTTAGTGCTTTTTTAATGTGAGAAAAAGCTGGAATTTGGCCCATGCTTAAAAGCAATCATTGAAAAATTCACGGTCTATTTGCCCTTCTCTTCCCATTCCTGAAAATCTTTTGGGGCAGTCGCCACAGCTTTGATAAAGCTCACTGAGTTAATGCTTTTCAAGTGGTTGTGTTTGGGTGTATCATGGATTCAAAAACAAAAACAAAAAAAAGGGACTAAGAAATGAGTTTGATCCTTCTGCTTCTGGATTAATCACACTGTTCAACTGTTCACACTTCCAAGGTTCTGAGCATACAACTTCATATCCTACCTCAGTTTTGGACAACCCAACTCTCAGTCAACAAATCTGCTGGTGAAAGAGCTATCTCTAACTTTTTTTCCCTTTGGACAAATGACCATTTGCTGACATCTGTCCTCCTAGTGATCTCTGATATATTTTTATTTAATGTTTTAGACACAGCTTTTAAGCCTGCTTCTTTGGAGTAGGACCTACAGCCTACTTACTCTCAGATTTGAATTTGTCTGAGTGGGTTACATTAGATATCGCAGAAAAGCCATAATCTGTCCTTTAGTCCCTTCACAAGTGTGAAACCTTGTTCCCACAGTTTCAGTGCTAAGGGCACAGAAGTTTTAAGTTAATTCATGAAAAATGTACGCTTAGTTTTTTTACATTAGAGAAAATGATATATTTCTTCTCTAGCAAAAGTTGGTCATCCAAACATTTGTACATATCTCTATTTTCCCCTCAATTTCTTCTTACACTCTTGAGAGTTTGGGGGGTGTAGGCCTGACCATTCCTTAGAATTTCAGGGTATTCTTTTGCACATGCCTTTTCTTTCAAATCAATGATTACACATCTCATGCCTTCATCAAGGTTGTTTTTTTTCTTAAGTGAACTTCTGTTGAGATGAACTTCTCTTTAGCAAGCAGAACCCTTCCTTTGCTTTTTTTTTGCAATTTTTTTCCCCCTCCATCTGTATATATTACAGATATAACTGAGAACCAATAACCTGAAAACCTTGCTTTTTCTGAGTGATTTTCCACCCCAGATCTCTCTTTTCACCTCTAAAGGTTTTCCCAGTTCATGTGGCCTTCTTAGCTTAACTGTTGTTTGGCCACAAGCCAGTCTGTCAGATTAATGGCTGATACTGTTTGTTCTGCAGCTTCATTCAGACAAGTAGATTGATTTCTGTTAGAGAATTTGTCAGTTTGTGATGGACTTAATGCTCCTTGAGGTATTCAGTAGCATGGCAATTTTAGGAGTTAACAATCATTCTTCAGTGATACACAGACAGATGCCCCAAATTGTTCCAGCAGATATATAAAAATACAAATTTCCCAGTTTGTAGAAATGGGATGTGAAGCAGTTATTAATGTATCATACATACCTGTTATTTAAAAGAGTCTGACTTACTATAGTATGCATTTTAAGTTCACAAATTCTCCTTTACAGAGTCTTCCTTTATTTCCTCCTTATGATTAATAAGCTACATATTCTTTCAAAATGCTACAAATACATACAAACAAATATTTAAAGAATTTCAAACTTATTCTGACTAACGTACAAAAAGGCTAATTTATTATACCTAACATGCAGAAAGTTACTTTTTTTGTTTTAATATAAAAAAGCAGAGCAAAAGAGGATGAAATCTATAATGAGAGACGTTTCAATCACATTTTAATGGATACATTAAAATACACGGATCTGAACTGTAACAGAAAAGTGTTTGCTGGGCACTCCTATGCCATTGGCCTTTAGGAAAGAACAATGCCTTTTGATCTCTTGCTGGCTCTGTCTGACTTAGTGTGACCTTTTGCAAGCCACATTAGTTGGGTGTGCAGCATCCATAAAAATTAGTAAACTATTGCTTTACTTGTTCTCTTGAGGTTTGTGAGGCTTAATTAGTGAATTTTATAAATCTTTTCTAGACTCACAGATGCAAAGTGCTATAAGGACTAAGTTTTATTGTCAGAATTCCTTTGGGAAATGAGTTTCTTGGAGCTGTGTGAGATAATGAGTTACATTTTGCAGGCTGTGCTGCAGCTAATCACACCATTAAAGTAATCTGTTATATAATTTAAACAATACCTGTTCTCACAAATTTGGGAAAACCAAATGTGTATTCCAAGTTTCTGTCTTGGCCTTCTCCTGTCCTTCCACAATTTGAAAACTATTAGGGTGCTAGGATTTGTTCCATTTCCTTTTTTTTTTTTTTTTTAATGCTCATAGATTTTCATATCCTTTCTAGAAAACTGTACTTATTTTATGTTTAGGAAATTTTTTCTCCTGTTCCTGGAAATTCCATAGAAACTACAATTATCTTTCTTAAAATACTTGGAACATTGTTGTCACTAACAATTTTTGCTAAGAAATCTTGTAATTTAAATAAAATATTTGGCTATGAGTTTTTTTTGTACAGGCTGTGAATGATGGCTTTAAGACTACTTTAAGCTGCCTCTCAGCTGGCCATATACATGGGCTTTTTTTTTTCTTTTTTGAGCAGTCAGTGTCACCTTTCTTCATTTTTGGAGGAAGAACACATCAACTGTCTGAGAGTCAGCCTTGTTTAGTGGAATTATAGTAGCCTGGTTCCTTTTATGTCATTAGTAAACGTGCTAAGGTGCTTCTAAAAAGTTTATCTTATAGGTCAGACTTTTTAAAGTAGATTCATGAAGGTACACATACATCTTGTTCATGTTTCTATTCCTCTCATGTCCCTATCTCCTTTATTAAACTTTGTGAATTTACTTTCTGAATATTTATATGTTTCATGATAATTTCACTTTTTCATACAGATCCACTTAGAGAAAACCATCAGATTATGGACACTCATTTTTTCCCTTTAAATATTTTTTAAAAAATATATGACCAACATATTCAAAAATGTGCTTGTCAGTCTGGATTCTACTGTACTTCTTTCTAAATAATGGTCCAGGCAGTTTAAATCTTTTACTTCATCTAAGACCTGTGCTTTGGAGAAACCCATTAATTGCTCATACAAAATCCTTATCCATGTGAACATTCTAATTGAGCTGCAACTTCAGTCACAGTACCCATGTTCATCTCTAATTTTGTTAGCATGCACAGACTTTCAATAGGTACAATTTCTCTGATAACTCAAATAAGGCACTTATGTTGTTCATAGACTGTGCAATGCCTCCCTTTTTCACTAGCCAGTACTTCCCAGGCAAGGAGTATAATTTATGATTCTGTTCCAACTATGTGACTTCACCAAACTTCTGTTATGATAACTAAGTCATATATATGCTCATTATCAAAATCATAATATAAGATGCTGATGTTTACATTTCTTGAATTATATAAATATTTATATAATATATTCATCAGCTTGATTTACTACACACTTTGTTTTTTCCTCTCTTTGTGGTATGAGTAATACTGTCATCTGTGGTTCACATACCTTCTGCCAGGTTAATTAAAAAAGTAATAATAAACCTGTGACCAAATTTTAAGTTCTCAGTTGGCAAGTCAGCATGGAAAAGCTCTTTGGTTTTATTCTTCATGAGGCAACTATAACTCAATGAGCTTCTGGAACGTCACCTTGTGGTATAGGAAGCCACTCTCCAGAAACTCAGAAACACAGCTATGCCTTAACCTCCAGGATATCCTCATCTCTTCTGAAACCTTGACCTTCAATTGGGAAAAGTGACAATAATGCTATTTGTGCCTTGAGGACCCAAATCTAGAAACATCTGCTTAACCTCTATAAATGAGAATCAGGGACTAGTGGCCTGTGTAAAAGAAAAGCCACAGCATATTTCAGTAACAGCTTGGACTTGGTCTCACCAATACCTGCTGTGCCTCACAGGCTTGCAATCAGAACACCTGGCATCCCTGGAGTCACTATTATAGCTTGTCAAAGATCAGGACATCCTAAAAACTCTGAATGTGAAATAGACAGTATACATCTAGGGGACTTACTGATTTAGAAAGTCATGTCATGGACTTCTAAAAGTGTATTCTGACAAAAGAAACCATGATGTCAAGAAATCTCTTTCACTTTTTTTCAGTAGTTTGAACTATAATAAAGAGACGTATCTTGAAATGTTTATTCAATATTTATCACTCCTAAGAGTTCATTAGAAAGGAAGAAGGGAAAGTGCGAGACCATCTGAGTGATTCTAATATGGTAAAACTCAAAACAAGCCAAACTTCTCTTGGTGGTATGATGCAGTTCTTGTGTGCTGAAAAGAGTTTGTTTTCCTCATGACATTTATAGTGTTACACATGAAAGATCCGGATACTGCAAGGGGCCAGCAGGGCAGTTATCTCTGCAGTTTATTCAATATTTACCTGCATTTACCTGATTCAGGAGAAGCTACATATAAAAGGGAACATTTACATTTATTATATATAATCACAGTATCAATACCACGACAAATAAGATGTAGAAATTAATTTTGACTTGCAGAGAACATTCACAACAGAGATTCATGTATTGCAACATGTTTATCTCTGAGGTGTAAATATGGTTAATATTTATATAATAATAACAAGTGGCCATTTGTGCAGTGGGAGAAAACAGTATTCAAATCAGTCAGTGGTAACCAAAGTATAACATATTTTGTACTTCGTGCATGCAATCTTACTAGATCATTCCCAGCAAGAAATCTCACAGTGAGTCATAGCTACAGATGACATAAAAACTTTTTTTTTCTTCCAGTAATATGGCCCTTTGAATACTAAAGTTTTGAAAATCTTTCACCTGATTCTAGCAAAAAGCTTGCCAAATATAAACATCAAAAATCTTTTTGAAGATAGAACAAAAATAATGAACTATGTAATCTAATTTATATACAGCTTCTATTTTTAAAAATAAAGTTGTTTTACTTATGTAAACACATGAAGAACGGTCTTAACCAAAAAAAAAAGGAGTATTATAGAGAGAAACACTGTGGACCTATGCAAGAAGATGTACATTCCTATAATTTTGCTTTTCTCTTCTACTAAATATTCATTCATGTATCTCATACTGGTGAGAGAAAACAAGAGGAAAGCAATCTGAAACACGCTCATCCATCTCCTGAAGAGTCTTCTTTTCCTTGTTCTCTGCTCACAAACAGTATTAAATTCCACCTGAACAAGAATCCACAGAGAGACAATTTAAGATATAGACATAACATAGTGCTCACCTGTGTTTAGAAATGTCAGTCAAAAAGTGGCAGCATTGTTGCTTGCACATTTTGTGCTGACAGATGATATGTTACTGACACCCTGAAGAGTTGAGTTTTGATAAGGCTGAACTAGACAGCTCTTTATGTGGATAACGTTTTAAGTGGGAAGCAACGTAGTAATTCCTTTCTCCCCCAATCACTTTATAATTGTCATCAATTTTAGACAATTCCAGTTTACATTTCAGCATTGCAAGACAACCGTTAATATTGTACTTTTTAAGGTTCTTTTTAGTTTTTTGCCTCAAAATCTGATTTTTTTCAGTACCACATTTTTATGAAACAATACATCAAAGCTATAAGACAGTAAGTTTTAGAGGTGGAAAAAAATTACTGTTTTCTTCTTTATCATGATATTTCTTTTAACTTTAGAATGCTAAATGTGAACAGCAGGTGCTGTTTGAAACAGTCCTGGACAGTTTGAGTAACGTTTTACAATTTAGGCATGGTTTTTGAAAATATTTTTGGATATTGTTTGCCTGTCTAAACTAATAAATGCTATAGTTAAATAGGATCATAGAATGGTTTGGGCTGGAAGGGACCTGAAAGATCGTCTAGTTCCAAACCGCGTGCCATGGACAGGGACACCTTCTACCAGATCACATTGCTTATGGCCCCATCCAATCTGGCCTTGAACACTTTCAGGGATGGGGCATCTACATCTTCTCTGGGCAACCTGTGCCACTGCCTCACCACCCTCACAGTAAAGAATTTCTTCCTAATATCAAATCTAAATCCACCCTCGTTCACTCTAAGGCCCTTTCCCCTAGTCCTATCACTACATGCCCTTGTGAAAAGTCCCTCTTCAACTCTCTTGTGGCTCTTGTTGGGTACTGAAAGGGTGTTACAAGGTTTCCTCCAGAACCTTCTCCTCTCCAGGCTGAACAACTCCAACTCTCTTATCCTGTCTCCATAGCAGAGGTCTGTTTCACATTGTGGGTTGCTGAGGGCATATCTACTGGCACAGACTCAGGCACGAGGGGAACAGCTATCAGAAAATATATGCAACTAGATTTTAAGTCTGGGGAAAGACTGACCTGGAATTATCAGGTTTATTTTTTTATACTGGATACCCACAAACTATTATGAAGTGAACCCTGAAGTATTTCACATCCCTTCCTCTTTTTAAAAATAACCCACAAATTATAACTATACACTGTCCATGCTGGAATGAACAAAACAAAACAACTGCTTTTAGAGGCAAAAATTCCAGCTCCTTGCAACATCTTGCACAGAACAAAAATCAATACTGAAAAATGGACTCAGCAAAAACAAATTAATTGTACAAGTGACTTGGACTTGCTCTGCAAACTTTTCTTCTGCTGTTTTTAACCCATTAAGATATCAGATCACTGCTACATAAGGGAAGAGGCACAGTCTTATGATTTTTTTGTTTATGATGTTTTAACACAATTTGCTAACACTGCTTTCAAGGTGAATCTTAACATAAAGTTTTCCAGGTACATTCCAATTATTATGATAAAAGATGCTTTCTGTTCAAAGATGGATTAAAGAATATATGGTACTTTTAGGACTTGTTTCAAATATTAAGAAAAGAAAACTGCATTTGATCACTAAGGCATGACTTTATATTCCTGGTTTATAGTTATGAAATTAAAATTTTTTGTATATTTTATCTACTCTTTCTTCTCTCTTTTTTTTTTTTTCCCTGAAGTACATTAGATGCTTTTGTTCTGCAGTTTACTAAATGGTGGCTGGATTCCAAACAGATTCAGGAAAGTGATCAAACCAATATATCATTATACAATTTTCTAAGACTAATTCAGTCTGCTGACTAAGACTGCCAGAAAACAATGAATGTTCAAGATTACTCAGAATGTTAATGTAAATTTTGCTTTCTATCCCTCTAGCATTAATTACAATTAGAACTTAGACTCTTTCATCCTCTTTAAGATTACAGCTTAAACAGCTTCTGACTGACATTTACGCTGACTTATTTTTCTTCAAAACTTTCACACGTGTGCCAGCCTGCCTGGCCACAAATGTAGATGATAATTCTTATTCACACTATTTGCAAGTCTAAATAGTGTTGATGGATACAAAGAACTGAGAATTCCCTCTCCTTCCAAGGACACCTTTTTTCTTCCTTCATTCCTTATGCTTTGGAGAACTTAGAGCTTTGTGAAAAGTAAACAATAGATGAATATGTCACTGAAGTGTTTGTAGAAGTAATGACAATTGAGGTCAAAAATAGTAGTACTAGTTTTAACATTAAGTATGATAAATAGATAATACCATTCATTAAGTAGGTATTTTTAAGTGCTCTCTGTTATATTAAGATATGTTTAGAATATACAAACATTATATTCCATAATATATTTCCTTTCCAAAATCTGCTCCTTAGCAGAACCATATCATGTGATTCATTGTCATGCTGGAGGGCAGAGACCTTGACAGGCTTGAGAGGTGGGTCTATGCAAGCCTCATGGAGCTCAACGAGGCCAAATGCAAGGTCCCATACATGGGAGGGGGCAACCCCAAACACAAACAAGGCTGGGTGGAGAATGGATTAAGAGCAGGCCTGGGGAGAAGAACTTGGGGATGTTGGGAAGCTCAGCATAACCCAGCAAGGTGCACTTATAGACCAGAAAGGCAAACATGTCCTGCGCTGCATTAAAAGCAATGTGTCCAGCAGGTTGAGGGAGGTGATTCTGCCCCTCTACTCAACTCCTGTGAGACCCCACTCAGAGTGCTGTATCTGGGGTCACAAATTAAGACAGATGTGGATCTGTTGGAGCACATCCAAGGAAGCGCCACAAATATGATCAGAGGGCTGGAACACCTCTCCTGTGGAGATAGGCTGAGACAGTTGGGGTTGTTCAGCCTGGAGAAGAGAAGGCTCCAGGGAGGCCTTATAACACCTTCCAGTACCTAGAGAGCCACCAGAAATCTGGAAAGGGACTTTTCACAAGGGTATGTAGTAATAGAACAAAGGGTAATGGCCTCAAACTGAAGGAGAGTAGATTTAGATTAGATATCAGGAAGAAATCCTGTACTTTGAGGGTGCTGAGGCACTGGAACAAGTTGCCCAGAGAAGTTGTACGTCCCTAATCCCTGGTCAGGCTCGATGGAGACCTGAGAAATGGGGTCTGGTAGAAGGTGTCCCTGTGTTCTCCCATGTCAACACAGACAAATACCTCCCTGTTTCAGTATCACCACAACATTTATTTATTTTCTAAAATGAGAAGAAAGTGTAAAGAGGAAAAATAATTTTTAATTTGAATTTTTCACGTTTTTTTAACAATATTTCTATTTTTTCATGTTGCCTAGTTAAACAAAAGTTCTTTCTCTAAAATAAAACAAAATACAAACAAAATAGAGATAAATTGTTTGGGGTTTTCAGGTTTTCATTTGAGACATTTTTTCATCTGTAGCTTTTGTGCTTCTAAAGCCACAGTACAAGTGAATGCAGTTAAGTGAAATCTTCAATCCAGTAAATAACAGCTTGGGATGAACATTCACAGAAGTAATGCACATGTTGCTGTTAGTAGAGATATTTATCCTTATCAGAGACATTGTCTTTTGAAGAGTTTCCCTGCCCCCTCATCTGTTTTCACAGCTACAATGAATGTATTTGAAACTGAAGAATGATCAAAATCTAAACAGCTGTCAGCTTGTGGATTTTCCAGCCTTTGCATATGTGCTGCCATTCTGTTAAGGCCATGACTAAATGCCAGTTATAACAAGGAGGACATGCATATTCTGTTATATTAGTTATTACTAATTTTCCCGATTATTGTGGCTACACTATTGATTCTTCCATCAAAATGAACAAATTGGACAGGACAAAGCACTGGAAGAATTTCTGTCTAATTATAAACACCCTCTAAACAACACCTTCATCAGGCATAATCATGCCCTTATCATTGCTATGTATTCAAAACCCCAACTGATGAAAAACCTGTATTTTTCATACAATTAGTGCCTTACTGTCTACTTGCTTTAACCAATTTTAAGCTCTGCAAAGTCTGGGATGTTTTTTTTGTCTCACTGTTCAGAATCTGTTTGAAATTGGCGGTCTCTATAGGTACAAATCCCTCTCAGAAATTTTCAAGAATAAGAGCAGATAATGATGTGATTCTTGGGGCTGTCATGTGGATGGCCAGGAGTTGGAATTTGTAGGTCCCTTCTAACCCAGAATATTCGTGATTCTGTGAAGGCCCAAAATCACTGGAAAAAAATACATATTAATGATATTCCTATGACTGTGATACCCAGTATTTCTAACAGTTTTCTTCTCAGTCTTTTCTTTTTGTAATGTGCCATTCCTAGACTGCAAAGTACTTATGTAAAAATACCTCCCTCTCACATACCCACTTCTAGCATTGCAACATGAAGCTCAAGTGTGGCAGCTGCAACTAATGTTTCCCGTTACTTCTAGATCATAATTTCCTTTTTCCCCTATTTTTTCTAGACATTTTGATCATCTGCCAAACAGCATTTTAATAATAGCTTAGTTTTTGGAAATGAATGCAACAGAAATGAGGATTGTACAGCTAAAAGAAAGGAAGAACACATCTAGAGATATAACCCATATAGAAGGATGTACATCTGTTGTATTGAAGTTGGAAAAAAAATAACACTGAGGAAAAATTATAGTGAAAAATTCAGTTGAAAACAATGTATTCCTCTTTGTATTATACAGTGATTCTTCATTTTTGAAGTGAAAAGCCACAGTAATCATGACATGGATGAGAACTAAAATACTGATTAAATAAATACATTTTAAAAGGGAAATTGGGCATCTAGAGTGATGAGGACAGTTGCAGAATTATATTTTACTGGCTTTTACATATATCACAATGCCCTGAAAAGGCAAAACTAATGAAAATTCTTACAAAGATAGAGATTTCTAAATATTTTATTGCATGTATAAATATATGTTACCAGTAGTTTTAATTAAATGTAATTCCTTTCTCTGTCCATATTGATCTCAAGATTGAGTCTAAGGAGATAATTGTCATATATCATATGAACATAAATAATATGATTAGTTTCCTGAAACAAATAAAATGTGTATTTACTTTCTACCTGAAAGCTTCTAAAAGTAGTTCCAAGTAGTTATATTCAATGCTGTGCTGTTGCAATTGCTATTTATCCATACTTGTTTTTACAAGTATACCATAGGATTTTGCGTACTTTCTAGTAGGAGGCTGCTGTCAATTAATGTCTATGGCAATTGCTACCTGGAGAACAAGAGAAACCTGATCAGTCTGACTTTGGCTCCATACTCCTCTCCTTTTACAACTTTTTTTGGTCAGAAAATTGATTTTCAAACAGTAAGGTTAAACTAGCTTGTTAAATGAGCTAAAACAAGAATAGTAAGTGAATTCAACTCTTCTTATTTCATGTTTGTGGAAGATGCTATCATCCAAAGACAGAAGATAGGAGTATAAATGTGTGTATATATATATATATATTTATATACGCCTAGATACTGAAATTCCAAGTATACATGGAGAGCTACTACATTCCAGCAGTGAATTAAGTTTCCTCTGATTACTTTTTATACATGCATGTTGAGTATCTAGACACATTTAGAATGCTCCATCATGAAATGCCCTATATAAATGTAAATTTATACCAATATCTAGACAGTATCAAAGATATTCCATAAACTGCAAAGTGACATGAAGTAGAGTAAGAAATTAATCACTGTGTATCACAGACAAAGCTACTTACATACAAGTAGTTTATTTTACATAATATGAATCATCCGAGGAAGAGTTGATTTGTATACATAAATACAGACACACATTTGCACATATTGCAAACAGTGACACTGAAACAGAGGTATATTGAAAATAGCTGACTCAAGAAGTAAATTATCTACCGGCTCCATTTCAATTGCACATGAAATACCTTACTAATTTAAAATGAGGTAAAGAGGCACAATACTATGAATAGCCTAGCCTTGTTTTGTATGTCTCCAGCTGATTTTCGAGCAGTTAATTTGGTGGCTGTAAAGGGAATAAAATCTAACAGAAACAACAGTATTTTTTTGATTTGTAAATGCAGAGAGAATTTTTTAAATGAACCTTCTAGAACCAACTTTCCTTTGTGCTCCAGTCTGGCCCTACCATCTAGTCTCACCCTACCTGACTTCAGTCACTTGATACACTTGAAAAATGTGATAACTACTGTTTCTCTTTCAGGTCAAGGGAAAGAAGAAAACACTCTAGAGAACGGCATTATTTACTGAGGCATAAGCCAAGGCAGCCAAATCTGATCCTTCATATCAAAGTCTTCATAAGGCTCACAGGATTTTTACTATGTAGGAGAGGTGAAAAAGGGAAGTGATGCATCACTGATGGCCAGTTGCGTGATGGCAACTCACCGTGTCATTTCAATAAGAAATTGCATTGAGCATGTCAAGACAATACCCATGACATGGTTCAAAAGCTTTCCCAACTGGTTTCCTCCCACATCTGTGGATTTAGGCTAGACAAAAGCCCTTCTCTGTGGCACAGTGCAGGTCCCATGTGGTAGACCAAGCAGGGGATATAAAGGTGTAGAGCTCATTAGCTGCAGGCAGCCCAACACTCAGTTTCATCCAGCTGTGACCTGGCTTTCAGAGAGGCTATACATCTGTAATTGCTAAACAATCTAACAAATTGGAATAGTTCACCTCCTGTTTTATCTATTGGTTTTAGGAAAAGTCAACTGTAGTATTAAAATGTCAGGATGTTTGTTACTATTAACAAGGCCAAAAATAGATCTTTTAAGAACGTAAAAAATGAGGGCAGTAGAATTTAATAGGATCTCTGATGACCTGAAAAAAAGCCCATTTACAGCTCTTTTGCTGTGCATTACAACTAGCAAAAATAAAGCTAATTTATCTCCAAAACAGCAAATTGCTTTTTAGTAAATGGCCCAAGAGGGGGCAATAAAAACATTAGAGAATCTTTGACATAGTAAATAATTAAAGACTGGTCAAAATCTTGATAGAAACTCCCCATTGCCTGCAAATTATAAGACCTCAAGGGTACTCCTGCAGAAAAGGAAATGTACAGTAACACAGGAAATGACTCAAGTGCCAAGTCCAACACAACAGCATTAAATATTAAGTAACAGCAAGCCCCAAAGGAAGGAAACTTTACATCAACATCATCTAATTTGGTTCTGCATCATGGGGACTTATAGGTCTTAATGGTTCAACTGATAAATTCAAATAGAAAAACCAACAGTGTAATAATCTAAAAAAAGATAATACATTAATAGGTCATGTATATAGTAATAACATCTTAAACTGACCAATTAAGTCATAAAAGATAAAATTACATATAATAATTAAGTATTCTACAAGCCATTCTCTAACAAATACTGAACATTTCCCTTCATTCGATGAAATTTTAAAGACAGTAGACCCACACAGAAATATTTTTATTTCACTGAGCTACAGTATCCCCAAGCCAGAGTGATTTAGATTCCCAAAGCATATGATGATTTTCACTAAAACTACTTTTGATTTTAATAAACCAAGACTGTGCTGCTCCAACTCAGTCAAATAATATCTCCCTCCCAACTGCAAAATCAAAGTATCTAGTCCTCCATATAAAATGCCAATATTGTTTCCCTGAAGTCTACTTATTTTTAGTGGAGATAAGCTAGATTTTAAGGAAATCATAAACACCAAAGCAATGAAAATCATGCCATAAAAAAATAAGATAACATGCTCTAGGGAAGAACAGTAACAGACTTTCAGAATGTCACTTACCCTATATTGTAAATGCAAAATATTTTTAATTATTCTAAAAATCAAATAAATAGAGTATAATCAGATGTACTAGGTTCACCTACGTCAAAGTGAAAACCTCAAAATAATCTTATTATTCCACCCATTGCAGCCAATGTTAATTTTCCTTTTTTTCTTACTTCTTTAACCTTTACACTCATGTTACAGTTCTTTACACTTATGAGTAGCTTAATGTAAGGTATGAATAAAGTAATTAATTAGCAGATATTGTATTAACTTTATATCTTGATAGGAGGAGAGGCAACAAACAAGTTGAAACATAAGAAATTTGTATTGGATACAAATGAAAAAACAAATATGAGAATGGTCAAATACTGGAACATGTTTCTGAGGGAGACTGTGGAACATCTATTCTTGGAATTCGTCAGGACTCCAATGAACATAATGCATATAATCTGAACTGGGTATCTTGGTATAATTACCCCTGCTTTGAGTTGATGGGTGGACTAGTTGACCTAGAAAGAAACCAACCAACCAGCAAAGAATGTAAGCTGTAAAATGAAAAAACCAAAACAAACAAACAAAAACACAAAACAAACAAACAAACAAAACCCAAAAAAACCAAACCACTAAAAAACCCCCAACTTAATGGCAAAGTAACTAAACAACTTTGGCACACTTGGCACTGTTACATGGTCTAATGGTGTCAGTATTCAAATAATTAAACCACAGAATAATGCATAGTACATAGAGGTCACACTTTGAAAACTGCCTTTCTTTGTGCTGGCAGTTCTCCAAGTAGTCACAGCTCTATGGTGTGCGTTTAACAGTGACCTATGATAACCACCTAATGAGGGGAACTGCATTTGTTTCTGCAAAACTATGTTTTGGAAAGGATGAAAACCAGAAAACAAAACATGGTTAGAACAGATTTGAATTTTAACTCTGAAACCCTCCCTGTACTTTTCTAAGAAATTATGCAAGGTCAAGGAGATAATATAGACTTCTTTTCAGTCATTGCCATTTAAAATTGAGCAGTGTTTGTTAACATAAGCTTCTGTGCATTCACTGATTTTATTCAGTGGATTTACACAGAGATTTAAACAATCATGTCCGCTCATTCTGGGGAAATTCCTTTGGAAATAGAGCTAGAAAATGCCAGGGTCTGTAAGATGAAACATCACATTGTCTTTTGCTACTTTGGAAAAACTTTGAATACCTATTATGTATCAGTATAGTATTGATATAACAGTTATGATATTGATTTATGTTTTTAGTGTACTCCAAGAGAAAATGACATTTACAGAAGAAGTGGAATTCAAAGCAAACTTATTATTTATTTATCTAGGTTCCTGAGAAAAAAACTATTTGCACTATCAAGCACATTCATTTAAGCAATATTTTATAGATGTCTAAGGGCATTACAGTCCAGAATATAGTCTTCTTTTTGTACAAACCCTGTCAAAGAAAGTTTTTAAACCTACTGTTGGGGTTTTTTTAAAGAACAACTAGAAATTATTAAGTAGAGAGGGACTTGATTAAAAATCCAAGCTGTTTTTATGACTAAGAATAATGGATGAATTAATGGCCAAACCTGTAATTCCTTGGCAGCAAGAAATTACTGTGTCATGGTGTTGTAATAGGGAGAGTTCATAGCATACTGAAGCTGAAAACCATAACACCATTGAAAGCTCAACAAAACTGATATTTATTACCAAGAGGTAGCCAACAAAATGAACAAACCCAAAAGAGAGGAAGGAGGAGAGAAATAAACCCTCAGTACGACTTCCTCAGACACCCAGCTGTTACTTATAAAGTTATCTTACTGACCCAGAATGCCTATAACTACCCATAGCAGAAGCTGCATCCTTGGAGAGTCAGTAAGTTCACAAATTGGCAGGCATCCCCACCAAAAGGCAACGTTGCCCTTGATGCGTAGCTTCCTTCCCCCAAAAACGAGCTATCTGCTTTTATATAATTAACTGAGTGACCTCAACCTAGGCAGGTGTGGTCAGCACCACCCAACCAGAGGCCCTCAGTCCCACCCTCCCTAATGCAAGTAATGTCTCTTCTGTGCATGCGTGGCTTTCCCTGCGCCTGAGTACTGCACCAGGGGGGTCTTTTCCAAATGAGTGTAGGGGTTTACTTCATCATTATAATCTTCAATTTCTCCTTCAAGCGACCTTGGAGGACAATTAGCCAATCATAAAACAGCAATTGAATATAGTTTATACAAGAACTCTCTTCAAGGATGAAGTTCTCATTTTGTCAGTCCTTGTTTTCTCATAATTTGGCAGGGAAAGAACAAAACTTCCACAGGTAACTGGTCCAAACACAGACCAAAAGTATCAGTGTAAATTCACCCTGATACAGGTGTTATGACACTGTATAACACCTATCAGTATAGTGACATTTTAATGTCACCATACTACTACTTTCATCTCTTTTTGATAGGTGATGTAATTACAAAGGATGTGAAACACAACATCACAATAAATCATCCACATTAATCTATGTAACTCCTGATAACTTCATGACAGCATTTGTTCTGCAAAAACTGTCTTGCTGAAGGTACAATGGGTCTAGTACAAGGGAAACAACTCAATTCTTATTTTAATATACTATTTGAAATTCTTTTCTGTCTGTAAAACATGGAGAAAAATATATATTTTATTTGATACTTACTAAAGTTATAAAACATGCATAAAATATATACCACAAGACCCTTAAAAAACCAAAACTAAATCATATGCACACAAATACACACAGATACACATTCAAATTCTAGCAAAAAATGATTAATGTATGATAATGCATTTTTTCTTATTAAAAAGGTTGCAGAAAAAAAGAAGGCTAAATTATAAACATTTGTATTCAGTGATTAATATTGTCAATCTATAGATACAGAATTTATTTCCTTTCCTTTTACTTTTGCTAAAAAAAAAAGTTCAGTGTCAACATGTATTTTTATCATGCTTACAGAAAAAGTCCAAGAACAGTGTAGATATATATGCAAATTGATTTTTTTTTTCTTTCTGAACTCTGCTGAACAAGTTGAAAATAAATGTAAATGAGAAAGGAAAGCAGCCAGAGTTCCTCAGGGTTCCATTGGGAATGTAAATAACATGTTGATGGTGATATTTCTGCTGTTGTATTTAGTGCCAACAAATCTCCAAAGATTTTTTTCACAATGGCAAACTGTTGCAAACCTCAGTTAACACACTCTGCATAATAGTACTTCTAAATTCATACATGGTTCCTTTTTGCTTTCTCAAGCTAGGTACCTAGAGACCGCAAAGCAAGCCAGGGAAAAATAACCACTGCATACATTAGAAAATTCATAACTACAAAACCCTAGTCTGTATAATTACTAAGCTTTTTACTATTCTACTTGACTGTCAGTAAGGTATTTTACAAGCACTGAAGCCAGCAAGTCAATGAGTAGACTAATGTAATGTCTAGTAAAGCAGTTTTAGGAGCATGGTTTGTCTAATGAGATGGTAACAAAATGTATGAAAAATAGAAGACAGGAAAGAAGTGAGAAGGAGAAGAGGAAATGGTAAAAAGTTGATATACTTAATCTACCACATATGTAAAGATCAACTCACAAAATGAAAAAAAGTTTTCACACTTTGCTTGGCAGAAGTAATGCCTCTCTAACTAGCAAACTTAATGCCCAACATCTGCTGACTTCTCTTAGAGCAGAAGACTTGAGGGATAAGGAAGGATAAATCATAGAAAAACAGGTCTATTGTCTGTTAAGAAAAACAGTTTTGACATACAATTTCTACTTCTTAGCAAAAGTCACTAGTACCTACACCGATTTTTTGAAGATTGACTGTCTTAACCTCCTCCAGTACTGATTAACTAATTCACAAATAGGCTAAGTTTGGAGGAGACTTCCAGAGGTCATCTGGTTCAACCCCCATACTACAGCAAAGACACGTAGACCTGGTTGCACAAGACTATGTACAGGAAGCTTTTGAATATCTCCAAGGAGAGAGAGAGCCCACAACCTCTAATCTACCGGGCAACCTGTGCTTAGTCATCCTCAAACTAAACATTGTTTCCTGATGCTCAGAGGAAAACTCCTATGTTTCAGTTTGTACCCATCATCTCTTCTGTCTCTGGGTACCAAGAAAGAAAAAGAGCCTGGCTCTGTCCTCTTTGCATCTTCCTTCAGGTTCTTGTAGACATTGATCAGATTCACCTGAGCCTTCTCTTCTGCAGGCTGAACAGGTCCAGGTCTCTCAGCTTTTCTGCATAGGATACATATTTCGCTTCATGGCCCTTCATTAGAATTCTTTCAGTGTGTTCACATCTCTCTTGTGTTGTGGAGTCCAGAACTGGACACAGTGCTCCGAGTGTGGCCTCACCAGGTCTGGCAGAGATGTGGATGTCCCATCCTTGAAAGTCTTCAAGGTCAGGTTGGACGGAGCCCTGAGCCACCTGGTCTAGCAGAAGGTGTCCCTGACCATGGCAGGGGGGTTGGACCTAGGTATCTTTAAGGTCCTTTCCAACCCAAGCGATTCTATGATTCTATAATCCTATGATAATATAAGGGTAAAGGAAGAGTGCTCTTGCTTTTAAGCTCTTCAGTTAATTCTTAAAATCTGGTTGAAAGACTCCATTCCTATTAATACAACTCATTTAACCGCCTTTGCTTATTCTGTCATTGTCACAGAGCTGTGCTGCTTACTTTGGGAATTCTTACTTACAGAGACGGTGTCAAAAGAAGTGCAGAAATTAATTAAATTACAAGAAGAAATAAACCTGGGAAATAAGGTGAAACACTAGTTGGAAACTATACATCTACTAACATCCCATACTCTGCTTTCCCTAAATACTCTCAATAATTGTGAAATAACAGTGGGAGTGGCAGTGTCTGTTATAATACACTGGTAGATAATTTAGTTTGCTGTCTTATCAAAGAATAGTGACTTGAATCCTTGATCTATTCAAACAGTCTTATGAAACTTTAGCTGCAAAAATTTGAGATGGTGTTTTTGCTTTATCTCATGAAACACTGAAAATACCATCATTATTCTTGAATAAGGTAAGGTGGTTACAATATCTGAAAAAAATACCAAGAGAAAATAGAGAAATATTCTTTAGCAGGTGTATATCAAACGTAAATAATAATTCTAGTTTTGTTAACCATTATCTAAATTCTGTCTGACACAAATATGCTGAATCAATTCTATTCAGGTTTTTTTTTCTTAATTTCAAATGAAATAGGTGAAATGTTTCCATTGTTTTGTCTAGAAAAGAAATGACAGATGAGAATGCTATTTATCTAAGCCTTGACAATGAAATAAAATAGAAGTATCAGTGCATTAAATAAGCATAACAATGCTTTGAAATTCAAAAAGTTGTATTAATTCAAGTATTAAGATACTTTCTTATTGAAATATAGAAAACCTAGATAAGTGTTCTCAGGGGTTTTACACTTTCATTACATGAGAAATTTCATAATTCATAACTAAAAATTGTCTGATTTTGAGTGATTGTTTCTAAATTTCTCATTTATGTACAATAAGACTGTGAGAACCATAAAAATGAGAGGTTTGTAAAAGAGAACTAAGAACCCTAAGAACTGCACTGCACTGTAAGAACAACAGTGAGAAAGATTAATAAGGATTTGGGACAAGGAAATGTAAAAATTTGAACACAATAAATGAAATCATAGAGTCAGGAAGTGGATATCCTCAATTTATTTAAACTGAAGTCAAAATAAGAAATAGCCTTCATGACAATTGCAAGTTCTACCTACAAGGTATAGAAAATAATAATTATAAAAAAAGTTTTGATATGCACCTATCCCTTAGATTTATAAAACTCTTTTAATTGGAAAGGCTGTTTTTACAATAGGTAAGTGGTCATAAAGGAAGTCTGGTATCCTATAGATGAGATCAAATTATGCTTACATTATAGATTAGTGATCCAGCTGGGAAATAATCAATTTGGTCAAAATAGTCACCAATTACATTTTCAGCCTGTGTGTTTCCAAAGTAATCTCTCAGGAGTATTATTTTTGTCTTTGTTGATGATACTTAGAGGATAGACTCCTAATTTAATATACCTGAATTAGATGACTAGTATAGCAAGTAAAATTATGTCCACATACTTCCAAAACTCTTAAATAGAAGGACAGTATGCAAAGCAAATATTTGTATATCGGATTTATGAAGCAGCAAATATTTTATCACCTCTACATCCTTTTTTTTTAGATGCTTTTAAAAATTAAATCTCAAAAACATAGATCTCCTCATCTTGATTAGAAAGCAAATGAAAACAAATTCTATAGATGTCAGAATAATTTCTGAATAGGCCTTCTGTTTGGAAGATTGACTTTGGTTGTCTACAGTTAAACATAACAGAAGTACAGCTTTACAATGTATCTGCAAAACTTCTTTTAGAAATGAAATCTCTATATCTCCACAGATAAGATAATTGAAATTCTGTAGTTGGCTGATTAACTGAGAATACATTATTTTAAATATTTCCATATTGTTTTGAAATAAACTACATTTGTACATAATATATTTGGTTTTTTGTACTTGTATCTGTTATGAATTCAGAGAAGTACCAAAGGACTTACTCTCCAGTCATACTCTATGGTTTTAATTTCATTACAGCAAATTAATTGCAAGCTAGTTTACTGTTAAGACAGCGGGGTGTTGTAAATTTTATTTTAACTGTTCGGAATGTATGATCCAACAAAAGGATAAAAACTCTCACTCCTGCAGTTGCGAATGTACTTTCATAAGGTTTACTTGGTGTATCTCACTTGCCAGTTGTGTCAAGGGGTGTGGGGCAGATGGGGCAGCAGCAGAGGAAATTAGGGTTTTAAAAAGCTCAGGAAGAGACAACGGAAATGAGATTTGAGTAGTGATTTGGCACAAATCTATCATATAGAAATCTGTACTAAGGCATCTGTATAAGATAGATTTGATTTAATCTTGCAAAAAAAACCCTGAACACTGTAAGGAACATGCTTGGCTTATGACTCCATTCACTCTATCATCAATAGAGAGAGACCTCTTTTCACAAGGCCAGTCAGCTCCTCCAAGGTCTAGGGCAGACTCCGTTGAAGGACCAGTATCTATTTAACAATCATTTTCTTTTTTGTTTTTGTTTTGTTTTGTGTTTTGTTTTGTTTTTTTGTTTTTGTTTTGGTTGGTTTTTTTGGTTGGTTGGTTGGTTGGTTTTGTTTTGGTTGGATTTTTGGTTTTTTGTTTGTTTTGTTTGTTTTTCCTCTTTTTAATTTTCTTTCTTTTTTAAGGGGTAAGAGGGTTACCTGAGATTCATATTCCTGCAAATTGAAGATCAGACATGCTTCTGTACATGCTGGTACAAGAATGCTCTTGCCTCTACATCATCTAAGGAGGATATAATATCATTGGCAGGCCCCACTTGTTAATTACAGGTATGGCCCCTGGGCCTGGCTGGGGACATACAGACATCAGAACAGTTGATTTGACTAACAGCTTTTGCAGTTGCAGGAGATACAGGTTAAAATTCTCTAGCTTGTTTTAAAAGTCCAAATAAAACCATTTCTGACATTCATTAATCTGTGACATTTGAATGTTTCCTAGGAAGTACATGGTGATATCTTGAAATAGGTTATACCAACATATCTAAGTAGTCTAAGTAGCACAATATCTCATTTTCTGAGTCTTAGCACATAATACTTCAACGTGGTCTCTGAAATTTACTTTTTCTAACTTCAGTTTGAAGCAAGAATTAAAGCAATATTGACTTGCTGTTAGAAGAATGGGGTGCAGCATGTGACTGACATACAGAAACAAGTCTACATATAAATCCTAAAAGTTGCATGGTGGTGATGTTTTTTAAACAACTAATTATTTCCTAATATGACTGCAGGATCCCTGCATTTTCTTTATGAACTAAAATATAAAGCAATTGTGTAGGTCAAGTGCAAAATTTAATAAAAGCCATATGCACATAAATCAATAAATCCCATTAAAGCAATCTCTATTTGCATTTTGGCCTGTTTGACACCATTAAATGAATCTGTTAATCTATTAATTCCATCAATATGTAATACTCTGAGATTATAAATAAGAGGGACTAATTGTGAACTAATTAATAGCAATCTTTTCCTGCTGGCATAATAATATGTTGTAATGTAAAATTTGATTTATAATCTTGCTATATTATTACATCAAGAACATAGGGGCTTGTTTATTTTAGGTAGCATATGGCCTTGAGAATTAATCATCTCTAACTGTGTGATTCTTAGAATTCATAAAAAAAGCTTAAAAGCAAAGTTAAGTATTTATCCATTTGCAATTTAAATTTAGGATGGAAGAAAACTATTGGTATCACTGCCAGCTGTGGTCATGTCTCACTGAACACAAGAACAAAACAACCACAAAAATATCTCCAGAAGGAATAAAACATGTTCTCTGGGTTCAACTGCAAGAACTTTTAAAATAATGTCCAACCAGTTCCCAGAATCTGGACTCTTAAAGATCTGGCAATCCTTTTATAGCATTGTAGTAACCTGGGCAGACACCATAATGTACTGCAGATATGCTTTTGCAACCAGAACAAAGGCAAGTTTCAAGGCTCCAAACCAGAAGCAAACTCATCAACTGATACTTTTGATACTAACTCTTTTGTAATGATTACTCTTAGACAAATTATGCAAATACTAGACAAATTTACTTTGAAATTCATTATGAGAATATTGTGATCAGAGCCCTGGAAAGCAGTTTTGATGAATTTCTCTGCAGATACATTAAAAATCTTTGTGGATTTGGAAACAGGACATAGATCTATCTTTAATCCTTTACTTTTATTTCATGCCACAAAATCTTCATTAAAGCATGCTGGGACTAGAGTTAGCTTTTTTATTTCACAATATCTCATTTCTTAAACATCAAGAAAATACCAAAACGACTATGATTAATTCTGTCTTTAGTAAGATTCTTCTCCCTTGAGACAGTCTGATAAATCGCTTATATCTTTATATCCATTACAGAGATGAATAATATCTCTATTTGATACTTCCAAATATTTTAGGAATGTTGAGCTTTTTGGAATATTATGCAGCACTGCCTACACAGCTGAATGAAATAAGGTGAGGCTTCCCCATACCAGTTGTTCTAGAAGGAAAACTCATAGAAGTGTGTAAGTAAAAGAGGGAAAGAAGAAATTTAATTAACAGTTCACAAGAATAGATATACTAAAAATGTTCCAGAAAGACTCAGGTTGTAAATAAGAAGCTTTTCTAGAAAAGCATATGCTTTCTCTCTATTTGGAAGATTAATTACTATTTAAAAATGAACTATTTCACTGACATGAATAATGTAAAAATGAAGATAATTAAGAAAAGGTCATTAGAGAACTCTATAATTTATGACAAAATATTTCTTATCAAAGTGGAAACAATTTTACTTTTAAATCATAACTTTCTTAAGTCTTATGTCAGAAAATAATTCATATAATCACTGTAAAAGTATTTTGCTTGTTATATTCTTATCACAAGTATTTTAAAACCTTAGCAAAAAATATAAGGACAACTGACCAGAAGAAACAAAAAAGTAAAAAAGGCCTTGTGGGTTCCCTGGAAAGAGTATTGAACAAAATGAAACTTTTTCCATACATCTCACACAATTAAAAGGGTTATATTTTGCTTTAGATCTCCTACTTAATTTTTCTTATAAAAGTCTGGCACATCCACTATACTGTCAGATTGCACTGACAGTACACACTAACCTGCTTTGCAAGTCGGGAGACATGCAAATGTATAACCTTAACTGCCACAGATTACAGTATAAATTATAGCCATTATTTAAGACCATACTGAACTGAACACAGAAGACCTAGGGAGTTTTAGAAGAAATTTATTTTCTTTTCTTTCAGTTGTTAGTAGAATTATTTTTTTCATTCCTAAATCTAATCTAACATGAAATTCTGAAATGTAAAGGAGCATACATGGGATATCTTGCCAAACAAAGTATCTAAAATTTCTTTTGACATCCTTAAAGCTGCAGTATGAAAATTCTTAAGCCTTGAACAAAATCAAGCTAAAGAATGCAGTAGAAATCTAGATGTACAAACTGGTCAGCTTTTAAAATTTTTGTTTGCCTTGCACTGTGCCCTGTTAGACAAGCTAATCTAATTGTAGACAATCTATATCATAATTTATACAACTGTATCAAACGTTAAACTCCCTAAATCCAGCACTAGGCCCCATTTGACCCAAGGAGTCAAGCAATGTGCAAACCAATGATGAAATTAACTTAATGAAAAATCTGCCGTATTTTTTTGTTCATTTCACTATGTCCATTCTTGTTTGGGTTGCCCAATTTGTTCACTATTTAAGATTTTTTCCATTGTTATGAAAACACTGTTAAGAAGTTTTAAGAACTGCCTAGCAAATGGAAAATAAAAATTCTATATTTTTTTAACTCTATGGTCATCAAAAAATAAGAATTCAGCAAAGAAAAAAATACATTAAAACCAGAAAAATATGCTACTTTGAGTTATAATTATTTTAGGAAAAAATTGATTGCTCTGATATATTATAGAAAGTAAACTGTAGGTACAAATGTAAACTCTACAGAAATGTAATGTTCCATGTAAGTCTTGGTGGGTAATGTCACCAAATCAGAATACAGGTAGACACCATCGGGGGGGTGTAATTTTCTTGCAAATATAATCATTTCACTACTCACCTGTTGCCCACCTGAGGCATATGTAGATTTAGAACATATCATCACAAACATTACTTTAAAATATCTTAACAAAAATTAGCTATGAGGCAAAAAGCATTCATTTCTGTGCTCTGCCATTTCAACTCATTTTCATTCTACACTCTATGTTTTGCATTCTAAAATATTTTTTGAGAGGTTTTTCAGCTTTAATTTTTTGAACAGAGTAGGGTTTCAATTACAAGTGAACATCAGTTGAGTGTTATAGAACAATATTCCTTCCACTTGCTTTAGTCACCTAGATCAAGCACTTTTTAAGAGTAGTTTCCACAGGACTTAGAGAAAAGCAGCATCTTTAGGGAGGGGTTCAGAACTGCTAACTTGCACTGATGCTAATACCAGGAGATATTTATGAATATGCTCATCTTTTTCTTTTGAAATTGGCTGACTCTGTGATCCATTGTTCTTTTTTAATCGCTTTAAAAATCAATGCTAAATTTCAGCAATGCCACATCCTCTTGCAGATGATGAGACTATATTCTTTTTTTACCTAACTTGCTTAAATCACAGTCTTAATCAGAATGCCTATCTTCACATTTCTTCCTGGACAAAACGAGAACACTATCATTCGCAGTTTAGGGAGTTTAAATACTATCACTTGCAATTCTGTGCTGAGCAAGGATGATACTCTTAATGGCTGTGTGTGAGCCATAGCTTTGTACCGAGCTAAACTGACACTACCTAAAGTGCTATGACTACAACACTCCCTTTTTACAGCTGCACACCATATTAAGGGTGAACACTAGAAACACAGGCCATGGTGCACTCCCCACAGGGCTCACACCCCAGTGGACATCAATGGTACAGGAACTGTACCATTACTCAGTTTAACCACTGAGCTCATGAGCTGTGTTAATTGTAGTTCTGCTAAGAAAAACATTAAAAAACTGCATAACCTCCTCACTCCCCCAGCACAGAACCATAGAAAAATTCCAGTTAAAAACCAACTCTGATTTAACAAAATAGTAGATAAAGCCTTTCTACTTGAATACCTAACATTAAGGTTGACAAATCCAGTGAAGTAAACTAAAACCACTACTGAAGTGGCCTCAGTACATAGCACAGCTAACCATGATAAATAAAAGCCAGAATTGCAGGGTATGTTCTTCAGTATTATCAACATTTTCACACTGCTGCACTTAATAGGGAAAGCCCTAACTACTAAAGCACTCCACCGAGCAAAGCAGTTACCAGTCACAGTGCTGTACGGAGCTCAGTAGGTTGCCTCCCACCATCTTAGCACTGAACACTGTTATCATACTTTCTGACAGGACAGAGATTTATTTTTCACACTTTATTTTCATTCAGTTTAGGAAAGAGATTTAGTTACAGTACAGTTAAGAAATTGGTCTCACTTAACTGCTAACACCAATTTAAGCAAAGGCAGTATAGAGTTGACAAGTGCATCTTTAAGTCTGAAACAGCGAGAGGCTCATTCATAGCTACTTATGTTCACGAAGTCACATATATATGAAGTGTATTTATTCATTATTTGGTAAGATATGTGACCTCTTTACATCACCAGTTTGCCTCCCAAGTGGAGAAACTGACAGATTTTATTTTTATATAATTTAGTAATTTTTCCAAATGACAATCATGTTCTCAAAAATGGGGTCAAGGATTATTTTTTTGAGGTGACTCCAAAAAGGAGCCATGTTTTCAAATGGTAAGAAATGCTTTTATGTGATCAACTGATAAACAAACAAACAAGAAGAAAAGCCACATAACTTTTAACACACAAAGACTTCTTCAAATGTGACACAGGCAACAAGTATTGGTTTCATATTGGCTAAGATTGCTGTGAGTTTAACCTACTACCACTACTCTGAGAAGAAAGTCTGAAAGGAAAAGATAGTTAACATCTAGGGAGTAGAAGAGAATATTTGCAAGGAAACAGGCTATCCTATCACTACCTCCAACACAGGTAATTATCAGATATATAGAAGCTATAGACCTTAACTGTGAGAGGAAAATCATATCATTGCTGAAAGTTTATGACATTAATAAGTACATGACTTTTCATTCCAGTACAGCAATGAGTTTGGCTCCCTGGATCATTTCTGAAGGTGTTTTTTACACATTCTGATTCTTTTTTCCCAAAAGTAAACAATTACTTTCATCTTTAATTTTATTCAGTCCATGGTAGTAATTTGATTTCTCCCATTTAATTTTGAAGATGTTATACTATATCAGTATTTTACATTTAAAAGGGCAAGGAGGTTTCATTTACCCCAAATGTGTGATCTGTGGTTTATCAGTTCAATCTCTTGTTGTCACCAAGTATATTTGACCATACTAAGTAGAAACAGAAGACATCCTCATACACACTTGGCAACATACCACTTGAAAAGTCCTGACTAGAGCTTTTAATCAAAGAAAAGTAAATTCTGGAAGTCTTTCCAAAGGGAAGTTTTCCAATGTTTGCTACCTAATGTTGGAATTGAATAATGAGAAATAAATGCATACAATCTCCTTGCAGCTGGTTTCAGTTACTGGTTATTTTTGTTGTGTTGGTTTTGTTCGTTTGTTTTGTTTGTTTGTTGCTTTGTTTGGTTTGGATTTTTTTTCCCCCTAACATCTTAACATACGGTGTGGTATTTCTTGGGTTAAATGCTAAGGTGCTATTGCTTGAAATAGGGCTGGACATGAACAAATAATTTGATTATTCTTCTATCTTGCTATGGGTGTAGGACAGTAAAGCCAGAAAAAAATCCTGAACACATCTAGCCTGACAATTTGGTATCACATTGAGAAACTTGTGACCATCCCTAGGAAAGTGAGCATTAGAGAGCTTGCTATGCTCTCAATGAACCCCCAAAGGCAAGGCCGTAGGGGTGTGTGTGTGGAATTAATGCAACCCAGTATTACTCTCCTTCAACACAGGTATGGGCACAAACACACACACACACACACACACATTGACTCACATTCTCTATAAAATTTCTATTAGAATCTTGATAAAACTTTAAATTTTTAAAGTTATTTAATTTTGCTTTCCAACTTGAAGCACTGTCATGTCTGCCAGCTCTCCTAGTAGAGATGCTTCAATATTGTTTTACCCTCATTACTAGAAAACTGTATCTAATTTCAAAGCTGAATTTGTCATAATTTCAAAGGTTTCACTGTCTTTTTATTACATTTCTATTAGAAAAGGCCAGACCAATTCTTAAGAAACATTCTGCTAGCCACTAATGACTTTTTGAAATGAAGTTAATAACTTATTTTATTATGTATTGTTATATTGTTAGTGCTGCTTTGAAACTCAAAATTATTCTGTATTATTAGCTAATAACTCCTTGTACATGTCTGGCACTGGAAGAAAGAGAAAACAGGTTCAGTTTCTTGTTAAGACCAAGTGTTACTGTTTTTATTACTTCCGATCATGAGAAGTGGTCATCTAGAAGCACACTTAAGGAAAATGATAATCACTTCATAGAATTAATTACTTTTGCTAACAAACCTATTACAAATAGTCCTACAAAAACCTCGTCACTGTTACAATGTGTACTACAACTGGTGAATTCCCAGTAATATGAATGAAAGCAGTAGAGGTTCCTAGGGATGAGGACTTCAGGTGAAGTGTCACCCACTGCAGTAGTTGGAAAAGTATGACATGGAATATCAGGGAAAAGTAGTAAGGACTACTTTCAACATCTTGTTGGCTGGCAATAGGAAACAACCTTTATGATTGAAACCAGCGGATCCAGAGTGCTGCATTTAGCGGGCAGATGCCATTTTTTCATGTGCTGCACAGAGCAGAAAGGCTGCTCCCCACAGTCCCATTCAACTGAACCTTTGGCTGAAGGTAAACATTTAATATGTAGCTGAGAGACAGGTTTGATTGTTTGTTCTAGTGATTATGCTGTTAGTTTCTATACAGACTCTATGACCTTGTTTACAATGGCTACAGATGTTAACATTACTTTGGGGTAAAAAAAGAAAAGCAACATTTATCAAACAGAACAGGGTGATTGTTCTAGTAACCAACGTGCTCTATTAAATATTAACTGTGCAAGCCTCTTTTAGTAACGTGAGAGATGTACTGCCTGGCCACATATAGGACCTAACTGGAGGTGCTGAATGTAAAGATGAAGTTCCTGAACATGCTCACTAACAAACAATACAGTACACCACCTGCTGTTTTTGCTAAAGACACCTGAAGCCAGGAAGCTGCTTGGGGTCAGAGTTCTCTTCCTGTCACCCCGTGCTGGGAGCTTTTTCCCTAATGTGCCTGACCATGCTGAGCTTTCCCATAGCCAGGATGAGGAAATGACCTGATGAATTAACATTCATGTCTATCCACAGTCTGGGCACTTCTCACTGACCCAACATTCAGAAATGTTAACTTCTCCTCAGTCAAATCTTTCATTGCTATTTTGGGATAGTTTTTTAGGATAGTGTATACACCACTTTAGGATGACACATTTTTCTTTTGTATGTACCATTGTTTTGAGTATCTGTTCAGAAATATGCTTTCTCTCTGTGTTCCCTAATCACAAAAAAACTTGAAAGAGGTCATATCCTTAATGTTAGAAGTTAGTGTGTTTTAGTGCAGAATTTCAGAGAGTAATGCAGATGGGTTTAACTGCCTTTTGCAAGTGCCTATCTCTGTCTGTTGACTATATAGGAAGGAGACTAATTATTTCCTAACTGTGATATTTCAGTTTAAATATATAAGCTAAATAAGATGAATCTGAGCCTGCATGGTTGCTGTTTTGTCCAGCTCTTTGTGACTGATTAACAGCAGATTTCTCCCTACTAGAAGGACTTTTAAAATATGCTTTCGTAGGTTTATTAAAATAGTTTTACTACTAGCCCATTATCGTTCTAGTAGCCCATAAAAGTAAACAGGCAGCCTGAAATCTCTAAGAACTAAAAAATCAGAAAAAACTCCCAGTAAAATAGAATTACTTATTCCTTATTGTACTCTAATATAAATGCTAAGTATTACATCAGCGCTATAGACATAGAGTATCCTTAGACTCAAATGTGGGAGTTTTGAAGTTAAAAGAGATTTAGTCTTTAATATTTTAACCAAGATCAAGAGGAGTGACCAAAAGCTTTAAGCAAAACCATCATAAAGCGGTAATACTGATTGACATTTTGACTTCAGGTCAAGATGAGACTCCAGGAGTATAATGCTGGGACTGAATCCCAATGGCATGTCATCTTCCATATAATTCAAAAAATATGAAGAGAAGTAGTAGAGACATTATCTTACTGTGTAATTTTGAAATCAGTAGATATTTCTGTGTAAAGTCGAGGCAGAGTAGTAAAATCATTATGTTAACCAAAAAACATTGCTTCATCATATTTTTTTATAATTTTATGAGTAAAACACACACAATTTAGTATCATATCTCATGAAATAGAAGATATTTTAAAAGCATCAGGCTGCAATAGGATGACTCTAAACAGTTTGTCGCGTTAAGACTTATCCACCAAAAAAGATAGAACACAAAAATGAGGACAGATGTGCAGGTTACAGGTTCTTTAGATTTGTGGTGACAATAGAATGACTGGCATCTATCTTTCAGCGGGCATCACAATTTTTTTCTGAAGAAAAACTGGTTTGTCATTCCAGTTCCAAATTGGAGATAATTTAAGTACCGGTTTGCTAGATTTAAGACTCATAAGAACTTTTTAGGAGGTAGGAACTTTTTAATGACCAAATCTAAGTGTAGTAAACTGAGAAAGTATTTTAGGTAGGAAATTAAAATATGTTGCAGTATGCCACTGATACAAGTGGAAATGTTACAACAGTTATTTCATGAAATATCAAACATTATTTTAATTCTTGTATACATGACAATGTTGTTGTTCTGGTTCTAACTACTGCTCACATTTTCTATTATCTTAGCCCTGAAAAGGCCTAGCACAGCAATTTCTTACCTGGTAAAAGAAAGGCATCTTGTGGTTGCCTAACATTTGGTATTCTGCAAGTTGAAGTACCACATCTCAGCATGTAAGAATATAATTAAATAGCCCCATCAAGATATAAAAATCTAAATAACTAATTCCAGAAATTCTTAAACATAGGGGAAAAAAAAATCCACAGACATGCAAACAAGCATTCTTTCTTACATCCATATTCAAAATGCCTCTTTTCATGCCTACAACTTTTCCCATCCTTAATACTTAACATCAAACATGCTTCAGGATTCTTGGAGCAGTAAATAATTTTTACCTTTCCATTCTTCTTCTGGATTAACAATTATAGCAAGTACATAATTCAGCAGATGAATGTTTTTTCCGATTCAACTAAGCACCGGATCCAGCAGTGAGGTTCTGGACAGCAATCTACCTTGGATTTCAGGACTGTAGCTACCTGTTTTCTTGCTTTGCACTATCTGCAAATGCAGTACTTCAGGATAGGCAATAGAAAGTTTAAGTGTGTTTTCAATTTTCACTTGGAAGCCTGAGAGCATGAAAGTCCCCAGGAACTAGTACTTATCTACAGCTCTGTCTCCCAACTTTTATGCTTAGTTATCAAAGGTGATAAAGTTACATGGCCAGTGAAGGGCCAGGGGGTAGGGGGAATGCTGAATAATTGTATAGGTTTATCAGTGATAAGTGCTGGTAATTTATGTGTTCATCGTTCATTTGGAAGAGAAACAACATTTCATGTACTGTCCACTCTGAATTGGGAAGGACACTGTCTAAAAAGGGAAAGAATAAAAACATGAAATAGTCTTGGCACTCAGAGTGGTATTCATATTTATATGGTTTGGTTAATGAGCTTATGAACCTTTGGCTATGAATTTTAATACTGGCACTGGCTGCTCTAACTATTGAGCAGATTTGAGATGCATTTTGGAAGCCTGTAAGTGCAAATGATAGAGACAATTCCTAAAAGCTTCCAAGTAGCCAGATTGAGAGGGATGGACATGATAAAAGACAGAAAGAACCTCAAATCACTGCCAATTGTAAGTCAAAACTAGACAGAACACTTATGTTTGTTCCACATATGCTCTCTTACTTAAGAGTATTTTTTGTAAGTCTCTATTCATATCATATTCTATCAAACAACTAAAAAACCAGAAAAAGTCATGCTGGTTTTAACTTTGAGAACCTTACTGAGGGATACAGAGAAAAGCTTAGTTTTAGGGAGGTTTTGCTTGCTAATGAGAATATTTTAGGTAGAAAGAAATGAATGATACATAGAGATGAGGTTTAAGAACAAATGTTAACCGACTTGATGCTATGAACAGTGACCGTGGGGTCTCAGAGGAACCGCCTCTACATGGCAAAGTCTTACTTCTTTTATTATACTCATAATTTTATCGATGCCATGAATTATAAAGTTTTACAGAGAAAATGAGTCTCACTTTGACCTGATTAACGTGCAGCAGGTAATAATACAGAAGTAGATAAATGGGCAGGGGAACAAAAAGGCATATGGAATATGTGTTAGATTAAAACAAAATTAGAACTCTATAAATACCATTTACTCTATTACGCTATCTTTAGCATCTATTGAAATTCTGAAGCATGTTTTCACAGGCAGTAATAATTACTAAAAGGAATTACAGGAGCCCTAATCTTAAGCTAGCTTTTTTCAAGTGTCTTTCATCTGCAAATAAAAGCCACAGTCTTAATTTTTTTTATTTACCATGAGTAATCTGATGTCATTTCATTCTGTTTTAAAAATACTTTTCTTTCTGAAACACAAAGAGATATACCTTTTTATCTCATGCTAAGGTTAGGGAGTGCTGTTTTAAAGTAATGCCTTTCAGTAATACTCAATTCAAGTTTCTCTGAGAAATCAGTACAAGAAAACCTTAACAAGCCTAAAGAAAGAAAAAGTTCTCTGCTTAGCTGTTCCTTGTGTGAACCAAAAATAAATAGCCTTTACTATACACATAAAAGCAGACTGTAAAGTGGAACCAGGACAGTAAAACCCTAGGAATAAACCCCCAGATTTAATTCTGATGAACTTGGATTTAATTTAAGATGGGTGTCTCTGAATTCATTTTGGGTGTTATTGTAACCAAATCAGAAGCTACTCTGAATTTCAGATTAACAGTTCCCCCATGGTAATCTGTTCTCTTACAGCTTGATGACTTTCCCTACAGGAAAGCTTCATAGAAGAAGAAGAAAAAAATACCCCCAAAACCCCAAAACCCTTCAAAAAAACCCAAGTTTTTTTTCCAACTGTCAGTTCAGAAGTGAACCAGTCTCTAGTTCTAAAATGACAGCTTAATTCTTCTTCAATTCCAGTTTGGCTTGAAGAGCAGTACTACACCATAAGAAAATAAGGAACATATTATCTGCCTTTCATCTGTTAATTATCAAGATTTCATAAATGTGAAGTTTTTGAGAATTTAAGTGTATAACTGTGAGCTGTACTCCCAGACCACAGTTTCCTTACACTAAAATAACTTAAGACATAATTCAGTCCCCAGTCTTGCATTCAGAAAATAATAATTTTTATCTCCAGTCAAATATTTTCCACATAGCTTAAGCACACTTCCATACATTCATGCATAAGCAAGATCCAAACTACCAGGGTCAGTCTTAAGATAAAAATGACATAAAAATGGGATCACACAAACTCGAGAGGTCATCTATTTTCTCTTAGATGATTCCCTCACCACTGCAAAATCAATACAACAGCGTAGTACTCTCTTCCAAACACTACCTACTGCTAAGAGTGATCCCGTGATCTGACGATTTAATGGATAAGGAAGTACTGAATTTTAACAGAGCCTAAACCAACAGAAATTGAATGAACTTTATCTTACTGGAACACCATCAATATCTATTGCTCTGTTGTTAAGAAGAGTGCATTCAGGTATCAAACTAGGCTACCTTGAACTGCATCAGCTGTGGGAAACAACTCTTAGTAGTTGCAAACCTTCTAATCAGTGCTGTAATATAAAAACATCTCTACATGCAGGATGGTGTAATCAAATGTGAAAGGTAAGAACACAGTAAATTTCTAATTACACTGAGGACCTATTTAAAATTATTTTGAATCCAGTTTTGTTATATTTGATTAATTTCAGCTCTTATAGCATTAAATTTACTAATGGATAATTATTATTAATGAAATAATTACAAAATTATCTTTATGCATGAGAAAAAAAGTATGTGTTGTCACATTACCTTTGACAACATGTGAAAAAAAGCACTGAAGTTAAAAATTATCTTACAGAAGTTAAATCTGCTACAGCAATATGGAATAAACCTTTAAAAATCCTAAAGAATCACAAATTAAAAACAAAATATAAAAAGAGGAATGCTTTAGAAACCATCATATATGAGTAACAAATTTACAGTCTAGAGGAATAGTCGGTTTTAAATATGGTGCTAAATGACTGGCAAGAGTTTTAAAGATATTACGTTACTTAAATAAAGTACTTCTATAAATACTGACTTTCAGTTTAACTTCCAAAGTAGTTATGCATTTTAATGCTGTATTAGTCACTACTAATGCTTTTAAGTTTTTGCAAGATAGTATTTTAATGTATGTACCTAAAAAATTTCCCTCACAAACAGCTGAACCTCATTCCTGTATATGCAATTTTAGGATACAGAATTGCAAGCATGTTAAATGTGTCTCACACATTTTGCAGCATATTGTTGTGTTGTATAGAGCTAGATAAATCTATTTGAAGCAAACAGGTATTCTCTTTAACAGCAGTTGAGGTTAAAGAGATATTAACTATGTGAAACCAACTGCACTCTCAGGTACATTAATTTCACAGTATAATACTGTGCCGGTTTAAAAGTAAACCAGTGGGAGAAATGAACCTAGCTCAAGAGACATTACAAATCAGTTACAATTTACTAAAAAGATTACAATAAATACAATGGTATAGAGAAAAACTGATTTTAACCCACAAAGACAAATGTACAACCCCACCTTGGGACAAGAACAAAACGGTGTTTGTCAACCCCTGTGCTGACCACCATGTGGCCCCCCTCAGTGCAAAGTAAAAGGAAAGGAAACCTGTTGCTCGAGATGATGGTTGCAGTCCTGTTGAAATAACAATTACAGTCATGTTGAGAGTGGTAGTCACAGTCTTGTTGGAGTTTCTGGTCCTCCTCTGGATCTGAGTGGTATATGAAGTCCCAAACCCCCAAGATTATATATGCTTAGGTTGGAATGTCCAGTACCTCCCCCAGGGCAGGGAGTCTCACAATGGGTGATTTAACTCTGTGAGTCATGGGATATTTTTGGAACCTTTGATGGTCTAGGTGTTGCAGCTGCCTATTATGCCAGTCCAGTATGGCCCATTAGCAGAGATGACCCCTCAGACTGGGTGTGAAGGTGCTAATGCCTCCCTAGAGTGGAGTTATCACAGCTGTTATCACAGTTATTAGTGTGAAGACAAAGAAACACCCCTCTCAAAGTCTCTTTAACACCCAGCTTGTAGCCTGAGGGGTCAGGTGTGCCCTGGGCAGCTGCTACAAATGATCCATTATTAACAGTCCATCAGAAATTACATAGGGGGTGTAGAATACATAGTTTTGGTTATACCCACATAGTGATACACTGGTCCCAGTCCCTGTAACTAGGACAAATGCCTTCTGCCAGACATTAACTTTTAACTCTTAAAGATTTCAAGATAGAAGATATAATTCTTACGAAGAAATTCTAGATTTAAACTTCTGAAATGCTTTTGAATTTTACATCAGAGTACTTGGAATTTGTAGCAATAAAAATTCAAATTTCAATAAAAAAAAAAAAAATTACATTAATAGGTGCTGGTTGTAAGGCATCACTGCTAGAATCACCAAAATACAAATGCTACCAAAACTGACAATGTGGCTGGGAATCCAATACAAATAAAAAAAATAAAGTCCGAAAGTAATGGATTTAGACAATACAAGATAATGAAGCTATATGAGTAATACCAGATTAGATCAGACTGTTTCATGTATGCATTCAAAGCATGTATGTCGGTATCCACAGGTACTTTCCATTACTAAATTCCTGTGTCCAATATCGCAGTATTATTACGAATCAAAAAAGTCTTATTTCATTAGTTTTTATTAAATTTTATCTTGCGATGACACAAAACCAATAAGTTTGGTAAGAGAGAGAATAGCTTAGCAACTATTGAGAGGCATCATAAGGAACAACACTAAGAAAATGGGGTAGCCAAAATAGATTGATTGGAGACAATATGCTATCAAATCACAAAAATTCTCATATGAGAAGCTTAAATGATTATCAGTTAACTCATTTTATTACTTGCAAAAGTTAAAGCAACTAAGGAACACTACGTGAAAAACTTGCATAAGAGATGCACTTACTATACATGTAATAGTTGTCATTGTCTTTTCAAATGAGATATGCAGCTGTCCTCTCTTTAAATCATTATTCAGATTTAGGTACAAATTAATGGTATATGGACATCACTTGTAAATATCTGAATCTAAATTTTTACAGTTTCACCACTCAGTGTAGAGCCCAGAAAAGCTGACTTCAGTTACATTCCCACCTACCCTTAAGCCACAGTACGGTCTGAAAAATGTTGATTGGCCTTGACAAACTGCACCTGGGCTAAGCTTCTCTCCAGTTTATCAGAAACACTGTCTATTCCCAGGAAATAGTGTTGTCTAATGAGCACCTGTTTTTTAATGAGCAGCCTTGGAAACTTATTTTTCTTGCATGAATAACAACCCAAGTGGAATAATATTTCTGTTGCTGAAACTTCAAAGACAGTTACCGAGTTGAATTATGGCCAGGATGGAAAATTACTATGACTAAAACACACACGCTTGCAACCCTATAAAAAGTGATATTAAATGACATCCCTCAAGCTCTTGATTATGAGGGGTTGGTGTGTACTAAAGTCTTTAACAACCCTACAAACAACAGTCCAAAGTAAGATCCTTTTGAGCTTTCAGCTCCCAGAAGACAAGGGGCTAATGAGTGTCTCAAACACCAATAACCAGATGGCTGTGAAGCCAAACAAGTACTGTTAGTAACAACTGACAAGAATTGTTGGTAATAACTAAGGACTATTGGTATTAAAACAACATGCAAAAGATCAAGATTTGGTTGGAGAAGGGGAGCCAGGTGGAGATAGGGCAGCACTTTTCCATGGGAAAGAACACAATAAAGTACAGTGCAAGCACAGAAATGACTGGAAGGAAGTGGGCATGGACTATTAGGTAGGATTGGGACCACCAAAGATCCCCAAAGTTCTCTGACTCATTTACAGAAAGGCCTAGAAGAACAGACTGTGGATGACAACTAATTAGCATAAAAAGCAAGAAACCTGTCCCCAGGGCAGAGAAACCTGTCAATAAAAAGGTACCCCTTTAGGCTCAGGCAGTCCCCCTGGACACCTCATCAGATGGACTGACACAGGTGGGTTACCACTTATCAGCTGGATTGCCACTGAAACCAGGATTGGCATCCCATCAGCTGGATCAATGCTGGAGTGGTGGCTGGTGACCTCTTTTTCCCCTCTCTTTTTTCCTTTCTTTATTTCATCTCTCCCTTTTTAATCAACCCCTTTCATTTCTCTTTTCCCTTCACCCTAGCAGTTTATCCAAAACCCACTGTCATGTGCCTATATAGTAGGTCAGGGACTAATATACCAATTTCCATGCCAAGTGTGTAGTTTTGTGTAATTTACTAATAAAACTCTCTGATTGTTTACGGACCCTCTAACTTTTGTTTTTCCTTTTGACCAATGAACATTTTCAAATCTTAAGTGCTTCCTTTGCCTTAAGATTAGGTTGTTACACTCAGGCAAATGGTTTTCACAATGATGTTGATCTTCTCTTGCGTGGGTTTAAATCTTCCTATTTCTGTTTGCGGTTAAGAGCCTTGAAATGATAAACAGAGTTTTCTTGGTTTTGTTTTGATTTACCTGAAAGACAGCCAGTGAGTGACAGAAACAGCAACAGTTTCCATGACAACCACATCCTTGGTCACAAAGGTCTTCTGTCCCTCTTTGTGCAGTTGTTAGCAATGCTGATGTTTCTTCATTAAAGCTTAGCCTAGTGGGAAAAGACAAGTCCTTGTTAGGAAAATTAAAAGTATCTCTCAATAATACGACAGATAATTCAAGAGACAAACCTGGTCCTAATGCAATTAAAAGTTCTAGTTCCAAAGAACTCTCTATGAACAGGGGCAGGTATCCTGACAGATACTCAGAGGGATCTTTTTCCAGTAGTTACCTGTGTTAATAGCTCAAATGTCTGTGGCAGTGCTTTGGAAATATATATATATATATATATATATATATATGTTTATATGGATATCATCCTAAAGCTACATCCATATTGAAGCCTTGAATTCCCAAAAAGGCAAGCTTACAATATAATACACATATTTTTTACAGAAAACATATTCAAAGCACATAATTTGTCATAGGTTCCTATTTTCCTGAAAGCAATATGTTGATGCTTGGTATAAAGTGTTTCAAAAACCCCAAGTGGAAGTGTGGCTTAGATGAGTGGACAGTAAGGTAAATTGAGAATTCACTGAAGGGCAGAGCTCAGAGTGTTCTAATCAGCAGTGCAGAATCTAGTTAGAGGTCTGTAGCTTGTGGTGTTCCCTAGGGGTCAGTGCTGCGCCCAGTATTGTCCAACTTACTCATCAGTTACCTGGATGCAGGGACAGAGTGTGTCCCCAGCAAGCTTGCTGATGATACAGAACCGGGAGGAGTGGCCAATAGCCCAGAAGTCTTTACAGCCCTTCAGAAGGACCTCAATAGATTGCAGAGATGGGCAGAGAAGAACCATCTGAAGTTCAACAAAGGCAAATGCAGGGTCCTGCACTTGAGGAAGAATAACCCCACACACCAGTACAGGCTGGAGGCTGACCTGCAGGAGAAGGGAAGGTCCTTCTCCTGCAGAGAAGGACCTGGGGGTCCTGGTGGACAACAAGTTGTTCATGAGTCAGCATTATGCCCTTATGGCCAGGAAGGCCAATGGTATCCTGGGTTGCATTAGGAAAAACATTGCCAGCAGGTCCAGGGAGGTGATCCTGCCCCTAAGTTTAGCCCTAATGAGGCTGCATTTGGAGTACTGTGTCCTGTACTGGGCTCTCCAGTCCAAGAAAGACAAGGAAGTACTGGAGAGGGTTCAGCAGAAGGCTGAAAGATAATTAGGGGACTGGAACATCTCTCTTATGAGGAAAGGCTGAGGGAGGTGACAGAGCACTGGAACAGGCTGCCCAGAAAGGTTGTAGAATCTCCTTCTCTGGAGATATTCAAAGTCCTCCTAGACGCAGTCCTGTGCAACCTGTTCCAGGTGAACCTGCTTTGGAAGAAACTTTGAACTAGATATCTTGACTTCCCTTCCAACCCCAACCATTCTGCGATTCTGTGATTCTTCTCTTGAAAGCAGTATGTTGATATTTGGCATTTTAAAACACCTCCCAAAAAATAATAATTTGTTTTAGGAAAATTCAGGTCTTTTTACTACTTGCAAATTGGGTTCAAATACATTCCAGTTTCTTCAATTTTACTCATTGTGCTAAGAATCCATCAATACATTTGAAACAATCACCACTTATACAGAAGAGATTTTTCATATTTGTCTCCTTCTACCACTCCCCAGATTTTTGTTTCCTATCTGTCCCATGACTGGTACATACATGTTGGCACATTACATCTTCTTAGGTATCACTTCAACAACGTCAGTAGCTTTAACACAATGGAACTTGAGAGTTTTTACATTCAAATAACTGAAAAATCAGTCCAACATATGGCAAGTTTTAGCTGGTTTATGTATGAACTTGAGTGTACTTCTGGTCTTTGACTAGAAAAACATCAAGTTGCAGACATAAAGCTAGTTTCCTACACTTAATTAGTCATATCTGTTCAGTAAGTTTTTGATATCCTCTCATTGGAGCCCAAGAAATCTTCTATCTGTAGAGGCTGTGATCCACAAGTACAAGAGCAATCCCATGGGACAGAACAATGAGACAAAGGAGAATTTGCTTTGATCCCTTACCAGACCCATTTTGGGGATAATATGATTCTTTCAGATTAGTCTAGTTTAGTTACATGCCACAATTGCTGTTTCAGGGATTCTATTCTTTATGTTAGAACCCTCACAGTATGAGAACAGAGGCAAAGCTCAACACAGCTGAAAAAAAAATCATAATGTAATAGTAGGTTCCTACCAGATTATTCCACTTCAACTGCTTTCTGAGCATTTCCAGTTGTAACCAGTTTTGATAGTCTTTTCTTCATATATAGAGAGACACACACAGTGTGAGAACAAGATGACAACATCTGTTTAGGTAGCTGGTAATTACTCCTGCAACAATCTAAAGGTGTAGCTTGTCAGCTTTCATTTAAAGAGCACAGCAGGTATGGTTTTCAACATAGATAAAAAAAAAAAAAACATGTAGGGTTGTGCTTCCTTTCAGGTAACTCAGACCACAGAAATTTAATATTGGGTGTATACATTAATATAAGAAACACTGAAAGCGAACATAACAATCTGGTAGTCAACTGACTTTCCACATAGTGCCTGTAGCTCATCTAAACCTCCACAGGAAACATCCTCAGTTAATTATTTATGTCTGCTGCCTTTGTTTTTCACTTCAGTGATAATCTGCTTTTCAGTTACTATGTTCCTTTGGTTGGTGAATTATCTCATTCAGCATTCTTTGCTGGCCAGGCCTTTGGGAAATAAGCATTTTCATTAATATTTAAATTTTTCCCTTATGGCCATATCTGTTAAAGAGAGTAAAACACAGATTCCTTCCCCCCTTTCCCTTCCCTGCAACTTTATTACTCTTTCTTCTTCCTCTTTTCCTCACTTCTCTTCAGCTGCTTTTATAACGGTGTAACACAGAAATTATTTTAACTTGGTGATTTATCTGTTGCATGAACAGGGGGAAATATACCAATTTTCCAGCATTAAAGTGTGAGATTATTATTGTTGTTGTTATTATTAGGTATTATTGTGCCTCTTGGATTAGACTATTAAAATATAATATTAAAGGCTATGATTGGTAAACCAGGAACAGGATGAAGTCTAACTGGAGCCAAACAGTAGGAACGTCAAAATAAAAGATGCCCTTATATATATTTCTCTTTGCATTCTTGAAACATGATGATTTTAGGCTTTCTATGAAAAAGAATATTTTTTAATGAACATTTCATTAAAGGCAACAGAATTATGGCATGTGGTGCTAGATAAGGAGTCAATAGCTAAATATCTATAACAGCTTTTACATGACAACCCTTAACTGTGATCTACCTAACTTGATCCTATCAATGTAATGCAAATTTCAAACCTGTTACAGAAGTATATTAAAATGTAAAGCAGAGTGCAATGATAGGGAAATGCTCTGATTTAAGTAATGAATGTGGGACACTGATCTTCCTATTTGGACATTCATTGTGTAAATATGGTGGCTTATCTCAGTAGAAGAATTATTAGCAAAACAAGAAAGGGGGAAATATGTCACTTCATTGCTTTTAAAAAATCTACCTAGAAATTTTGATTATTATCATAATGATAGGATTTTGGACCTTTACTTATTTTTTCCATATTTCTTGTTTCTTCAAGGGTACTTGGCAAACACTTTACTAGCCACATGGATAAATGGAATGCATAACAACATAGTAGGGTTATTGAACATCTAAGAATGGAGGAGTACTGTTCATACAAATATATTGATACTGCATTTATGGGCTACCATGTAGCATGTGGAATAATGACATAGGTGCTTTGAAGAAAATAAAAGGGCAAGAGGATGAAAATGTTATATTTAATAAGCATAGGCATATAGTCTAATTTCTGCTCTAGATTAAATGAAGGGATGTATTCCTAGCTTTACTATCAGTTCTTGTCATCTGATCTTTTAGATAACTAGGCTCTCACTTTTAGATAGATTTCAGTGATTGAAGGATTCCTTTATGCTTGTAGCAAAAAGATCAAAGCTGCATTAAATTCATTGAGAGAAGCATCTTCTTTCTTATTAAAAAAAAATAAAAAAAGAAAGGGTGTTACTACTGTAAAAAAAGTTAATGAATATTGTCTTCAGTCTTATAAGAAAGATCTCCCACGTAAAACTTGCCTATTTTGTAAGTAGTTTAATACGACTAGTATTCAGTTATTCTTGGTTGGAAAATCTTGTTAATTTCCTTTTTTGTTTTTTTTTTCCTCACCCCTGACTATCCCAGAATGAGGAATCTTAAGAATGTAAAACAGAATATACAGTCACTTACTAATACAAAAGAATATATCTGAAGATGCTGCTCAAAAGGACTTAAAAATTATTTCAACTGAGCAGTTTTTATTTTTCCCCCAAATATAAATTTGGATCTCATAAGAATCCAACTGGTTTCTTTGGAACACTTTTCTGGCTTTATTGATAATTCAGTGCAAGAAAAAAAAATAAGTTGTCCAGAATATCCTGTATTCTTTTATATAATAACATGATTGACAAAGTTCTACAGTCTAGTTTTTAAATTAAGGGTGGAATGTTTACCATTTATTGATTTTTTTCCTGTCCTGTTCTTATTCTGGTTTCTCTATAATACATGCAGTTTCAGTAAACTTTTTTTTCATAATACTGAAGAGAGGAATTTTCTCTCATGACAATTTGTAAAAAACAGTGATCTAAAATACAGTCGATGTGTATAATGTGCAGCAAGTAATTGATCTAACTTCTTTTTTGGCACAAATAATTAGAAGGTGAGACTTTCAATTTCCAAATGGTACTACCCATAGTCCTTTTTTTCCCAAGAATTTCTGCCAAATTAATTTTGCAATTTGTTTTAACTCTGCGTGTTAATTGTAGAAAATTTATTAAAGCGCTCACCATTCAGTATGTTTTAATTAATTGCTTTGGCTAGTAGTGACAGGGTGGATACTTTCTCATGGTTCTGATTCCTAGTAGAACTTATGAATACTGAGAGTACGAGTACTAATGAATGTTGCCAACATTAATGTGCTAGAGGCTTAAACTAGATTTAGTAAAACTATGGTCTTTCTAAGCATAATAATAACATCTACTATCATTAGTGTTTTTTTTCTGGCACTTATAATAAATTTAAATGCAACTGAAAATATTTTTTTGTTTTTTTTTAATTAAAAAACTTATGAAGTGAAGCCTTTAGCATAGATACCTCAATATTGATAACAAAGTGCTTTCTTCCATTACCACTACCTCATTTCCCTTTTCCACCATACGCATATTTATCCATTTATCTGTACCAACATGAAAAGATTGCTTGCTCAAATCCACATCCTCTGGCAAAGCAATGTAACAAAAGTTTTTGTCTCTACAGTGACTACACTGCTCAGAGGAAAGCGTGTGACTTGTCACAAAAAAAAAAATAGTTTTCTCTATAATATTTCTTTTTCCTATATCAATATATTAGAGGAAATATCAAATTATTTCATTTTCCCCTTCTCTTCAGGAAAGCAGCATGCTCACAGGTAATGAAGGAATAAAAACAGTGATAAGGTTTACATGGACCTGGAAAAGCAGGAACTGAAGAGAGTTAGAAATTGAGTTATTGCCACCCATACATCCAAATGGAAAGAAAAAGAATAGCATATCATATGAAGAACAAATACACATATGATTTTAGATAGGAAATACTTTTCTTTACATTCAGTAAGTGGAGGACATTGGCCTAAGGTGCAGTGAAACTGCTAATAATATTCCTTACTTAAGGTGGCAAACCCATGGAATCAATAGTTGCAACAAGCTAAGTATCACTGACTAGGCTTTCTATAAAAGATTTGTTATACTCTTGGAAAAAGACAGACATCCAACTGAAGCTCCAGTTTAAAGTACTGAAATAAAGCCTTCTAATCAACACTGAAGTCTCTGTCCCTCCCTGCACAGCCTTTACTTCAATCAGGGCTTGGAAGATATGAATGGAATTGCCACGGACAGCAACTCAGCCTGTCTTCCCTGCTCCTATGAGTATCAGACATGGCAATGCTCAGTCCATGGAGAATTAGAGGCTTTAGAAAACCAGAAGCTCAGATATTTCAAAGTTCATCATGAACAGAGGAAGCAGCTTGGTTGGAAATTTTTAAAAAGAGCTTGTCTGTTGAGAGCTCCCTGATGATATATTTACATATAAAGTTAACTATTAGGCCATGATTATTACAGACTCTGGTTATAGAGAATATAAATAACCTTGATTGAGTTCATGTCCCTGCTTGCTTTCAATAAGGAATTAATTTGCTCAGTCCAAAGTCTTTTTGACAATACTATTTACAGAACGGCTTATATTTAATAAAAAAAAATAAGTTAATATTTGACAAAAGTCATACCATAGACACTTTTACAATGAAGTGTCAGTGGAATTTATTATAGGACAAATGAAAGTGAAATTATATTAAGTCAATGTAAACAGCAAGGGATCTTGTAGGATTGATTATCACCCCAAGGGAAAATAATTTATTTTCAAGTTTTAATAATTGTCTAAAATATTGTAATGAAAATTTAATAAAGAAGAAGTTTTAGCAGTTAAATAAAACAATTTCTGAATTGTTTTATGAACACCTAATTTACTAACAATTTTAATATTCTGCAGTGGAACCTTTGCTTGTCAGATTCCTCCTGGCAAGCAACCAAGACTTACAATATCTAAGTTAATATTTAAAAGGTTGATTGTGGTTTGTTTGGATTTTTTTTATTTGGTTTTTGTTGTTGTTGTGTTTTTTTTTTTTTTTTTTTTTTTTTTTTTTAATTTGTGATACTAATAAAGCTTTCAAAGACACCAGTCTAGTTCTAGGAAGAAACATAAATGCTACTCTACAAAACAGTCAAATTGACTAATTCTGAAATAATGGTCAATCACAATTTCTATACTAGTGAATGAACATCCGAACTACTGCTCTGAAAAACAAAGAAAAACATTTGGTTGCAAACCCTTAGTAAGTATTTCGAAACACCTATGAGTCCAAGAGATTCTGAATTATTCAGATGAATTAAAGCTGTTTGGAAAACTGTGTACAGTACCCATAAAATAAGATAATATTATATTTATATTGTATTAAATATTGATTATTTTCAATAGTGTTTGAATATATTTGCACATACATATTCAAAATAGAGGGTTTGGATGTAAGCTGCAGAATGTTTCTCTTTCCAACATTTTAGACAATTGACTGCTTTTTCATATTACCTCTTTTAACCGAATGAATAAGTATAGTGGGGATTAACAAATCACTTGACCAAGAAGGCTTGTTTTATGCTAAATTATTTAAGGGATCATTCAGTGTTACCTGATATAGGTGCTAGATCCTGTTAGGCATTCTTACTGTAGATCAGACACTAAACCTTCAATAGTGTGTGGTGCTGCTATTTGACAAAATTCACTTGAATAAAGTGCAAAAACCCTAGAGTAGTGCTTAGGCAATCAAGTAATTTTGGATATACCTTGAGGTACTGGTGCTACTTGCAGGCACTGAGGCAGCTTCACTGCTGCTCCCACTACTAGGTGTGGTCATGTTCTCTGGTGAACAATACCTGTTGGATGAGGCCTTTTGAGAAGGAGAGCAGTGGAATTAATTCTGTTGTTTTTTTTTCTGCATCTATTTGCCAATCAGACTGACAGTTTCTAAAATTCAGCTCACATTTCAGAGAAGAAGCAGCTGCTGGGGATAAAGCAGTATAAAAAGGTTTGCTCTCTCACTTAGGTATGTGAATATATGCTGAAACACAGATTCACCTCAGCAGTGTGATTTTCCAATTTCTCAAAGCCTGGACTGGGGATAACATAGACTTTCTCACAAGTACCATAGTTAAGCTGTTTGGTTTCTTGTATGACCTTTATGAACAGTCATTCCTTAAAAGTCCCATAAGCTGCCATTACACTCACTTCAATTTTTTTTTTTAGTTCTGTCAATATTATTCACATGTAATAGGAAAAAAAAGATAAAGAGGAAAATTATGTATAATTGGACACTTTGGAAATTAGGTATATAAGCTCTTTTGTTAGTAAATGAAGAGGAATAGAAAACCGGAAGGAAAATTAATTAAAAACATTTTTGACAACTGTTTTGGAGTGAGATGAACAACCTTATTCTTTTTGCTAACTGTGATGGAAATCTGATTGCAGCAGAAGCCTAGACAGCTATTCTAAATTATTCAATTAAGTTTCAGATAGCTTAAGCTGAGTGATAGCAGTTCTCACTTGTTTTTTCAAGTGTACATGAAAGTTTCGACAAGCTGTGAAAAATTAAACTGGTCATTTAACTCCTAATCTCAGTGATATTGCAATAAAATCAGCCTTCATCTATGATGGACATTTCTCAGTATTTTGCTTTAATTATTCAGGAAAGATAATCAAGTACTTAATAATAAGTCCTACAGATGCCCTCAGATAACTTGAGAAGTTCAGGGAGAAAGGACTGTAGAATTGTGGGTCCTGCTCGTGACCTGTCCTCAACCTGCATTGTTTGTATTAGACTTATTTACAACAAAAAAAATGCAGGGAAAAAGGCATATTCTCATGCTACTCTTTTCAGGCCTACCTGTTTATTTCTAAATTCCTCTGGGTGATCGTAAGATGTGCCAGTGTAATCACATCTGGAAATGGTCTTTTCTTTGCCAAGCAGACAATTTAAGGACAATGATAAGAACAGCAAGGCACCGCTGTTATTTTGTCTCTCAGTTGAACTTGGTAGAACTATCTCTAATGGTTAAGAGAAATAGCTCATCTTGGCCTCTCTTTTGCAGCAGCCAACTACTACCAAGAGGGAAGGCAACTGCAATTAAATAAGTATCCTTGACTGCCACTTGTATCTGGTATTATATCAGCCAATATAAACAGTCGTAGCTTAAATCTTTCACTTAATGTAGCCACCAGACTAATAATATTATGCCTTTTAATAACATACACCAGTATCTCCACTCAACTCCCTGCAGACTGTGTGTACTGCGCTAAAGTAGTGGCCACAGTCTCTCCGTGGACCTTTAAATTCTGTGCTCACTTCCAAACAAATCAGCTCTGGCATAACAGGGTATATTGTGCACCAGGGTGTTCAGTACTACACTTGAAAAGGATCCATAAATTTTCTGTGCCTAAGATGTGAGATCCTATTCACTATACAAGGCAGGTGCAGGGCAGGCTCCCAAAAGTGTGTTAAAGAAAAGCAAGATCCTTCAATACCCTGCTTACCTCCTGCCTATGGGCCTTATATGATGCTGCCAACCTGTCAGAAGGATGTTCATCCAAAAAGGATGTAGGCTACATGTAGTGAGTGGAAGAGGCTCTTTCATGTGTAGAGTGGATGGGAGACAAAAAGAGAGGTTAGTGTGCTAAAAGATCATACATGAACAATCTGTTGGTGCGTATGTGGTACAAGTCTACCTCGGTGCCAATCCACAAATTAGAAAAATGACAGTTCTATAAAAAAACTTGTCTTGACATCTTATTCACGAGTTCTGCATTAGTCATTGTGGCAGATTTCACATTAGTTCAGCCCCCAGGTTTAGGTAATAAGACCAGTTTTAGTCAAATATTTTATTTTAACATGATAAATAATGAAAGAAATACAAAATTTTTAGCTAAAAATTCCATCTAATTATAGAATCCTAGAATCACAGATGCATTAAGGTTGGAAAACATTTTTGTTCCCAGAGAAGTTGTGTTCAAGACCAGGTTGGTTGGGCCTCTGAGAAATGTCATCTAGTGAAATGTATCTCTGCTCACGGCAGGGGGGTTGGAACTAACTGAGCATCTGACCACTTCCCTCAGCATCCTGTTCTGAGAAAAAAACACTTTTCTGATTTTCAAATATGAGCTGTCTTTCTATAATTTTTATACTGTTTTTTGAGAAACGATAAAGTATGTGTCCTCCAAGTTGAGGTGATCTCTGTATCCAGACCCTTCAAGAAGGGTACATTAACATTTTACTAGAATTTGCACAAGCACAAAGGTTTTATTGCTCATGTGTTCAAATGAGAGGATACTCTGCAAAAATGAAACAGGTCAAAAGGATTACATCTTCAATTCAAGACAGGCTAAACATTTCCTAGGCTTAAGAAGCAGAAGTCACTTTAAACACTTCTGGAAACAAGTCTTAACACTGAATATATTTTAAAAACTCCATAGTTAAATTCAATATCAAACTATTCAGATGAATTAAAAAAAACAGAAATAAAATGCTATTTGTGTTGTTTAAATGGTTTCAATAGACTATCTCATTGCAATTAATAGTTGCCACATCTCAGGACAACAAAGAGTTTATTTAATATATAGTAAAAAGACATTATCTTTGGAACTTAGAGCGATAGATAAAGATGTACACTTTGAAAATGCTTCTGTAAAAACAATATTAGTTTGGAGAAGATACTTAAAACAGTTGCTGTTCTGAAACAGTTGTGGTGGTTTAAATGTTAATAATTTTGTTCTTAGCTATTTTCTACTTGAAACACTGCAGTGCATTTTTTAACTGCCATACTGAAGAATATTAATGATGCAACAAATTGACTGGTGCTACAGAGATGTATCTGTTTTTTTTATGAGCATATTTAATTGCACATGTTTCTTAAGTCTCTAATTACAACGAGTACTAAAAGTGTCTAGATGCTTAAGGGTGCATTTTTATATTTAAACATACCTCATTATTATTACTTATATGGCAGATAGTTCACTAAGATATAATGATAGGATATTAAAGTGGATTAGAAATCTCATTATTAAAACACAAGCTTGTCCGAATAGAAAAAAAAAAAAAAGTACTCTAAGTGGAATAAACACCTCTTCATTTTCTTTCACAAATCTCATTTTATTACGAGCTAAATGTCAGAGTCATAAAGAGGTAACTGCTGGCATGATCCCATCAGGGAGGTTTCTATTTGTTATGATATGATATTCAACATTATTTTCCCACAGATTTTAAATAAAGCCAGTGAACTTTACTAAGGACTCCAATTTCAACCAAATGTATGTTAGCCTATCTAGAGGTAGATTGTTTATTTTTAAAGAGTAAGATATGACTGCAGTCAAATAACATCTCTTCTTGTATTTTAACTCAGCATTAGGGCAGACACCAATTATGAAATTGTGCTGTCAGGTTACCCTTCTAAGGGCAGTCATACACTTCATGTTTTCAGTGGCAAATTGAATTTGACATTTAATTTGAAGCCCAGGATACCATAATGTAAAACCTTCTGCAGTATTAGTGATAAAGCATGAGGGCAGACATCCTCTCTAGCTTTTTTAAACAGTCCTCTCCATAGTAGTATTGCCTTCATTATATTCTGTGGGGATTATTTTCCTTATCCTTATAGGAAAATTCCAGTAAATGTTTAGAATCACAGTAGCTCACAACTAGAACATTTCAGGTTTCTTTAGAGATTCTAATAGATGATCTACTCTAACATCTTCTCATACATTCTATCCAGACACCTTGTCATTTCTGAGTTTAGAACTAATTAGAACAATTCTTAGCCCAACATTTAGTTCGTGGTGGTGCTGACTCTTTTAATTCGTTTATTCTTTGGAAGATAATGTTACATTGCACAAGAAAGTATGCTAATAGTGGTTGCAAGCCCTTTATTTATGGAAGATTAATTTCTTGCAGAGATTTCTGTGTAAGTTAGCAGCCCTTCCTTTAATACATTAATACATTTCCATTTATACATTTTAGAGTATTGAAATGTAGTGTTTTGAAGAAGCAGCAGAGTAGACAGTTTTAGGCTCAAAAATTAAGAATGTCATAACAAGAAAGTGCAGAGGCTGGTTTGGTGCACATGCAAATGCAATTTACCTAGGATTCTGGGCTAACCATCACCTTGGAGGTTACCATTACATGTCAAAAAATAAAATAAAACTTACCATGGTTCCTTGCCCCTGTAAACTTTCATGATACAACAGCCGTGACTTAAGATGTGAAACATATAGTGGCTCAGAATCAGGCCCAGAGGCTCCAGCCATAGAGTACTACATTAACAAACATAAGATCTCTGTGCTATTCAATATTTGTACACAAATATAATCTGGACCAAATAGAGCATATTTCTGGGTAATTATCCAGCCCAGACAACACATTCAGTATAATGTTAATTTTGCATAAACTGTAGCCATCTGATCTGCATGAAAGTCTGCAACGATCAAGTTATTTTCCATTTTTTTTATTACCATTTCTACATTTTGTGTCAAGTGGATGAAGTGTTTTAGTATTATTTTTGTATTGTTGGCATCCTAAATTGGGATTTACAGTTATGAAGATCAACTGCTTTAGTACTCCCTAGGGAGTGCCCCTATTTCCCTAATTATATCACGAAGTGGTCACAGTTCTCTCAGGAGAAGCAGAAGAATATCTCCTGACTTTTTCTTCATTTGTTTGGTTATATTTCTGAAATAGTTTCTGAAATAATTTCTTACAGTTTCTGAAATGATTTCTTAAATGTTTTTCTGGGGAGAGAACATCCTCCTTAACTAAAAGTCTCTTGCTGGTTTCCAGAAGTAATGTCATTGACTGTGTGGACAGCACTTATTTCCATTGATCTCCTTGACTTTTTTTCATTCTATCAGAACTTGTCTTGCAAAAAAACTTGTCCCTTTTTTTTAGTTAGTGAGTTCCAATTGGTTGTAGGTTGTGTTCACTGACAGAGGATAGTTTCTTTTTTATTTCTTTTCTCTATTGCCATTTATGAAGGCAAAGAATTTAAAATTTACAAGCAAGAACACAAATTATGCACTGCTTAAAGCTTCCAGTATGACACTTTCCTTGCTGTAGAAGATGCTTCACTTTGGCAAATTCATATTGTCTATAAAGCCCAAACTAAGAACATGAATTCAGCAAAATGCAATGAAACATAGTGAAGGAACTATGCACCTTTTGCTGTTAGTGTGCTGAAATTCTTCTAGTGCATCACACATGTTACAGGAGTGTGCTGGACAAGTGCTGGCAAATCCTATTAATTATCCAGAGGAGGCTCCATTGGGACAGAGTTTCAGTCATTTGTTTGACGGGGAGTGAAGTATCAGTCTTACTGCACTGCACTTACTTAAGATGATTTTTTTTTGTGCTTCTGGAAGATATGTGGAATGTTGCCTGCTTTTATTAAGAGTTCAGCCATTTCCTTCCAAGAGACAGGAACCCCTTGGCACAGTCCTGATTAGTGGTTATAAGGGAACCAAGGTGGAACTGAGGTAGGAATTGTATGTGCTTCTCTTCCCTCCCTGATAATTAGTTCGAATCATAAGTGTTTTACAATTCAATTTCTAACCCCTGCTGCAAAACAAGAATAGCAGGATGGCTAATAGAATGACACTTATATCTGAAAATGAATGCTGTCTCAGGATGCCTTGTCACCTTCCTGCTCTTCACTACAGGTTTCATGCAAAGCAGCCAGCAGGGAGAGAAGATGCCAAGAGGACACAGGCTTATCTAAAATAAGTTCTTAAAATTAGTCTGATAATGCCTTCTGTTAAATGTGGTGTTATATTTTCTATTCTTCTTATCTTGAGAGTTCTCTTAGAATCTAGTTGTAATAGTTCATTTATAAAAATGTGATCTATCTGTGCAATTAGTATTGTGACAGGTCTCACCACAAAAATATCTGAGCAATTGGAAAGAGAAAATAACTCCTAGCACGTTCACTTCTTGCCTTGCCATTATCCACATTATGTCAGAATATTTTAAAATTATTTGAAATAAAAAAATGAGGATATCATTAAATATGATTATGTAGATTGCTACTGAAAATGGAGAGGCAGGTATTATCTGTGCTTTTAATATTGTTTAAAAGTGTAAGGAGTGTATTATTTGCAGTCTTTCTATTTCTATTTATGGGACTCCTTGATACCATAGAGTAACATACTAAAAGGAAAAGCCTTTCTATTAATTAAAGTAATAAATAAATTAATGAAATATGATATTTAAATTAAATAACCTGATTTTAAGTTAAAATAATTTAATAAATTTAAACAAGGACAAAGAGACATTGGAAATATTATAATCCTTCATAGATAATTATACAGGAAAGCAGCCCTGTTAGCTTGGCTTAATTCTGGTAAACTAAAAGACAAAATCTCAAACTATAGATCGTTCATTTCACCACTGAAAGTATATAATAAAATATAATCTCCCAGCTAAGGAAATTCCAAAACTAAAAAGACCCAAGAGAATACAAACCAAATGGGTGGCAAACATCTTACTTATATCACTATTTAAAATTTTCTGTAAATAAGACTTCATGATGTATCCAGCAGAAAAATATTTAATTTGAAAATATAGCCACTAGTTTTACCACATCTACGTTTCACCTTGTCAGTAGTTCAGAACATTTAATTTATGGAATAATAATTAAAAACAATTTCAGTTTCAACTTCATACATATTTATTCAGTTAATCCATTTAATAAAATAACTCGCTAAATTCCTTGTTCTCAAACAAATTGGGGTGAAGGGGGGAGGTGGGTAAGTTTACGTAGTGAGAGGGGACAGCTGATGAGAAATTTATAACTTCCTTGTTGGACATCATGTAAGTTATTAGTAGGTCAGAACTAGATTGTGGGGAGTGTGTGTGTGGAGTGGCAAGGGCTGGGTCAAACCTCAGGGAGGTGAGGTGGCATCCTATCACTTAAGGCAGGCCCTTGGAACCCACATGGGAAAGCCCTGGAGCAGCTGTCAGTCACGAGCAGCCTGGGAAAACTATAACACACCACACCTCCTGGGGCCTCTCACTCAGTCTCAGATTGGCAGGGACAGAGAGAACACTGCCCCTCACCCTGGCCTGGAACCCCAGAGTGGCTGGTGGGTCAGGGACCACACCTGTGTGGGGTGGCCATAGGGAGCAGAGCAAATAAAACCACAGGTATATGTTTGCCTTGTGTCGCGGCTCTGCCATTGGACTTGTCAGAGCTGGTCTTCTACAAGGCTTGGGTGGTAGCTATACAAGCAATCTCTCCCTCTTTCTTCTTTCCTGTTCTTGCTCTCTCTGCTTCTTTTTCTTTGCTCCTTTCTTGATGCTTAGGGTGGTTTGGAGCTGGAGGGATTGAATCTTGATTTAAGGGTTGTGGAATTGGTTGGATTTTGCCTTAAGTGTTGTCAATTAATAGTATATGCTGAGTCAGTATTTTTGTCTCACTTGTGTGGTGTCCTTTTGAACTTTGTCCAAGTCCCCTCATTTACTCCTCTAATAAAGAAATTTCTTGGGAACAAGCCTGTGACTTATTCTCTTGACACTATCTTGAGGTATTAAAGAACCCTACGTCTATATATTAAAGTAAAACTCATAGCCAGCAGTTCCTGGGGCTGGAGTTTTACATCCCTGAAAAGGCAGAAGATGGACACTTCTTTACATCCATCCATTTTATGTAACAAAATTTAGTCTGACTATTATTTTATATGGGGGACAGTGGTGAGGAATCTCACTGTACTCCTGATGGTTTGAGGATTCACTAAACGTAGCAAAGGTGCTACAGTTTTAAGAATCATCATCCAGTGTCTTCAAAGTTGGAGAACAAGTAGGGAATAAGGAAAACAAAACAAATCTATGATCTGAATTCAGTAGAGGGGGGACATTATGAAGGAAAAGTAATCTAAGGACCAGAGAAGAGCCAATGTACCTTTTCTTACTTATAAACTTCAGATATGAATTAGCTGGTTAAATTTCACTCTTTTTTTATTTTATTTTAATTTACCAGTTTTCCTCAGCTGTTCTCTTACAATGTAAATTGTATGTTGCCATCACTGACTGAGGTGACATTCTACCCCCAAATATCTTCTGTTTTCACAGCACAAGCAGATTAAATATTACAGGACAGCTACAAATCCAAAAATAAATCTGCTGTGTCTCCTGTTCCTATATACACTACTGTAGCATGTCCTACCCCAAGTTGTCCTTGTGCATGTGCCTCTACAGACCAATCTTTGCCCTTTCCTATTTGCATATAATATACTAGAAAGTTAATGCACTATTTTTTGTCTCACTGTTTACTATCTCTGCCTTTTTCTCTTCCACAAAGAAAATATAAAATTTGGAGAAATCCTTTTCTCCCCTGTAAACACTTGATTTGTATCATTCCCCACCACCTTCAAGAGTCTTTCAGGAAGAAATACAACACAAAAAGACAGAAAGAAATGAAAAAAAGAAAAATAATCTATTCACACTCTCCTTTCTGTGAGTATTTGTGTCAGAGCTTTCTTTCAGATGATCAAGGACAGGATTTAAAATTCTCTCCTTCAGCCAACTTCCCTTGGCTGCTGCTTACTAACAGCAACTCCAAACGGCCATCGGCAACAGCTTCCAAGCTGACAAAATCAATCTTCATTTTGAACAATAATTATAAAATAATTATAAAAACAATAATGCTCTTTTTTAACCCTTTTCTTTCAAACAAAAAGGAGATGATTTTATTGTTTATAGAATTTAAAGGTTTAGTTCCTTTGACAGTGCAATGGAAAATGTAAACACACTATTTCAGACTTCTAATGTAGTATAGAAATAAATACAAGTGGATGATGTGCAATTTTTTACAGCTTGGTATATATAGAGTAGTTTAAAATGATGTGAGAATAAGATAAGAAAATCCACAGACCCCTAGAGATTTTTGGCACCAGGCTCTCCCTCCTACAGGCATTGGAATATTCATGACATTCCCCTGCCTTCCCCTTCTCCTCATGAAGATAAAATCCATGGTTCTTTCACCCTTCATCATTATTTAGCCCTTTAGTTTCCCTAATTCATTAGCCTTTAAGTCTACTTTTCTGGCTGAGACACATATCAACAACAGTCCCAGTTGGCTGGGTCCAAACAAGTTAGTTAGAAGAATTAAGACACTTACATACAGATGTACATGTATGTAGGTACATATATACACTCATTTAAACTTTATTTTATTGTCTTACACACTGGCAAATTTAACTTGGCAAGACTTTTATCAAACCTAAGCATTTTGGTTTAATGTCCAGATGTCCACCTTATATGGTTTCTATAAAATTATTTTGTTCCATGGTGTTAAAAGTACAAGTTTGTGTTTCACTTTTTTTTTCAGTTTACCTAAACAATAAAGATAGTAAAACTGATTTGGTTTTGTTTATTTTTTTTTTTTTTCAAAGTCAGAGGCCTTTGATGGATAATAAAGCTACTGATACTATTTTTTGTGTGGTATGTCAAGAATAGTTTTGAGACTTAAATCTCATTTTTAAAATTAAGCACATTACATTTAATTTCTCAAAATTCTATGATAAAAAGATTTTCTGGAAATTATTTTACTAAAAAGCAGTTCTGATACTTGAAGCAACACATTCTACCTACAATCTGGAACAAAGAAAACTGTTTATTAAAGAACAGATAGCATCATGTGCAAGTAAAAAATATTTCTTTTCCCTTGTGTCCAGTTAAACATTTTACTTTTTTATAGATCAACTTGTCACATAGATATGTAAACTTAAAATATCAGAACAATTAAGACCATCTTGGAGGTAAATTTGAACATTTAGCTGTATATCAGTGTTTTAGCATATGGAATTACACAGTAAAGAGCAGAAAGGTTTTGGTATGAAAATACAGTCATAAGAAGCAGGAAAACAGGAAATTTGTGTCTATAAAAGAAAGCAATTAAAACACATTGACTTGACTTTGGATGTTATGTTTTTAGTAGTGGTTCAACTGGGCAGTCATGACCTTCCATAAAGTAAATTCCTCTGTCTACCTGTTTAGCCTTTTTGAAAACAAATGAGACAGAATGAGTAAAAGAGATTGTATCATTCATCTCGCTTCTTCAGGAGCAATTTTGATCACAAAAGATAGTCCATAGAAAGTCATTGCACATGTTTATCACTCTCTGGGTGTATCCTGTGACAGCTGTTATCACTAACAATAAAACACTATTACTATTTTCCACCTTTATTGCAATGTTGAGATCTTCCTATGAAACACATTAATATTGCTGGTCTGATTTTTCAATTTTAACAATAAAGACAGCTGTTTAAACACAGATTTTCTCTGCGCCCACATTTTTTTGTTGTTGGAGTTACTGGAAGTATGGATGCACTATAAAGAGATGTACTTAATAGTAAATTAAGTGATATGCAGATAGAGAAATCGAACTTGCACAAAAAGCCACAAAAAGTCATTGAATCATTTCTTCAGCTAGTACAAACTTGTGTGTGCAAGTATACATTTCTTCCCTTTAAAATAAAATTTTAATCTAGCTTGATTACTTCCTGAGATAAATGAATCCAACATAATTCAAGTTGCCCATTTAAAAGCATCCTCAAAGCAGTATAAAGTAGTTCAAACTTTATAGTTAAATTTTAAATTAGTTTAAAAATCAATTTAATTAACTCAGTAAAATGTACAATGCAGCTCCAAGGATTAGTGAAATCAAGGATATATACAGCCTAAATTTCATTGGTGACTATGTGGCGGCTTGATCACATCATGATCAAGTTTCGTGATCAGAGTGATAATCATCAGAACTCTCATTCAAACTCACAAAATTAACATTTAGGATTTCAAGGTGTTTAGTCTTTCCAAAAGCTGAACTGGGTTTGCTCTTCCTATGATAAAACATGAAGAGATTGTAATTACTTAGTGAACTTCTAATTATTTATTTCTCTCTTAGGTTTTTAGCTTTTTTGATTACTCCTGAAGAGTGACTACAAAATTACTGGTGTTGTTATAAAAAAGGGTTACAATAAGATGTTCAAATAAAAAAACTATGACCTAAATAACTTCATTAAACAATCCAAGTTCCTGTAAAAATCGCACAAAAACTCCAGTGTAGTAGAGAAAAAGGAAAGAAAAAAGCAATCAAAAAACCAAATGACAGAATAGATGAAATATTTTATTGGGTGCCAGCTCCAAAACCGCTCCTTCTTTCTTGTACATCAGATGATCTATTTATTCATGAATTAACTGTCATAATAATCTTGAAGAACATATTGCATTGATTATCTCCACTAACACACAATGATGACAAACTGCCATTAAAACGCTTAAAAGTATGTGAGACTGAGATACAGGAACTGATTTCTTTTTAACTGTCTTAGCTACCCACTCATATCACCCTGTCTGAATGCCTTTTCTGTTAAGAATACCAAGGCTTTTCTTTTTATTAGGTCAAAACAAACTCTTGCTTAAAAATAGTCCAGCCTTCTTTAAAAATTATTATTTTTTTCATTTTCCAGAATATATTGTTCCTTAGGCAGCTTGCTAACTTTCCCACTTGTTTCCTACAGATCCTAAGACTGACTGTCTCCATTTTATCAAATATTTTGGCTTTATTTTTGCTCTCAATAGGGAGTATTATAGATAAGCAGTAAGCTTTACTGGTTTTTTGGCTGCTCTGTCCAAATCTTCTCATTCTTAACAGAAACAAGTCTAATTTGGGTACCTCCTCTTCTCTGTTATTTATAATTAGCTGTTTCTAAAATCTTAGAAAACTGATACTGATACACAAGCTCCTACTTTGAAAAGCATTTCATAAACCATGTACTTCAACGTGAACAGATAAAGAGAAACAAATTAAAGGACAATTAATATAAAATAATAATGTTGTCCTATCTTCTGCTCTTATTAGTACATTAATTTTTTTTTTTTTTTTTATAATTGAGAGCAGTCATGGAGTTTTAGAGACAGATTTTCACGGAATCACAGAATTCACTGAGTTGGAAGGGACGCATAAGGAACACTGAGTACAACCCTCAGCCCTGCACAGGACCATCTCCAAGAGTCACACCACATACCTGAAGGTATTATCCAAACACTTCCTGAACTCTGTAAGGCTTGGTGCTGCAACCACTTCCCTAGGGAGGCTGTTCCAGTGTCCAACCATCCTCTAGGTGAAGAAACTTTTTCTAATATCTAACCTAAACTTCTCTTGATACAACTTCAGGCCATTCCCTCAGGTCCTGTCACTGGTCACCACAGAGAAGAGATCAGTGCCTTCCTGCCCCTCCTCTTCCCCTCATGAGGAAGTTGTAGACTGAAATGAGGTCTCCCCTCAGTGTTGTCTTATCCAGACTGAACAGACTTCAGCCACTCCTCATATGGCTTCCCCTCAAGGTCCTTCACCATCTTCTTTGCCCTCCTTTGGACAGTCTCTAATAGCCTTGTGTCTTTCTTACATTGTGATGCCCAAACTGCACACAATATTCAAGGTGAGGCCACCCCAGTGCAGAGCAGAGCGGGACAATCTTGACCAGCTGGTGATGCTTTGTTTGATGCCCCACAGAACAGAGTTGGTCTTCCTGGCTGCCAGGGCACTGCTGACTCATATTCAACTTGCTGTTGACCAGGACCTGAGTTTTGTAATCCATGCCACTGTTGTCTTGGATTTTTTCCCTCTGCTAATCTTTCAGCAATAATTTATTAGAACTACAGAGAGATGAAAATCACATTAAGTGAGAAAAGAATAAGAAACTGAAGAGAATCTGAAAATACTGTATTCAAAGAAAATAAGGCACCTTTAAATTTATTTTTGCCTACAGTTTTATATGGGCTTTTGTCACGAAAAAAACATGAGATGAACTGCAAACATAGCTCCTGGAAGGAAACAAATCCTAACATGATGTATCTTAAGCTATTCTGTCCACCACTGTTGAGTCACAGATAGCCAGAGTTTACATAACGGCTGCATACACACAATATCATCTGTGAATAGATACTTCTACACACCTTTCACCACAGGACTTCAAACACCCACAATAGCAGCCAGCATGAGCTGTACATGTACTCTGGGAAACCTTCTGATGCTACCACATTAACTACCTTTACCAGAACTGCAAATGATTCTGTCTTTGGTTCACACAATCCCAGTAGAGCGCTGGTTTTTAACCTGAGAAAATCCTCTCTGTGTGGGACATGTTATATATCATATTAGAGAGACAAAAAAAATTATTTATTTACTACACTATGACATAAAATTCTGGATTTTACAATCCATTTGTGAGAACGAACACTGAACAAACACCTCTCTAAAAGGACCCAACATTATTAATTAGTTAAATAATTAATTATAATTAATTAGCATTGCAGAAGTGCACTCAGAAACATCTTACAGGGTTATACTTTAACTGAACATCTCTAATACATCTGCATTCATTAGACACATTCTTTTCTCTTTGAAGAGTCTAAAATAGCTTTACGGATTTTCTTCAAGCTATACATATATTTCTCTGATAGCAAATTTGAGAAGCTGCAGTCCAACATCAGTTTACAGGGAAGTTAAAAACTACTGAAAATCATGACATGAAACAAAAAGTGTTGCTCAGTATCCTTAAAGAGGTAACAGTAGCAAAATCTAGAGAGAATTGCCTCTTTGTCATAGTACGAAATATAAAGCACAGATCCAGAATCTAAACATGCTATTTAATCCTTAATTGATGTATCCATCCAGAGAAATTAAATTTTATATTGAAAGCAGATTACCAGATGAGGATAATTTGCAAATCCCAAAACATCTACTGGAACTAAAAAAGCCAGCTGTAACCAGAACTAGCTATTTACTGTTATCATAACTTTGAAAAAATAATGTATTTGAAAATATAACTTGGAAAGCTGTCTTAAATGGAGAAATTTCTAAATGGAAAGCCAAATTCTTTATTTTTGCAATAATGGCTGTGTTGATGTATGTGATACTAATTTTTGTTGGGTTTTTTTTACAAGATTAAATAGATAAATACAGATCTCGTATTACTTAACTGAAGATCTATTCAAAAGGCTTATTAAAAAAATAAGGTATATGAGAAATTACTGCCTCCAATTAGTAACAGGCCACTCCTGTTATTATTTGATCTATGAATGAACAACAGAGAAGGTGGGAAACCAGAGCCATCAACATCTCAGTCTGAGAAAAATAGGCTGTTATTAGGGCATTCTGGAGAAATTTAATTGCCTTCATTCTGCTGATTATTAGGAGAGAGAACCGAACAGCCGTCTCTATAACATTACAGAAATTAAGTAGTTACTCAAAGAAGTAGGAAGAGATGGATTAACTTTTCATGTGCTAGCATTTGTTTGCAGAGAGATTCAAGAAGAGTGAGATAAATTTCTTCTCCCTCCCTGTTAAAAATGTATCAGTGCTTTATATGAGATAGTATTTTCCTTTTCGTAATCAATATGAATACTTATACACATGCTTATACACAGGTATGAAAGTGTAATTAGGGGATAATAATAACAAAAAAATTGCATTTTCATTAATTTTTTGTCATAATTGTAAAAATATTTGAATGACAGAACTCACGTACATGAATCTTCTGCTCTTTTAAAATTAAGATACTCCAGTTTTTCAGAGCAAAATGTATTAAAAGGGTTAAAACTATTTTAAGAATCACAGAATATGCTGAGTTGGAAGGGACCCACAATGATCATCGAGTCCAACTCATAGCCCTGCACAGGACAAATAAGTGCACATATTAAAGCTATGGGAAAAATGAATGTACAAGACAACACTGCACACAGAAGTATCCATGCACCCAATAAAATAAAAGAAGTTAAAGATAGGGTATGTTCTAAACAACACTTTTTCAAGAGTGGATTATATTGTCAAAGAACAAGAAAATTGCTCTTCAAGACTTAGAAAGCAAAGCCAAACCATGGAATTTGACCATGGAGTTCTGATAAAGAATACATCTTTTCATTTAAAGATAATTTAACTAATATTAATAGATTATTTGAATATGAACAATAAGTAAAAAAAAATACCAAAAAATAGAATATAGAACTGCTAAACTAAAATTCTAGATTCCCTTGGAGGGTGCTATAGTATTTTCATTACTAAGTAAAGAGATCAAGAATTTATATGAATGAGACTACATTTCTAGTAGTATTTTTTCTAGTAGTTATTTTTGAGCCAGTAAGGAGCTGAGCAATACACCAGCGAAATTTCTGTCAGTCATAGTAAGTAGCCAGATTATGATGGTGGAAGAATGCAATACTCAGACCACTTCAGTTCTGTCCAATTTCAGAAAATGTACTGCCAGACCTGCCTTTTTACAATAGAATATGAGGGATTTATAAAGACATTTGTGAAACAACTTTTTTATGGATACAACCGACACAGATAAGTTACTGACAACTGGCAAAACATCAGAATTATACTAAAAGTTTGTAGATCTAACTGGAAAAATAAAGCAACAAAAAAAATCAGCAAGCTGAATGGTTTTTATGAGAGCTTCTACAGTACAAACAGCCAAACACCACGAGAATTTAAAGCCAGGACCATCAAATACCATGCTACGGTTAAAAATCATCTGGAAAAGGAATTATTTTTATTTACATTTAGGTCAATGTTGTTTTCATATTATTTTTCCTAAAAAAAAATAAGTTCATAATTACTGAAAGTTTGAAAAAAAAAAAGATTAAACAATTAAAACACTTCAGAATGTCAATGTTGAAGGTTATTAAAAAAAATGACATTTTTATTACAAAGTTTGGGATTTTACAGATCTTCTGTCAATTAATCAAAAATAAGAGAATGGTTTGGGTTAGAAGGAACCTTAAAGATCATCTTTTTCCAAACCCCTTACCCTGGACAAGAACACTTTCTACTAGATCAGGGTTCTCAGAGCACCATCCCACCTGACCTTGAACACTTCCAGGGATGGAACATCCACAGCTTCTCTGGCAAACCTGTGCCAGAGCCTCAGCACCCTCACAGAAAAGAATTTCTTCCTAATATCTAATCTAATACCAGCCTATTTCAGTTTAAAGCTATTTCCCCATGTCCTATCACTACATGCCCTTGTAAAAATCCCTCTCCAGCTTTCCTGTAGCCCCTTTCACATATTAAGAAGAGCTGTAACTTCTCCTTCTCCTCTCCAGGCTGAACGAATCCAACCCTCAGCCTACCTTCACAGAAGACGCGCTCCAGCCTTCTGATCATCTCTGTCATCCTCTGCTGGACTCACTCCAACACGTCCGTGTCCTTTTCAATATTATTTGAAATGTGGAAATCCCCAGAGAGAGTGCTAAATAGCTATTTTGTTGTTGCTGAGAGTTAAATGTTACGGAAAAGAAATACTTCATATTACCGATATAAATACTCCCTGCCAATAATTGTCAGCAGTAAATGTTAAGAATGTGAGCTGCCAAAAGAGAGCTTGACAGTGCGGAACTTTCTTTTGGAATGACTGTCAGCTAAAAAGATTTGTTGAAATGGAAATTAAAATAAGCCTTTTGAATTTACTTGCAAACTAATAATAACTTTTTTAAAAAAGTGTTTGGAGTAAAATGGAATATTTTGCTACCGCATTCTAAACCAATTTCAGTTTTTATTTTCAGTGATTACAAAATCAGCTAGCTAATTCCAAATTATAAAGCATCCAGGAAAAATATTTTAACTTTTCTATATAAAACTAATTATACAAAGACATTTAATTTATGTTCCTTCACACTGTTTTTATGTTTCACAAAAGTCATATTGTTCCCTGAGAAAAGAGTGAATTTCAAATTCCAGGTAGACTGATAGCAAAGACATTTCAAGCAATAAAATGAATTGTCTGAATCATAAGTTTTATGTCATTCAGGATTATTTCAGCTATAGGCAATCATGGTGCTTCACAGACCTGGAAATATCAAATTTAAGTGCTGTAGCCATGAAGGAAGCGGAGCCACAGAAAACTGTAGGGTGCAACTGACAAGCACTTTATATTACAACATATATCAAAAGATTGACCAACGTCTACATAAATCCTTTATTTTGTTCACGAGGTGTAGAAGTTTTTCAGACATGGCATATCAAGGTACATTGCGTGTACTAAATGGATTGCAGTTCATGATCAGTGCTTGCATGTGGGTTTAGCAAAGGAATAATATGATTATCGAATTTGTAATGCCCAAAAAGATGTGAACTTTATAGGAGAACATAGGGCATATGTCTGTAAGTATTGAAAGATGCAAAGGGTATGAAGATTAATCATAATTTGTGCCCATGGACTCCAGCTGCTACAAGATGAGATCCCACTGTGTGTTACCTATCATGAGTGGATAGTTTAATTTGTTGCTGTACTGTTTAATTTTGAATAAAAGGAACTGTGGAGTCAACCTATGAATCCAGGTGAATTGAGCCTTTAAAAGAAGTGGAATTTGAAAGGCACTGGATAAATTAGGGCGTTAGGTGCTGAGTAGCTGTGTCTCTAAATTCCAGTGCTGGACACTCAAGGTAGTCGTCCCAGCTGTGGTTTAACTGTATTCTTATCCTTCCATGGAATTGCCACCGGAATTGCCAGGGGTTGGAACCAGACAATCTTTAAGGTCCCTTCCAACTCAAGCTATTCCATGATTATTGGAAGTCATAAATAATCTCTATATTACTGACTTTAGGGTCTCTATAATAAAAAACTCATCAGCTGTTGTGTCTGGAACTTTTAAGACCCTAAATATCACCTTACATTGATTTATATCAAGTGATTGATCAATCAATGTTTCTTTTTATTATTTTGTTTTAAGATAGACACAAATGTATTTGAGGAAGCTCTGTGACATTGGCTGAGGTTTTATCTATGTTCTGCTCCCTTCAGACCTTAAAATTCTTCTGAAACATTTTGTACACCTCGAGCAAAGGCTGAAATGAGATATAATTACAGTCTTCTCCCTTTCCTTTTCCTCTTTTCTTGCCAAGAATGATGTATCAGGTTTTCAAGTGGAAGGTGCATTCTGATACATAAAAGCGTTATATATGTATTTTTTCAGAAGACACCTACAGACTGGGAATAGCAGTAAAAACAGCTTTGAAGAGTGAATATAAAGCACTGCTTTTTTCAACACATTGATTAAATTTTCCTACCCCTTTGAACAGGCATTCAGATTAAGCTGTAACATGTTTTGACTCTGAGAGAAATAAAGGAGTAAAATATTCAAAGATTTCACTGAAAGTTTAGTATTGCTTTTAGATTACTGAATTCAGCTTGATTAGATGCCTTGATCATTATTTAATTCTTATGACCAACCAGAAAGGCTGCAAATAAATGGCATTTTTTTCTTATAGATGGTCTCAGTGTTCCAGAATAACCTCATGAATTCTCAGTTTATTATATCGCTAGTAATATTGTCTAAAAAAAACCCCCCTACGTGATTCCTTTTTACTTCTCCATCTATCTTCTAGAACTCTTGCATGGATGAACTTGAAAACCGGGTAGGTCTTGCCTTTCCGTTTACTGTCATCAGGTCCTCTCCTCTCTTTAACTATCTCTAAAAAGAAAAATGTGCATTTGCTTTAAATACATGTGCCCATTTCTAAAACTACGTGCTCTCCTTTAAGGGAGTGAAAACCATGAACTAATTCATTACTAGATGTATATATATTTTCCATTTCAGGTTTCAAGAACAAAAGGAGATTCCAAATTATAAAGCATCCAGGAAAAGCTGTTCTTGACATGTTCTATACATGTAGAGAGTTAAGACAAAGGTATGATGAAAAAATAAAGAAACTGACAAGTCAAAAAAATAAAAATATAAAAGACCTAAAAGTCATAGAGTCCAATTTTCAGGTCTTTCACCTAATGCAATTTTAAAAGTTTGACACAATGGTGCTTTCAAATAAAATCTTATCTTTCTATAAAGAAAGATTTCTATGGTGTTTTTAAAGAATACAGGAAAATATCACAATGAATTAGTAAAAAATCTGATTATTTAAAAAAAAATACTACTTTTGATATTTTATGTCTTTAATTACTTCTCTTATGGATGGTTGTATAGACTACCAATAATTTTGCATTTGCACTGTGTTCCAGTGATACAGACCAGCAAGTTAAAACACTGACAGCTGCATATTGTTACAGCAAGATCTTTATAACTACATTTGATCTAGGTTTGATCTTGAGTAAATACCCCTAGGTCAAAGCAGCCATCCATTCTGAACTCTGTGGTGGTGCTGGTAACTCTTTTTTGCCTTACTACTATTTTAAGGTTTGTTTGAGTGTCTAGCTGTAAAATACAACTTAAATTTCTATAACAATTTCTAACACTTCAAACAATTATCTTCTTTGAAGGTTACACTAGTAATTTGCTTTGCTGTAAGGTTTCCTTTTTTCTACCTTCCCATTTTTCTGCATACACCAGAGAAATAAAGATCTTTAGGTTGCGTTAAAAATACTCCCCTTCTGTCTAGACCGAAAATGTTGCAGAGATACAATTGATCAATTTCTAAAACGAGACCCAATATTGTACTTTCCTCAAACTGTATGAAATTGTATTCTTTACTTGTAATTTGCTGTTCAAAATGAGACCTCCCAACAGAATTGCTTAGATCACACAGAAGTAAAAAAATACATGTGAGAGACTTCTTACTGTAGTTTTCAGATCTCTCTACAATTTACAGTTATCAGTTCTCAGTTGCCTTTCTGCAGTAGCTCAGAGAAGACTGGAGGTGAGCTGGGGCAAAAGAACTGAATGCTAATGTGAGGTTGTGCAGAAACACTGTCCTCCATTGAAGGGTCTCTAGTGGCTAAAACTGAAAGCTGTTGCAGCAAAATGGTATGGCAATAGCTAATTCAAGGAAACTCCAGTGAGCAGAAAATAGGATTTCCTCTTTTTTTTTTTTTTTTCAAGCTCTTACACAGTAAAATCTGAACAGCAACACGTGGAATGATCCAGTTTTGTTCGGTGCTTTTCCCTGAGTCTGCGCATTGGCACAGATGCGAAATTTCTGTATCTGAGTCTTTCAGTAAAGATCAGATTTGGTCCTTATTATTCACCCATCAGACTGTGGTGGGAAGCAAATTACTTTGAGTCCTCTATAATTTTTTTGGGGTTTATAAGTAGTAACACTGTAGGTCTGCTTCAAAAACAAACTATACTTGTCTCAGCAAAGGGCTTAGGAGGAGTCAGGGCCATGAAGAATGCTTTCACTCTCATCACTGAGACATGCAAAGCCATTGGAAAGTTCTGTAAGTGATTCACATGGCTTATTGCCTACTTCATCTGCAAAAGCATTGATAAGAACAATACCTAAATTAAACTGGCACTGCTGTGTTCAAGAGGTTTTTTCTGAGTTGCACACGCAACTCAGTTAGTGAGCACCCTTTCGAAGTGGGAGCACAAATTCCTTTCTTCTACAGGGGAAGGGACAGAAAACAATATTCCTTCTCACTGGCAATGTTCCAAATATTATTAATCACTTCTGGAAAATAACTTCATTCTTGTGAAAGGTTCAATAAATAAAACCCATCTTGCAGTTTTTGATTTTGGAATATAGAAGGGTACTGGGATAAAAGTTGGTAAAACACTACAGAAATTCATTCTCTCTCCATCTGTTTCTGGAGCTGGGAATCTTTTTTTAACCATGTACACTGTGATACCTCCTCAATATTTATTGATATCTAATCCCCAAATCTTGTCACTTTATCTTGCACATAAAAAAAAAAAAGATAATTATACTACACAGCCAATTTTAGCACTACCCTTTCTTTTCTCTTAAGAGGAATTGAGGGTATAATCACATCTGATCCTTGCTACTTTTTCCAAAGCCAGTATTGAACAATCTATCAAACAGGAAGTGAAACTTGCTGCCATGGAAAGTCAAAAAACCAACACTGTACAGCCAAAATGGTGAATATATTTTTTATAGGCACACACACACAGACATATACATTAAACTGAACTGGTTGATGCCTTTAAGCTGCAGATCAGAAATCCCCCAAACTTTTCGCCTTTTAATATGATATTTATATATATAGTTACTAAGGAGGTTTTATTGAGACATTATAATGTGCTCTTTGCCTGACTGCTCCACGTCTTCATCCATATTGGGTGGGAATTTTTGTAATGGTTTAAAGAAGTCATACACATGTTGAGTATCAGCACTTCATAGGGATAAATGGTTAACATTTGAGATTGCTCTGTCAATCATGTACTTGGATTACTGTTAGATGCACAATTGTGGACAGAAAAATGAGATTATCCTTTTCACAAGCTGCTATATAATAATAGTAAAATTGCCTGATGAGTCATTTTAGATGTTAGACTTCCACATCAGAAACTTAAGAAGGGTTCAATTCTCAACCTTTTATAGTCTTGAGTACCTAGGTTTTCTATGCCTTGCAGATCTCCAAATATTTGAATTTAGTATGGAGAAGTATATTAAAATGGAGAAGCACATTAAAATGGAGAAGCAAGTATCTGTCAAAAAAAAAAATCAAACAAAAACCTGTTTTTTTTAGAATGTTTTTTCAGTCATCAGTAAGTAAAATCAGTATTATTTTTGAGTAATACAGCTGTGTAAAACACCTTACTGCAAGAGAGAGGTAGATCTATAAACTTCTGTTTTGAGCCTCTTCTCAAACCTAGTGTTTCTGTAAGTGACTCTGCAGTATAACCTGGGACTCAAGATATAAGAATGTTAGTTTATATTGAAGCAATTTCTTCTTTTGATTAAGCAAAAGGGTAAACAGTTCAGAATATATTCCATCATGACTAGATTATTTATGCAAATGAATATGATTAAGAGTTACAAATACTTACTCTTTAATACTTCTTACAATCTGGCACAACAGAAATGCAAAAGGGGAAGAAAATTACTTTTCTTGCTTAGTTAACATATCAATTTACTGCCCCTTTCCTAATTCCTGATGCCTCTTGGAATTAACTACCTTGGAAAATCAGTTAATGCCATAAGTATCGAGTCCCTGTAATATTAAAGCTAGAGAGTAAATCATTGAAACATTTCCAAGAACAGAGAATAATTAACCAAACCTTAGAAAAGTTAATACTGGACTGCTACTTCTTTCATCTCTAAAGATAAAAGAACTGTTTCTCTTTCACATCTGCTTCCTGCAGAATTCAGTTTTATTTTTACAAGCTGTAATGAAAGTTAACACGTCTAAATTTACAAGTACACTAGTGTATGCATATCACTGCTCTTCTAAGTGTGATTTTGGCCCTTAAATATCTTTAGGTTTTCTAAGAAGTTGATGGTGTTTGAAAATTTTCCTACGGATCAAAAATTATTTCTGAAAGGAATGAAATATGTATTCTCACGATGAACAAACAAAATGCAACTGAGAAATGAAAACACTTTATGGGTTGTTTTTTTCCAAAGCCTACTCCTGAAACTTGAAGTGATTTCCTTTCATAAAAGATAGGCTGATAGACAACCTCACCAAAACATTTGATTATTAATACAGAACAATCACCTACAGCAATTTTCATGATAAGCACCTGAAAGAAAATCAAGATTAACATTTTCAGTTACCTGCAAAAAACATTAAGTATCTATTTAATAACTCAAAGAAATAAAGTATAACACAAAATTCATGTCTTATGCACTGTTTTAGGATTTTTAGTCTTGCTTTGTGGGAATGGGAAATTCCTGTTAGGATTACAAAGATGACATCAATTCTGACAATTTTTGAAATCAAGTACCTGCCAAAAAAGAACTGCCCACCCACCTACCTGACAGTTTGTTATTTAAATACTTAAAATTAACTTCCTTTCCTTACTATTACAGAACAGTGCTTCAGAGAATAAATCTTTCCTCAAACATAAATGACAACTCTAAGAAATTTTGTATACATTCTCCTTAAAGAAGATTCAGGATTTCTTTGAGTCACAAACCTAGGAGATCAGTGCTGAGAGGAAAACAAGGAAATCTGTATGTTCTTTTACAACCACAACAAAATACCCTTTCATCTACATACCTGAGAACAAATGCTAGAACAACAAACCACTAAACTGCTAATTAAAAATTTTGGTTCTACTATTATAGGATTTTCAGTGTTGAAGAATATACTAAGAGAAGCTTCAGGTCATGCAACACAAAAATTTTATACTGTGCATATGAATAAAATCTTTGAAATATCTAGCAGGCATTCTCCAAAGGAGAATAGAAAAAAAACATTGTTATGTATTTCAAAAGAAGTAACACTTAAGGTGAGTAATTTCTGTCTGTTAGACCACAAGTATCTCAGAAACATATATTTTACAGAATTAGATATAAGAACTATTGTGGTTTAACCCCAGACAGTAGCTAGGTACCATGCAGTTGCTCACTTACTCCATTGCTCCACATGGTAGTATGGGGAAGAGAATCGTAAAAAAGGTAAAGCCTATAGGTTGAGGATAAGATTAGGAACACTTAATAGTGGAAATTTATTATTATTATTATTATTATTATTATTATTATTATTATTATTATTATTATTAAATGGGAGACAACAAAAGGAGAGACAGGGAAAAAAAAAACCAACAGAAAAACCACAAGTGATGCACAATGCAATTGCTCACCATCTGCTGACTGATGCCCAGCCATTCCCCCAGCAGTGATGGGCTCCCACTGGCCAACTCATCCCAGTTTATATACTGGGCATGACATTCCATGATATGGAATATCCCTTTGGTCAATTTGGGTCATCTGTCCCAGCTATACTCTCCTCCAGCTTCTTGTGCACTTGCTCATTGGCAGAACATTGGACCCTGAAAAGTCCTTGACTTAGGGTAAGCACTGCTCAGCAACAACTGAAACATCAGTGCTATCAACATTTTTCTCATACTAGGAAGAAAATTAACTCTATTCAAGCCAAAACTAGGATAGAACTTTGTAATAAATGTTTTAAAATACTGTTAGAACTGAAAGTTCAAAATGTATCTTCCTTTTATTGCAGGATAAGAAGCACCTTGCTACTAACATGATAGATTATCATCTCATCATGGTAGATTATCTCAGTAGCACAGGTTTTTCTTTAAAGCATGATATTACATACCTCTCAGACATTAAATCTCTTCAAGAATGAGGAAAAAAATTACCTTCCTTTCAGATAAATACAAATATTATTAGAATAAAAGAAAATAGTGGTATAGAACCTGATAACAAAGACATGCTTTGTAGTGCTTTGTAGTGAAATTACTTTTTTCTCAATATAGTTGAAAATTTGATTATTATTATTTAGCCTAAGACATTATTACTGCTGACCTAAGAGTGTCCGTTGCCTAAGAACTTCCTTGAGATCTGTGGTAGAAGCGTAAACTAAGGAAATATGTCTTCAGTAGAGACTTGTCAAACAACTGTCTAGAAACACACCATCACTTCTTCATGAACTATGACTACACAGACAAGTGATAATAGATAGGAATTTAGTCTATGCCAAACAGAAAATTAGCTTGAAGTTATGGCTTCTAGGCTAAAGTCAATTTGTTAGTTTGTGTTTAAAAGTACCCGCAGGTATATTACAAGTGGGATTACGGGTGGCACCTACAAGTTAATATCAGAGTAGGTATTTCTCTTTTACTGGTAGCATAGTTAGTCAGGTAAAAAGAGTGTGGATTGTTCTGTGGAGCTTAAATTATTATGTGGGAAACCTATCAATGAGCTAACAGCTCTAGAGGTAATTGTATAGGTATTATATTTTTTTATCGTATTGGTCTGAAAATAAAATTTTCATTTCAAGAGTTGTTTTCTCACCCCAGACGTCAGAGAGATGTATAAAAATCTGCAGTATCTTTATGAAAGACATCACAGCTAGGAAAAATAGTTATCAAAATTTTAATCCTAGTTCTCTGAGTCACTAAACACAGAAATATAAACATGGAAACTGTTAATAATTTTGTCTTCCAGTGTATCTGACAGACATGCTATATAACATGAACTAATCCCTCTTCAGATAGGGGGTGCCACATAAGTGTCTCCATATTCAGATGTTAAAGCTTGCCATTTCCCTCACAAACCTATTTTTTTATATTGCACACCATATTATGCTATCAATACAAACATATGTCATGAAGAAGTTTATTTGCAGAGGTAGAGCCTTGGAAAAGAAAGAAACATAAGACAAGATCAATACCAAGACAAAATCAATACCAAATCAAAATCAATAAAACAAATTAGATCTGCAGTGTTGTTCTTCCTATTCCTGTTTATATTTTATTTACCAAGACCTCAGCATTTTTTTACTGTAAATTAGGTTTTTGCAATTCCTTCAGTGTACCACATGAAGCATTCCAGTAACCAGATCTAACTGTACAAGTGTTGCTTCTTCACTTAGGGGAAAAAAAGTAAATAAATGAGAGTAAATAAATAGTGAACACTTACAGCGCGCAATCTGAAAGTAATTAATAGTCTATAGCTTATGTGAATGTGTTTATCCTAGCAAGGATTTACCCATGGGTGTGTCGAAAGGGGGATATTCTGATTCTTGCTGATATGAATCACTGTGGTACATATGCTTCCATGGATGTGGTGACTTTGCATTAATGAGACTAGAGGAAGTCTTGTGCAATGGATTGGGACCAAATACCTTTGAATTTAGTGCATATGAACCTGGTGCATTGTTGCTTAAAGTAATTTCAAGGTATGCATTGCAGTTCTTGAAATGGTATCCACATGGGCTGGGCAGCAATATTCATTGATGGGTGACTCACATTTCAGAATGCTACCTGTATTGGGTTTAAACAGCAAGCGGGTTGTTTGAGGGGGGAGGAGCTGCAGGGGTGGCTTCTGTGAGAAGATGCCAGATGCTGTCTGCATGTTGAACAGAGCGAGTTCCAGGCAGTTCCAAGATGGATACACCACTGCCCAAAGCTGAGCCCATCAGTGACACTGTTGGCATCTCCGTGATAACATATTTAAGAAAGGGTAAAAAAAGCTATGTGACAGAATCTGGGAGAGAGGAGTGAGAATATGTGAGAGGAACAGCCCTGCAGACCCTGAGGTCAATGCAGAAGGAGGGGGCAGAGGTGCTCCAGGCACCTGAGCAGAGCTTCCCCTGCAGCCCATGGTGCAGACCGTGGTGAAGCAGCTGTGCTCCTGCAGCCCATAGAGGACCACAGAGGAGCAGACTGACATGCAGCCCCTGGAGAACCCCATATCAGAGCAGGTGGATGACCACAGGAGGTTGTGATCCCCTAGGAAGCCTGCACTGGAGCAGGCTTCTGGCAGAATCTGTGGGCAGTGGAGAGAGGAGCTCACACTGGAGCAGGTTTGCTAGACGGACTTGAGCCCCCATGGGTTACATACGCTGGAGCAAACTCTTTCTGAAGGACTGCAGCCTGTGTAAGGGACCCATGATGGAACAGTTAATGAAGAATTTGCAGTCTGTGGAAAGGTCTCACATTGGAGAAGTTAGTGGATAACTATCTCCTGTGGGAGGGAACCCACTCTGGAGCAGGGGGAAGATGTGAGGAGGAGAGAGTGGTGGAAACAGTGTGACCACAACAGCCATTCCCTACCTGCTTGTGCCACTTGGGAAGGGAGAAGGTAGAAGAATCAGGAGCATGGAAAGAGTGGTCTATATCCTGGTGTGAACAATGGTAATGCTGGTCTGCAAGCAACAAACAGTACTAATGTTTCTAAGCATCAGATTAGATGACTAAGGAGAATCTCTAAAATACATTTAATTTGAACATGATGCAGGTGAAAACCAGAATTGCTGACAAAATATATCAGAAGTAGGAGAATATTCAGAAGCAAAGAAAATTATTTAATCTCTACTGATCTCTGGAATAAGTACTCTTAGGAGCTTGTTTCTGTAGCATTAGTTGATCCTTTCTAGATGTACCTTTCTAGGTACTTATTCTATGTTGTGGACACCTCTAGTATCAAGGGTAACTCCCATATTTTGATTTTAAAGTACATATAAGATTTCATACCTACAAAATCCACTTCTTTTAATGTACAGGAAGCATAACTGTCTAAAAGAAAAGAAATTTGTGTGTTTCTTCTGATGTACTAAAATAATGAGAGAAAAGAAAGGATTAGTTCACAAACATGAATCACCAGAATTTCTGGCATGGGTTTTCAGGCTAAAATTAATTCTATCAAAAAAACCCCCAAACCCAAATTCCCCAAATCCCTCACATATGAGGTCTATCTTAAATATAGTCATCTAGAGACAGCTCAACTCATGTTTTCAGTCTAATCCCTAGCAAAAATGATAGAGTTTTATCTTACTTTTCACGGTTAGATTTAGCTTGCAAACACACTTTGTTAATGCAGCTGAAATAGCCTTTACATGTAGGAGGTATGTACTTTAAAGTAGCAATGCATGTGTAAAGCTTGAAAACTGCTACAGTGTACTGGCTACATGGAGTAGAACATAAACTTGTTAGATGTTACTCCGAAGGGATCTGTTTCCCACTACAAGTGATGTGCTTTGACGCCACAAAATGCCAAATTTACCCTCATGAGAATGAGTATCCACTACAATAAATCAATCCGAAAAGCCAATGAAATATACTGCTATGAATTTCTCCTACTGTATGCTTGGTCTACTTACTATCTGCAAAAACTTTAGCATCTCTAACACTACTTTACCAGGACCTGATTTTCAGACAGAAGTAAGATCTGACAGGAGTAGATCTGACTTCTCTTGTGTGTTTTTACATTTACTTGAAGTGTAGCTATTCCATCAACACCTCCACAAAGCTGTCATCTCCTTTCAGAACGCACCCTTAAGAGTTAGTATCTTTTTTACATGCACATGCACCTCAAAATTGCATACACACAGGTGTGCATGTCCTAAATTGATATACAGTCAGCTTGGAAATCACGCTTAAGGTGATTTTTAGATTGAATTCTGTCCTGCTTGGGTATAAAAAAACTTCAGGATGCATTCTCATTCAGCAGTTCATTTTACCATCTTTGTTACTTTTTCTTCAAGAGCTCTCTCATTGACATCTCAAAGGCTCAAAATTGAAACAGCTATATCAAATGTTACAGGAGTTCTCTCTAGGCTTAACAATACGGCCAGCTTCAGTCCCATATCCATTTGCAATCGTAATTTCCCAGCTGAAGGCATTAGAACCTCATAATTATCAGCACCTGTACTGAAACTGAAGGAAAACTATTCTTGACATGAACCCATTGCAAGCTTTATATATCTCATCTTTTGAAGTTATTTTCCAATTAATTTACACTAGATCTGTCGATGTGTGGGAAAAAGTTAAGCCAGCAGCACCTTCATTCAGTTAATTAGAATCAAAAGAGTGTTTTGGTGTTGGAGCTGAAGAGGAGTGTCTGAATCAAAACACAGAGTTTGCAAAAAGTCTTGGGAATTCTAGTTAACTGAATGAGGACACCAGGTGCCGTTTATCAAAGAACCCTAATAAAGAGGAAACGCAGAGAGAGCTCTGTGGAGGATCCTAAATTGTGGTGTGTGCAGCTTCATTCTCCATTGTCTATATATGGTGGCCCTGATGTGATATGCATTACGAGAGTTTTTGATGACCACATCCTGATGGGGGTAACAGTGTTAGTTCTGCCTGGACAAAGTCTGTCTCTGCTTGAATTCATTTGCTGCATCAATGAACTCTCACTGGTAATGCTTGTACAATACCTAAATATAACACTAAACTTTGCCCGTCTTTTATTGAGAAAGCGTGGCTCTTTTACCTTGGGAAAAATAAGTTATTTTAACTGAGATATGATAAAGTATCTTCCTTCAGAAAAAAAATAAAATTATTTGCATATATTTGTTCTTTCTCCTCTTACCACTAGGCTTCCACACCCACATTTATTTTCTTCCAAAGAAGAATTCTGAATATAGTTAATTTTTTCTTCTATCTGTACCTTTTTTTGGACAGTATGCCTCTACTGTCAACTCCATAATATTGCCAAAATCCGTCCCTACTTTCACCATGACTTTGTTGGTATTCTTATTGTTTCTTACTGTAGTGCTGCAGTCCCCGCATAATTTATGATTTCAATGCAGCTCTACTTCAGGGAACAACAAAGTGATACAGCCTGATTATCATTCTACTCCAAGGCAGTATCAACCTCTTGAAAGAAATGAAGCAAAAGAAAAGGAAATAGATACTTATAGAATAGGTAAATGACAACTAAAGAAGAATATATTAACTAACAAATAATTTAAAAGTTTTAAATAAAAGCCTTGAAGTAGGGAACTGTTTATTATTGTTGTTGACAGAGTATAATATGCAAGCTAAATATCATGAAAATGAGATTTCAGAATGTCATCTGACTCCATTGCTTTTTAAAAGACATGTGGAAATTACGACTTTCTGCATTAGGTATAACACACTCACTCCATTTATCTCCTTATGTTTATATTCATGACTATCTCAGGCAAACCAATTTAGGAAAAATGTGAGTAAAATAGGTCTCATCATAATCTTTAGGAGTCCTGAATCAAGTCATTCTTTCAGGAAGGTACTTAGGAAACGTGAGTGGTTACTCTTAAACTTATTTAAAGAGCAACCAAGCAGCAAGGGTATATTTCAGTCCAATTTGAAGAAGGTATATAATTTTTCCATTACTATCAGTACATTAATTTATATTTAAGAGATAGAACTATCCTGTTGATTCCATAGATTAGCTATAGTTCAGCAAAGACCAGCTGCTATTCTAAATGCCATCTTCAGATATCCTGTTGAGATAGGGCACTCCTGCATGTCAGGGTTTCATAGAAAGTCAGGGTCCTGCAAGGAGGTACAGTCCAAGGATTGTTCAAAGCACAGTCACCCTGAGCTAACCAAAAGGAAATATCAAGCAGAGAGGTATCTTTAAATTCTCTTTTTGTTTGATATTCTTTCCTAACATTCAAGGTTATGCCTCTGTCCATGCAAATTTAGGATACTGAATACTTCCCCAATGAAAGAATCCTGAGTAGAAACCCCAAAAAACTCACTCTGTTTAGAAGCATCAAGGTGTAAAAGTGTCTGAGGTTTATATTTATTGTTAAACACTGTCAGAGGAAATAAGTTATCCTTTCTTAGTTCAGTTATAAAATCTCAATGCCGTGTTTCCCAGTCTTCGGTTCCTAAAATGCCACAACATAAAATAACACACATGATTCTCATTCCTGATGCTGAAGCCAGTTTTGAGACAAAAAATTATCACACTGGACAGAAAGAAAATTGACTGGAGGAATTGATCTCTCCCACCATTCCAGTGGTGAGAATTCTGCATTCTAGTTACTTGTCTATGAACTGTTTCAGGGTTGAACTCAATGGATATTCGACACAAAAATTTTGTAGTATTCTGCAGTGCAGCATGGGGAATTGTCTCCTCGCTGTCGGAAAATATAATAAAAGATGTCCCGTTCAGCTTTGTGTTTTACATCAGAAGGGAAGAATATCAAGATATTAACAGAGTAAAGACCAACCATGAGTTGTGATGAAAGACAGTTGTCTGAGGAGAAAGGAGAAAAATTGCAGCTTAAAAACAAACAAAAAAGGTCCATGTATTTAATACATGCCGCTATGATCTTAAAAGTTGTTTGGAAAAGGATTGTGGCCATGAGCTTTGGAAAGTTTGATGCATACATAGTATAGGTCATTGACAATTTTTTAGGTCACAACAATAATTTCTTAAATCATTTTCTATAGAAACTGAAAGATAAATGCTAAAGGAACATAAAAGTCCAGTATGTGATGCCTTTTCATTTCAAATAAGCTTTCTGACCTGCTCTTGAATGTAAGCACCTAGATTGTTGTTTAAATCCTATAAGCCCCACATAGGCATTACAGCAGGGAGTCTGTTCTTCCACTACAGATCATTCTGCTTTTCTTCTCCTCTCTCAAATTATATAGCTAAAATGGACCTATCTAAGGATAAATTTGTTTTTATGAATTTTCAATACCAATCCAAATATTTCTATAATTTCTTTTTTATATATTTACAACTTTTCTCAAAAGCAATGGTGCAATATGAGTTCTTTTTTTCCAGCATGTCTCACAAAAAACCCCGTTTTGTTATATACCTTCTAACATTTGATATGGTAGAACATGAATTTCACATTGTACTACGGCAAAAATGAAAACTTCCGGTGTTGTACTTTTTAGCAGGTTTCTTTCGTAAAATTATAGGTAACTACTCTTTGTGAAAATGCAGTCAGTTTCGTTATATTACCTTTTTTAAAAACTAAACCATGTCAGTTTGTATTCAAATTTAGTCCAACTGTGCTATGAATAACTGGATATTGGAAGATCTTTGGATAGAGATAATTGGGGGTGGTTTTTTGTGGGTTTTTTGTGTTGGTTTTTCACCTTTGTTTTTCTTTGTTTTTGTGAAGAAATGCAATTACTTTATACTATTAAAAACAGTAAATATCTTGGAGATAAAAAAGTTTTCCTATTGTCCTTATAGACCCTTTTTTATGCACAATTTTTAGTTCATTCATTTTCTTATAAAAGCAGAAATATTTTTATTTTAACAGGATTGGCACTGGCTTGCTACCCAGTCTCATTTACTGCTTTGCTTTCTGGCTTCAATTCTTGTTTTTCCTATCTGTTTCAGACTCATGCAAACCTTAGTCATTCTCAAAGGGTCTGTCCTGTGACCCACTGATCTTAGTTTTTCCTTTTGCCCTGACTTCCATGCAATGGATCACTATGTTCTCCCTTTGTAGAGACAGAAGGTTGTGTGACCCATACTTAGAAATCAGCAGAAGAGAAGGTGAGCCTAGTGTGTAAAAGGGATTCTTACTCCTGCTGTGAGATTTTGTAGTTGATAGCATACTTCTTCCTGTCCTCAGAGCTTTACTGTGCTTTTGCCAGCTCACAAGGTGACAAACACATTTTCTATGGATATCTGTCCCTCAACCATCCATACTCAAAAACTACGGCTCTTCCCTGTCTACCATTCTGGAATGCTACTTTACAAGGCATACTTTTTCATGGTAAAGTTAAGTAGACAAGAATAAATGTGTACACTGGATCATATAGTAACAGCCAAGGAGTTGTCTGCATGGAGGCCAAATCCATCCAAGAGCCTCATCACACTATCTCCATCTGCAAATGTGTGAAAAATCCTGGTGAAAGAATGAAGACAACTCAGTCACAGGATAGCAGATATTGGACATCTACATGGTGCCATAAACCAGCGAGATGAGAAAACTTGCCACTACAGTTCAGAACAATTCACATTTTGCTTTTCCCAGTCTCTCTCTAATTTTCTTTCAATCTTCTCTGTTACTTCCAGTTCCCCTTTATTTCGACATTTTTTCTTCTACAATCTTTCTCATATCTTTTTCTCTAATCCTTGTCTCAATGTACCTTCTATTATGCTAAAATATCATCTCTTATTCTCTTACCTAAAGAGGCTTCCTCAGCTTTGCTGTGTCATAGTCAGCTGATATCCAGACACATCAAGCCTATAAATATTCCCCTTACCATTTTTCAAATTTAATCTCCAAGTGGCAATAATTAATATGCCATGCTCCTTATTACAGCAAAAATATTTGCTTTCTGAGATGTTATACTTTTCTGAGGAGTTATACTTTATGGAAAATATACCTACTTCCACTTACGCAGCGGCATTCATTGGCACTAGTATACTCATCAAAAAGTTGCCAAAACTGTTTGTGGATGCCCTGAGACAAGGTTCATAATGTACTTTTGCATATCCAAAGTCAATATTGTCACTGACAGTATTTCATTAGCAAGTTCTTCCAAGATGATAATTTGATTTGATTAATTATGAAGGCCAAGAATTTTAGGAACCCCCTGGTGAGTAGTATCACTAAATGGGAATAACAGTGACTGGCAATGAGGGGAGGAGACTGCCGAGGAGACAATGTTTGTTATCAAGTCTGTTGGCAATAAACACTGCTAGTAATTCTGAAACAAATACTTCCTAAATAATTTCAATTCCTTGCATCTCTTCTCAGTATTAGCAATACGTTTCCAGTTTATATCTTGTTAGAATAAAGAGAATGTTACTTCCCAATTAAATATCACTCAGACTAGTCTGACAAGGACCAGGAGTGCTGGTCCTGAAGGACAGAAGAAAACCACTGGTGGGTCACTCTAGGAATTTTATGTGGCTGACAGGCTGTCAGGATAGATAAACAGGGAAACTCTCCATCAGAATGAAGCCACAAAGATGAGGCTTCAGAGTATTTCTTCTGCTTTGGGAAATATTACTAAGATAGACACCTACCAAACATGGATGAAAAAAGTACTTGCTTAGAGTTGTGAAGGCTAGTAAAAGACATTAACATGTCATCCACATATATCCTTGAAAGAAAAAACCTCATTAACCTTATTTAAAAATCAGACATCTTGTCATTGATGCAATTATAAAATAACTAGAAGTATTAATAAAAAGGGAAATTTTCCACTAAAGTGAAGATGTACCCTGTGGTCAGTCTAAAGACAGCGCACAGCAGGGGCTAGTCCTTTCCTTTCTAAAGATGATGAAGGCTTCAGCTGATATGAAAGGAAGAGTCTTGCTATTAAAATAGCATAACTGCAGTATCCAGTGATATTATTAGCCTAATCCTTTCATTTTTATGAATCTGTAAACTAACATAAAGCTTGCAATATGCACTGAATGAAAGACTACCTATTTTCAGTTAAATCCAAGATGTTAACAATTGAATACATGGATGAGGGGAAGGCTATGGATGTAGCCTACCTGGACTCCAGCAAAGCCTTTGACATCGTCTTTCATAGCATACTCCTGAAAAAGCTGGCAGCCCACAGCTTGGACAGGGGCCCTCTGTGCTGGGTTAGGAACTGGCTGGAGGGCCGGGCCCAGAGAGTGGTGGTGAATGGGGCTGCATCCAGTTGGCAGCCGGTCACTAGTGGTGACCCCCAGGGATCAGGGTTGGGACCAGTTCTGTTTAATATCTTTATTGATGATTTAGATAGGGGATTGAGTCCACCATCAGCAAATTTGCAGATGACACTAAGCTGGGGGGGAGTGTTGATCAGTTGGAAGGCAGGAGGGCTCTGCAGAGGGACCTGGACAGACTGAAGAGTTGAGCTGATTCCAACGCGATGAGGTTCAACAAGGCCAAGTGTCAGGTCCTGCACTTTGGCCACAACAACCCCCAAAGTGCTACAGGCTGGGCACAGAGTGGCTGGAGAGCAGCCAGGCAGAAAG